>NW_006921769.1:3550132-3562460 GCF_000298275.1 Orycteropus afer afer
TTGAACCACCAGCCTTCTGGTTAGCAGTCAAGTGCTTTTAGCCACTATGCCACCAGAGCTCCTCCTGCAGGTGATAGACATGTTAAAGTATCTTAGAAACAACTTTGTGTCTTAGAAACAACTTGTTAATTAACTCTGGCCCCCAGAAAGTGTGCAATAGGACAGAAAGGAACAAAAGTTAATCATGGACCCTCTCCCCTCTGCCCAAGCCCCTATCAGCTGACGACAGGGAGCCTCTGGGGCAATTGTCACACATTTCACATTCATGCCCCAAATTCCTCAACCTTTTGTGAATATGCACAACCCCCTCTCCTGAAACCAATAAAACCTGTGTTTCCATGGCATCTGGGGAGTCAGATCTGGGTACTGAACTACCTCTCCTCCTTGCATTGCCCCTTTGCAATAAATAATATTCTCTCCTCTCAATCTCCGTGTGTAAACTGTTTTGGGCTAACTGCGCACTGGGCAGGGACTGGCGTTTTGTCCTATAACCTAAGCAGACCACATCTCTAAGGCAGCTACTCAGCTGCTCACAGTAGATTCTACCATGGAGTTGATTACCAGTCTCATCATGCGGAAAAACAACAACCAGCTGCCCAGCCACTCAAAAGGAGGCCCAGCCAAGTTGACACATAATCTTAATTACCACACCTACAGAGAGTACTGTGAGTAAGACAAACCCTGAGAATGGAGATTTTCCAGGAAGCTTCTAGACAGGTAAAATAGTGACAATTCTCTGGGGACGGGAATTATTTTTTTCCAAACAAAGCCAAACCCACTGCCATGGGGTTGATTCTGACTCATAGTGACCCTATATGACAGAGTAGAAATGCCAATAGGGTTTACAAGGCTGTAAGTTATAAATCTTTATAGATGCTAACTGCCATATCTTTCTCCCACAGAGTGGCTGGTGGGTTTGAACTGCCAACCTATTGGTTAGCAGCCGAGCGTTTAACCACTGTACCACCAGGACTCTGGGAATGGGCACAGGCCTGGTTAAAATCCCCCAAAGTTCACTGCTCTTCTGTAGATTCAGTTGTATTTCCTGAATAAATCCTCAGATAGTTGCAAGTCTTTGGTTAATTTCCAGAGTTACGCATTTTGTCACCGTATCCTCATTGTTTTAGAGAGGGGCAGATTTTCAGAAGTCCTTATAGAAATGAAAGGAACTTTGAACTGAATGAAAATGAAAACAACATATCATAATTTGTGTGATGCTGCTAAAGCAATGATTAGGGGACAATTTTTAGCACTAAGTGCCTATTTATGGGGGAGCTCTGGTAGCGTAGTGCCTAAGGCATTTGACTGCTAACCAGATGGTTGATGGTTCAAACCTACCAACCACTCTTGGGAGGAAGGTTGGGCAATCTACTTCCATAGTGATACTGCCTCGGAAACCCTAGAAGTGGTCGCTATGAGTTGCATCCGACTCAACGGCAGTGAATTTGGCTTCTTTTTTTTTTGGTTGTTCTTAAGCATCTATATTAAAAAAAGGTGAAAATATTCAAAACCATAACCTCAGCTTATACCTTAAGAAGATAGAAAAATAAGAGCAAATGAAACACAAAAATGAGCAGATGAAGGGATATAGTAACAACTAGAACATAAATCAATGAAATAGAAAATAGGGAAAAAATACAGAAAATGAATGCAATGTAAAGCTGGTACACTGAGGAGTTTGATAAAATTATAAGCCTCTAGCTAGATTAATCAGCAAGAAAGAAACAGAATGAAAGAGAGAGAGAGAGAGACAGGAGAAACAAATATCCAATATAAGTGTGAGAGATGAGCCATCACTACATATTTTACTCAAAAGGAATATTCAGAAATATTGTGAGCAGCTTTAGGGCAATAAATTTGACAACTTATGAAATGAACAAATTATTTGAAAGATAGAAACTATCAAACCTTACTCAGGAAGAAATAAATACTGAATAGTTCTATGTCTATGAAGCACATTGCATTTGAAGATAAAAATCTAACCACAAGAACTCTGATGAATGAGATAAAAAAAAAAAAATCTAAGTAAGGAGAGATAGTCAATGTTCATGGTAGATGTGAGTGCTCCCTAATTTGACCTATAGGGTAAACACAATCCCAATCAAAATCCTTTTTCTTTCTGTGACTTTGACAAATTGATCCTAAAGTTTCTATGGGAAGGCAAAACATCCAGAATAGCTGACATAATTTGAAAAATGAAATTGAGGACTGATACTACCCAACTTCAAGACTTACTCCAAAGTTAGAGTAATCAAGATAATGTGGTATTGATGACAGAATAGAAAGATAATTAATGAAACAGACTAAGGAACCCAAAAATAGACCCACACAAATATGATCAACTGATCTCTGGCAAAGGAGCAAAGGTAATTGAAGAGAGAAAAGAAATAGGCCCATACAAATACAATCAACTGATCTCTGGCAAAGGAACAAAGATTACTGAAGAGAGAAAACATATGTATGCAGTATATATTATATCCGCTACTATATTGTCAGTTTGTACCATGCTGGCTGGCATGTAGCTGTGAGGTTGAAGGTTGTGCCACTGGTATTTCAAACATAAGCAGGGTCGACAATGGTGGACAAGTTTAAGGGGAGCTTCCAGAATAAAAGAGACTGGGAAGAAGGACAAGGCCATCCATTTCTGAAAGAATTGGCCAGTGAAAACTTTATGAATAGCCCTGAAACTTTGTCTATTATAGTACCAGAAGATGAGCCCCTCAAGTTGGAAGACACTTGAAATTCAACTGGGAAAGAGCTGCCTCCTCAAAGTAGAGTTGACCTTAATGATGTGGATGGAGTAAAGGTTTCAGGACCTCCATATGCTGATGTAGCAAGACACAAAATGGGAAGAAACAGCTGCAAATATCCATATTAATAATTGGAACATGGCATATATGAAGTATGAATCTAGGAAAATTGGAAGTTGTCAATAATGAAATGGAACACATAAAGATCGATATCCTAGGCATTAGTGAGATGAAATGAACTGGTTTGTCCATTTTGAATCAGACAACCATATGATCTACCATGCTGGGAATGACAAATTGAAGAGGAATGGTGTGGCATTCATCATCACAAAGAATGTTTCAAGATCTATCCTGAAGTACAATACTGTCAGTGATAGGATAATATCCATACGCCTACATGGAAGGCCAGTTAAAGCAAGTATTATTCAAATTTACACACTAACACCAAAGCTAAAGATGAGAAAATTGAAGATTTTTACCAACTTCTTCAGTCTGAAATTGACAAAACATGTAATCAAGAAATGTTGATTACTACTGGTGATTGGAATGCAGAAGTTGGAAACAAGCAATCAACAGTAGCTGGAAAATTTAGGCTTCGTAATGGAAATGATGCCAGAGATGGCACAATAGAATTTTGCAAGGCGAACAACTTATTCATTGTAAATATCTTTTTTCAACAACACAAACAGGGACTATACATGTGCCAGGTAGACTACACAGGAATAAGATCACCTACATTTGTGGAAAGAAGAGCTGGAGAAGCTCAATCTCTTCAGCTAAAACAAGGCCAGGAGCTGACTGACTGTGGAACATACCAACAGCTGCTCATATGCAGGTTCAAGTTGAAGCTGAAGACAATTAAAACAAGTCTATGAGAGCCAAAATATGACCTTGATTACATCCCACCTGAATTTAGAAACCATCTAAAGAATAGATTTGATGCATTAAACACCAAAGATCAAAAACCAGACGAACTGTGGGATGACATCAAAAACACTGTCCATGAAGAAAGCAAAAGGTCATTAAAAAGACAAAAGGGAAGAAAAGGCCAAAATGGATGTCAGAAGAGACTCTGAAACTTGTCCTTGAACAGAGAGTAGCTAAAACAAATGGAAGAAAGGACAAGATAAAACAGCTGAACAGAAGATTTGAAAGAGCAGCTCGAGAAAACAAAGTCAATTATTACAATGAAATGTACAAAGACCCAGAATTAGAAAACCAAAAGGGAAGAACATGCTCAACATTTTTCAAGCTAAAAGAACTGAAGAAAAAATTCAAGCCTCAAGTTGCAATATTGAAAGATTCCATGGGCAAAATACTGAATGATGCAGTAACATCAAAAGAAGATGGAAGGAATACACAGAGTCACTGTACCAGAAAGAATTGGTTGATGTTCAGCCATTTCAGGAGGTAGCATATGATCAAGAACCAATGGTACTGAAGGGAGAAGTTGAAGCTGCACTGAAGGAATTGGTGAAGAACAATGGTCCAGGAACTGATGGAATACCCACTGAGATGTTTCAACAAATGGATGCCATGCTACAGGCACTCACTTGGCTATGCCAAAAAATTTGGAAGCCAGATACCTGGCCAACTGACTGAAAAAGATCCATATTTGTACCCATTCCAAAGAAAGCTGATCCCACAGAATGTGGAAATTATCTAACAATATCATTAATATCGCATGCAATTAAAATCTTGCTGAAGATAATTAAAAAAACAGTTGCAGCAGTATATTGACAGGGTACTTCCAGATATGCAAGCTGGATTCAGAAGGGGACATAGAATGAGGAATATCATTGCTGATGTCAGATGGATCTTGGCTGAAAGCAAAGAATACCAGAAAGATGTTTACTTCTGTTTCATTGACTATACAAAAGTATTTGAATGTGTGGGTCATAACAAATTATGGATAACACTGAGAAGAATGAGAATTCCAGAACACTTAATTGTATTCACGAGGAGCCTGTACATAGACCTGGAGGCTGTTATTCAAACAGAACAAGGGGATACTGTGTGGCTTAAAATTAGGATGGGGGTGTGTCTGGGTTGTATCTTTTACCATACTTATTCAATCTGTATGCTGAGCAAATAACCTGAGATGCTGGACTATATGAAGAAGAGCATGGCATCAGGATTGGAGGCAGACTCATCAACAACATGTGATATGCAGATGACACAGTCTTGCACACTGAAAGTGAAGATGACTTGAAGCACTTACTGATGAAGATTGAAGAATACAGTCTGCAGTATGGATTACACCTCAACATGAAGAAAACAAAATCTTCACAACTGGACTGATAAGCAGCATCACTATGATGCTGGAGAAAAGATTGAAGCTGTCAAGAATTTCATTTTACTTGGATGCACAATCAACACCCATGGAAGCAGCAGTCAACAAATTAGGTGTCATATTGCACAGAACAAACTGCTGCAAAAGACCTCTTTAAAGTGCTGAAGAGCAAAGATGTCTCTTTGAAGACTAAGGTGAGCCTAACCCAAGCCATGGTATTTTAAAATAACCTCATATGCATATGAGAGCTGGACAATGAATAAGGAAGACCAAAGAAGATTTGATACTTTTCAGTTGTGGTGCTGGTAAAGAATGCTGAAAGTACTATGGACTGCTAGAAGAACTAACAAATCTGTCCTGGAAGAAGTGCAGCTGGAATGCTCCTTGGAAGTGGGAACGGCCAGACTACTTTGCTCATGTTGTCAGAAGGGACCATTCTCTGGAGAAGGATATCATGCTTGGTAAAGTGGAGGTTCAGTGAAAAAGGGGAAAGCCCTCAATGAGATGGATTGACCCAGTGTCTGCAATGATGGGCTCAGGTACAGCAAGGATTGTGAAGGTGGCACAGGACTGGGCAGTTTTGTTCTATTGTACATAGGGTTCCTATGAGTTGGACCTGACTTGATGGCACCTAACAATAACAACATACTATATAATTGCACTTATATAAAATACTATATATACAAACTAATCAATAGTGACAGAAAGCAGATTAGTGGTTGCCTGGAATTGTCAGGAGGGTGGAGGAGGGAGAACAAGGCATGGAGGGAAAGCAAGGAAGGATTACCAAGGGGCTTAAGGAAACTTTTGAGGGTCCCAAATATATCCATTATTTTGACTGTGGTGATAGATTCACAGGTGTATACACTTTTCAAATCTTACATTGGGCACTTTAATTATGTGCAGTTTATCGTATGGGCAGTCCTGAGTTACAAGCAAGATCTTTTCCTAAGTGTATTTTTAAGTCAAATTTGTAGGTAAGTCAGAGCAGGTGCATATGGTTCTTATTAAGCCTTACTTAGTGCAAGAAGGAGACCTGATGGTGCAGTGGTTAAATGTTCGGCTGGTAACTGAAAGGTCAGCAGTTCAAACCCATAAGCTGCTCTGCAGGAAAAAGATGTGGCAGTTTGCTTCTGTAAAGACTTATAGCTTTGGAACCCCTATGAGGCTGTTCTACAGCCTTGGAAACTCTATGGGGCAGTTCTACTCTGTCCAATAGGGTTGCTATGTGTTTTGGTTACCTAGAGCTGCTCTAACAGGCATGCCACAAATGTATGGCTTTAACAAACATGAGTTTATTCTCTTACAGTTTTGGAGACTACAAGTCCAAGTTCAAAGTTCCAGGTCTAGGGGCTGGGTGAAGGCCCCTTGACCTTGGGCTTCAGCTCTGCCTCTTGCTCCCAGCCCACTAGAGTTGGAGACATCTCTTAACTGCTGGCTTCTGAGGCTAACAAGCCCAAAGTAAAAAATTAGAATTGCATGGTCACAATATTGCCAAAAAACATGGCAGAGATAGTCCAGAGACAGTCCCAAGATTGGCAGGAAACATGGCAGGCTGCTGAATGAAGATTAGGCTACATGTAGGGTCCAAGTGTGCCAAAAAAGCTGCAGAGACCTTTCTCAAAACTTTTCCTTATGTACTGGAAGCAGACCACATGCCTAAGGCAGTGATTCAGCTGCTCCAGTAGATTCCACCTTGCAGTTGGTACCAATCTCATCACGGGGAATAACTACTGCCAGCTGCCCAGACACTCAAAAGTAGCCCCAGCCCCAGCCAAGTTGATGCATAACCTTAACTACCACACTATGAGTCAGACTCTACTCAACAGCAATGGATTTGGTTTTGGTTAGTACAAAAAAAGGTGTAAACCTTTTTCAATGTGTTAAAAGCTGCAAGTACAGCAAGTGAAAGTGATTGTGTGAAGAATTTGTTGAAGGTAGGGATTGTTCAGTCCTTTCAAAGTGAAGGAAAATTTACATAACTTTAAAGGGCAAATAAGAGTTGTCCGTAAATCAAATGTCTGTAAATCAAATGTCTGTAAATCAAATGTCTGTAACCCAGCGAATGCCTGTATATCAATTATAACTTAATAAAGTTGCTAAAAAATAAAATAAAAGCTCTCCAGGGGATTCCAATGTGTGGCTGAGATTAAGAATCCATGAGGGGGAGGGAGGACTTAGATTGTTAAAGAAATGCTTTTAGCAGCATGGTAATAGCAAAAAACTGGAGATAATCAAAATCTCTATAAGAGGAATAGTTCAATATATTAAAGTTGTTGTTGCTGTTGAGTTGGACCTGACTTATAGTGACCCCTCCTTGGGTTTCTGAGATGGTATCACTATGGAAGTAGATTGTCCAACCTTCCTTCTGAGGAGTGGCAGGTGGATTTGAACCATCAGACCTCAGGTTAGCAGTCAAGTGTCTTAGGCACTAGGCTACCAGAGCTCCTTATATTGAAGGTACAGTTACACAACCAAGTATTTTAGAGTGGTCTAAACAAATGAACTATAGCTGTAAAAGAAAGAATAGGAATTGTGGTGTAGTAAATTACCTGGTATGGCTTTTTGAGCCATAAGTCTTTATAAACTCTGTGGTGGAATTTGCCATGAGCAATTGAGTAGCTCCTGATTGTTAAAGTTATCCATCTGGGGTATTTCTGTTGAGTGTAGCACCAAGTAATTTTCTTGGAAGTTTGCTCACTCTCGCTCTCGCACGTGCTCTCTCTCTCTCTCAGGTGTAAAGAATTCTGATGTTGGGATTGGTTAGTTTGGCCACTCTGCAAGGCTCAAAAAGGAGCCCTTCTAGAGGCAGAAGGAGTCTCTCTGCCTGCTGGCTGAGAAATACGGGCTGCTGAGAGAAACATGCTCCTGAGAGACATGTGCTGCTGAGAAAGAAACATTGAGAGACACACACTGCTGGGTGAGAGACTGAGAGAAACTGTTGGCTGAGAGACGGCAGGCTGAGAAAGAGTGAGCATTGTTCCTGAACTTGAATTGTAGCCTGGTGCTTCTCTAATAAACCTCATAATCTGTGAGTTCTGTGTGGCCACTGCAGCAAATTATTGAACTCAGCAGAGAGGTGGTGGGTGCTGTGGGAGGAACAGTTGGTGTCAGGGTTGATAAAAGGGCTAGAGAGAGGCAGCATGTCTGGCCTCACAGGGATAGGCCTCGGGGTATTGACGGTGATTCTGTCTTCCTCTTGTGGTGTTAAAGGAGGTCAGAAGGTGTGACTTCCTAGCACCTTTAGCAGGGACTAATCATAGAAACAACTTGAGTCAGTGAAACAAGCATGTAGAATATTACATGCTATGAGGAGCTCTGGTGACATAGAACTCAAGGCATTTGACTGCTAACCAGAAGGCTGGTGGTTCAAACCCACCAGCCACTCCTTGGAAGGAAGGTTGGGCAATGATACTGCCTCGGAAACCCAAGGAGGGGTCACTATGACTTGGATCTGACTCCACGGCAGTCAGTTTGGTTTTGGTTTATATGAAACTATTTTTACAAAACAAGTATAAATAATATATTTTCTAAAATTCCCCTACCCCCCAACCCCCCAAAAAACTGAAATCCACTGCCACTGAGTTGATTCTGACTCATAGAGACCCACATTGGGTTTCAAAGGCTGTAAATCTTTACTGAAGTAGATTATTTCATCTTCCAACCACAGTGCAACTGGTGGATTTGAACAGCTGACCTTTGCTTATCAGGCAAATGCCTTACCCACTATACCATCAGAGCTCCTTATTAATATGTAATAAAATTGTTTTTGAAAACCCAAGAGAAAGCTAAATTCAAAAGTGGCTAGTGAATGCTTCAGAGATGTGGAGTAGGAGAGCAAAACAAACAAACAAACAAAAAACCCATTGTCAGTGAGTAGATTCTGATTCACAGTGACCCTATAGGACAGAATAGAACTACCCCATAGAGTTTTCTAGGCTGTAATTTTTATGGAAGCAGACTGACACATCTTTCTGACCATGGAGCCACTGGTGGGTTAAAAACACCATCTTTTTGGAAGGAGCTCTGGTGGTGTATAGTTAGGACATTTGGCTGCTAAGCGAAAGGTCAGTTGTTCAAACTCACTAGTTGCTCCACAGAAAAAAGATGAAGCAGTTTCCTTCCATAAAGATTTACAGCCTTGGAAACCCAATGGGGGTCATTTTAAGTTGGAATTGACTTGATACCAGTGAGTTTGGTTTTCGGTTTGGTGCCACCAGTGTTCCTTGGGAGAAGACCACATGGATGGAATTCATCATTATCCAGTCATGTACTAGCTCTCAAGTTAATTAATGGGTTCATTTTAAAAATATTTAACACTTTACTTGTACATTTTATACATTCTTTTATATGTCAAATATCACATAATTTAAACATTTTAAAGAGGAGTCCACATAACTTAGCCTTGAAAAGCTTGTGGAACAATTCTACCCTGTACCCAGAGTCCACATTAGTCAGACTTGACCCTAAAGCAACTAACAACACATAAACCAGGATTGAGAAACACTGTCCCAAAGAATGACTATAACTTTTATCTTTAAAAAAGTTCAAAATCATTGTTACCAAATCTCTCCAATGGCCACTAAAAAGTCCCAATGAAGTACTCTCAGGAGCCTAAAATTTAATTAATATAACTTCTTATTAGATACTTTTGGTATTTGTAAAAAAAAAAAAAAAAAAAGTAGTCTTAGTCAACTAAATGAGTTGCATTCTCAAATAAAAATTTTAAAATAATTTTCCAAAAATTAGAGCTAATGCTTTGGAAACAGCCTTACCTCTTCGTTCTAATGGAAGTAAAAATAGACTGCAGGGACAGACTCTGTTAAGATAATTACTGTTGTGTGACAATGAATTATGTTCCCTACAAATGGAGAAATACTTATTGTTTCATTCTTTATGCATTCAGCTCATCCAAGAGTCATGCCAAATCATTAGGGTTCAGGGGATCAGGGCACAGCCCTTATAATCTCAGTAAACATTGTTATCAGACCCATGTAGAGAAGGTTCCCACAGATGCTGACACTTGTACTGATAAAGAGCTAGTTCTCTATTAAAATCAATAGCTGGAGTTACGTTTCAAACTCAAAGAACTTAGCTCATACTGAATAGCAGCATGTGACATCAAAGACCAAGTAAATATTGGCAAAACTCTGAACAACTTTATTTCATTTCTTACCTTGACCTTCACAGATTTTTCCATGAGGTACTTCTGACTAGTAGGAGAATAGATATAGCTACAAAAGGAGCCTTAGTGGTACAATGGTTAAGTGCTCAGCTGCTAACTGGAAGGTGGGTGGTTTAAACCCATCCAGCATCCCCATAGGAGAAAGACCTTGAGATCTGCTCCTGTAAAGACTACAGCATAGAAAACACTATGATTTGGAAATAGAAATATCATATGATACAGCAATCCTACTCCTAGGTATATATCCTATAGACATAAGAGGCACGACACAAACAGATATATGCACACTCACGTTCTTCACAGCATTATTCACAAGAGCAAAAAAGATGGAAGCAACTTAAGTGCCCATCAAGGGGTGAAGACATAAACAATCTATGGTACCTACACCCAGTTGAATACTGTGCAGCGTTAAAGAATAACCATCAATCTGTGAAATACCTCATAACATGGGTGAATCTAGAAGACACTATGCTGAGTGAAATTAGTCAATCACAAAAGGACAAACATTGCATAAGACCAGTATTATAAAAAATTAAGAAAAGGTTTACATACAGGAAGAAACATTCTTTGATAGTTACCATGGATAGGAGGGGAAGGGAGGATAGACACATATTAACTTTGATGAAGGGAAAGGCAATACACAATAAGGGAGAGGTCAGCACAGAGATATCAAGTCAAAGGAAGAGGCTGGGAGGAGCACAAGAGGTAAAGGTAACAAAAGTCAATACTATTACATACACAATCCTGCAATAACAGTAGTAACAATAAGTTATGAGTGGATCCATAGATAGTCACTCAAGCTGAACAAGGGTGGGAAGGTTTATATATATATTAACAGGGGCAAAGTTATAAAAAATTAGCCATAACCAAATACCTTGATGGAATGAATCACTAGGCCTGGGAACTCAGGACCATTGTCTTGGGGGATATCAAGGTCAATTGGTATAACATAGTCCACAAAGACAGTGTTCTACATCCTACTTTTGTGAGTAGCATCTGGGATCTTTGAAGCTTGTTAACAGCTAAGATGGAACTATTGGTCTCTCCCCATCTGGAGTAAAGAAGATTGAAGAAAATCAAAGACAAATGGAAACAATTAGTCCAAAGGACTAATGGACCATGTGAATCTCATCCTCTATGACCCTGAGACCAGAAGAACTAGATGATGTCCTACTACTAGTACAGACTCTTCTGAAAGGGGCACATTAGAAGGTCTTGGATAAAGTAGGTGAAAAATGTAGAACAAAAGTCAAAATCATAAAGAAGACCAGGCTCACTGGTTGGATGGAGACTGGTGGAACCCACTGAGATTTTGGCCCTGTCACCCTTCAAGCCTGGAACTGAACTAACCCCATGAGGCTCAACTTTCAGCCAAATAATAAACAAGACTGTAAGAGGAACAATAACACCAGAGAGCTATGTGCTCCTTAGAACAATCAACCATACTAGATCAAAAGGGCAGCCTTTGCCCAGGGAGAAATTCAAAAGGCAGGAAGGGATAGGAAAGTTGGAGGAATGGAAATGGGAAACACAGAGAGGAAGTGCTGCTATATTGTAGAGATTGCAATCAATGTCTCAAAATAAATTGTGCTTGAATGGTTGAATGGAAAACAAATTTGCTGTAAATGTTCACCCAAATCACAATAAAAAGGTTTTTTCCCCCCCCAGTGGAAAAAAACAACCCAATGGGACCGTTCTTCTCTTTCACATCAGGTCACTATGAGTCAAAATCAAGTGACAGAACCTAAGAACATCAACAACAACATTAGCCTAAGAAGACTGTTGTTGTTGTTGTTGTTGTTAGGTGCTTCGAGTCATTTCCGACTCATAGTGACCCCATGCACAGCAGAACTAAACATTGCCCAATCCTGTGCCAGCTCCACGATCCCTGCTATACTTAAGCCCATTATTGCAGCCACTGTGTCAATCCATCTCGTTGAAGGCCTCCCCCTCTTTCATCGACCCTCCACCCTACCAAGCATGACATCCTTCTCCAAGGAACGGTCCCTTCTGACAACATGACCAAAATAGGTGAGATGAAGTCTGGCCATTCTCGCTTCCAAGGAGCATTTCTGGTGCACTTCCTCCAGGACAGATCTG
>NW_006921769.1:3565401-3567948 GCF_000298275.1 Orycteropus afer afer
AGTGTTTCTTTGCTATTCATAAGGTTTTCCCTGGCCAATTATTTGAGAAGTGGACAGCCTCTTCCTTCTTCCTAGTCTGTCTCAGTCTGTAATCTGGGATGATACCTGTGCACCATGTGCATCTCACTGGGTTAGAAACACCAGTGGCTCAGCCTCAAAACTCACATCAACACATCACCATGGTAGGATAAACCGACAGACAAGTTTGCCTCCCTGTTGGAAACCTCTTGTACCACCCTTACCTGGGTCCCTGCGGCTGACTCCTTCTCTGTCCAGATTTCTAGGCCTTTTAATCTCCTTTCTCCCGCTCTCCCTCCCTGCTGCTTTGGGTGTGCCTGAGTTCCTCTCCTCACCTGGATCCCTGCAGCTGACTGCTCCTCTGTCTGAGTTCCTGGCTTTTTTATCCCCTTTCTCCCACTCTCCCACCCTGCTGCTTTGGGTGTTCCTGAGTTCCCTCTTCTCACCTGGATCCCTGCAGCTTACTGGTCCTCTGTCCAAGTTCCTGGCTTTTAATCCCCTTTTTCCTGCTCTCCCTCACTGCTGCTTTGAGCGTGCCTGATTTCCCTCTCTGCACCTGGATCCCTGCAGCTGACTGCTCCTCTGTCAGGGTTCCAGGCTTTTAATCCCCTTTTTCCTGATCTCCCATCCTGCTGCTTTGGGCATGGCTGAGTTCCTCTCCTCACCTGGATCCCTGCAGCTGAAGCCTAGATTTAAAACTTATTAAAAAGACAATATAAATTTTACAGGAAATATCCAATGAGCTATTGGTGGCAGCTGATATTTACCTTTTTATTATTATTTTTTAAAATAGGATACATTATACTATGTGCCCATGCCAATAATGGTATTAGAGAGTAGAGAGGTAAAGAAAATGCCAAAGATAATAACACTCTTGAAAGGTCTGGAGGCAGGAATTAATCCCTGGGCCCTTTATTTTTCTAGAGGTTTTCATGCAACCTTGGCAGAATTTTGAAGTCTAGTGAGAAAAAAAACTTGGATTTTTTTTTTTTAACACTTTTCATCATTTCATGAATTTAGACAATAAGCATATTCATCAAATGGCATTTCTATTTTCAATCAACCTCCTGCAGTTGAGTAAGCAAGGAATTTTAAACTGAAAAAAAAAAAGCTTAAAATATTTTATAAACTTTGAATATGTGAAAAAGAGTAGAGAAAAAACTACACTCATCATCTACATCATGAAGGTTGAAGCTTATTGATGGCTCACTCGAGGGTCTTGGCACCAGCCCAAGCACTTTATACACTTCTCTCATTAAATCCTCAGAACACTATGAGGTCAGTGCTATTATTATCTGCATTTTACAGATGAAGTTTATAGGCTCAGAAGTTAAAGATTATAGTAGTAAAGAGCCTTGCCTCTTTACCACTCCTCTAAATATACAAATACAAAGTGGAAATCTCTCCAGGATGATTGATCTGTGGGAGATGTGGAGAAATTTAGTTTCTACCAGTCCCATTAGTAGGGTAGTTAACTCCTTCCAAAGAGACCAAAGGTCAAATAAAAGTTTACAAGATTTAGCACTCTTTTCCAGGTTTCCTCTCTACATCTGAACATGACTGTTCAGTTGCTACCCAGCTTTTTCTGGTGTACTACTCAGAGCCTCAGTAATCACTACTATCCTTGATAGATTTATCCATTGTTCTTCCAATCAATTCTACAAACACACATTGAATTCCTACTCTAGTTTCCAGGATAACTAAAATAAGACAGAAGCCTGTCTATCTGGGGAAATAAGGTGTAGCAAATGATTACAATGTTATTAGATAAGGGGTATTTTAGAACACAACCTACTGGTGGCCTAAGATTCTTTCTCTCCTGATAAGGGAAGTATGGGGGTTGGAAGGAACAGTACCAGAACAAAGTTGATTCTTATTACTGAGAAGCCGAAAGACCAAGATAGCAGTATACAAAACTGTAAGCAGAAAACTATTCTAGATCAGTAAACACACAAACATACACACACATGTTCAGTAGACTCTTTAGACTACAATTTCTGCTTTATTTAGATTGAGGTATGGCTATGCTTCTTGTTAACTAGAGTCCTTGTCACAGAAAGTTCAATGAAAAACACTATAAAGTTCCTTCATGCTTTGAAATATGCACTTATTCTGCTCAGACATCTATATATCAGTCCTAGCTGGTATTTCTGCCACTGTATTCTTGCGATTACTGGAGTCCTGCAGATTACATAACAACCTCAGTTATTTCTTTGAAGAAAGACAGAAGGTTCAGAGAGATTCTCTGAAAGATCTCTTACACCTTTGCCACTCTGTGACTGCAAAGATTGAATCTGGGGAAAAGTGGGAGGAAGGAAGTCTTCTAGCACACATTTACCTCCCCTCCATAAAGCTATTTCCTGAATGAAATCTGTTAAATATTTATCTAACTGGAAAAACAAAAATAAAAACAAACCCGTTGGACATCATCAGAGGCGGGGCAAGATGGCGGACTAGGCAGAAGGATTGCACAGACCCTCTTCAACAAAGAAAAGGGAAACCAATTAACACAGACACAGAAGATAATCT
>NW_006921769.1:3589326-3599139 GCF_000298275.1 Orycteropus afer afer
CTCTGTAAATCTTCACCCAAATCCTAATAAAAAAAAAAAAAAAAACCTGTTGACATTGAGTCAATTCCAACTCATGGAAATCCCACTTACCACAGAATGAAACTGCCCCATAGTGTTTTCTTGGCTGCAATATTTATGGAAACTAATTGGCAGGCCATTTTTCTATGGAACCACTGAGTGGGTTCAAACTACCAACCTGTAGGTTACTGGATGAGCTCAAGCCATTTGAACCACCCAGTGACCTTCTTCTAACTCAGAAGAACTTCTAATGCTTTTCTTGTTCTATTTAGTCTTGCCACATAAAATAGTAATAAAAACCTACTGCCATCAAGTAGATTCTGAGTTGTAGCAACACTATAGGACAGAGAATAGCCTCATAGGGTTTCCAAGACTATAAATCTTTATGGAAGTTGACTGCCTTATCTTTCTTCCGTGGAGTGGCTGGTGGGTTTGAACTGCTGACCTCTTGGTTAGCAGCCAAATGCTTTAAAAACTGCACTACAAGAGCTCCTTTCTTGCCACATGTTGTTGTTATGTGCCATCGATTCAGACCTGACTTAGCGACCCCTCCTTGGGTTTCTGAGGCAGTATCACTACGGAAGTAGATTGTCCCATCCCTCTTCCAAGGAGTGGCTGGTGGGTTTGAACCGCCAGCCTTCTGGTTAGCAGTCAAGTACCTTAGGCACTATGCTACCAGAGCTCCCTTCTTGCCACCTAGGCAAGTTATTTATTTCCCCTCATGGGTAAAATGATGACTATAATAATATATAATTCAAAGAGTTGTTAGAGTTTGACCAGAAACAGAAATGACTTCAAATACACAAGGGATTCTGGGCACCACTGGACATCTCTTGAAGGTAGCATTTCTTGCTGGCACCTCAAACTGTACCTTGCAGGGATACCCTACATCATTTCTGAATAAGATGTCTGTCATAATATTCCCAGATCAGATGGTCAAATAACGAGGTGAAAAATGGTTCAAACTATTGATTGGTGTCTTTGGAGGTATGAATGTTAGGAAAAAGAAGTGATTTGAATTGGGATACCAAGGCTGAAGTCCCAGTCATGATTCTTACTAGTTATTTAAGTTGGGCAAGTCACTTGGCCTCTCCATGCCTCAGTTTCCTGCTAAATGCAAACAGTAAACCTGCTCTTCCTAAGGAGATCATTGCAAGTGAGTAGATGAAAATTTACAGAAGAAAATACCTGAATGATGAATAAATAGGTGAGAAGATGACCAACTGCAACAATAAATGGGGAAATGCAAATTAAAACAACAAGATATGCTTCAGATTGGCACAGATTCTAAAGTAGGACAATGTATTGGTCAAAATGTGGGAAGATAGGAATTCACAAACACTGCTGCAGAGATTTTATTCATATAATTCCTACGGAGAGAAATTTGTTTATATTGAGTAAATTTGAAAATGCATCCCTCTCAAAATTCATGATTCCACTTCTTCATGTGTACTCTAGAAATATCTTTTGCATATAAGCACAAGGAAACATGTACAAGGATAATTATTTGAGCATTTCTCGTAACAACAAAAATTTGAAACCCAAATGTATGTCGAAGGGTAATAGATTAATAAAATGTGGTACTCATACAACTGATTACTATCAAGAAGTTAAAAGCACTGAACAAAATTATATATATCTGTAAAGCAATAAAAATGGGAGCTCTGGTGGCATAGGGCCTAAGACATTTGACTTCTAAGTCAAGGCTACCACCAGCCTCTCCTCAGAAGGAAGATTGGGCAGTCTGTACCTGGGAAACCCAAGGAGGGGTCACTATGACTGGACAGCAGTGAGGTTTTTTTTTTTTTCTTTTTTAATAAAACAATACATATCAACATAGACTTTAAAAATCTAGTATTATTGTCCAGTTACCAGCATCCATTGCTCTTTATGTAAATTAGTACTTTTACACTAAAAACAAAATTATATGCTTTTATAAATATATATAAATAGTATGCAAAAAACCAAACTCATTGCCACTGAGTTGATGCTGATTCACAGAGACTCGATAGGATAGAATAGAACTGCCCATAGCATTCCCAAGGCTATAAATCTACAAAGAAGAGTGCCATATCTTTCTCTCATGGAGCAACTGGTGGATTTGAACCACTGACCTTTCAGTTAGCAGCCAAGTACTTTGTGCTTTAATCATTTTGCCACCAGGCTCCTTAAATACTATATATACATTGTTGTTGTTGTTGTTATATGCCATTGAGTCGGAATGACCCATAGCGACCCCTCTTTGGGCTTCTGAAGCAGTATCTCTGTGGAAGTAGATTGCCTAATCTTCCTTTTGAGGAGTGGCTGGTGGGTTTGAACCGCCAGCCTTCTGGTTAGCAGTCAAATGCCTTAGGCACTATGCCATCAGAGCTCACTTATATTACATACATATGCAAATATATATTTATATCACAAAAAAAATGCTATTATGTATATAAATTAAGTGAAAATGGTTGCATCTGGGGAGGATGGAAATAAAACTGGGGATGAAGGTAAAGGAGATTTCAAGTATGTTATAATATTTTATTCCTTTGATAAGAAAGAAAAGCAAATATGAATTAATGATAACCATTGTTAATTCTTTACTTTTGCTGTATTATTCATTTTCTTAAAATTATATATTTGTGATTCACTCTTAGTAGGCCTTATTAATATTATTTCAGAAATATTTTTGAAATAAAAAAAAATAATGCAAAGAACACTGTATTTCCTTAAAACCAAACTCACTGCTGTCAAGTTGGATCCAACTCATAGCGACCCCTCCTTGGGTTTCCTAGGCAGTATCACTATGGAAGTAGATTGCCCAACCTTTCTTCTGAGGAGTGGCTGTGGGTTTGAACCTCCAGCCTTCTGGTTAGCAGTCAAATGCCTTAGGCACTATACCACCAGAGCTCCCGAATTTACTTAAGGGATAAAAGCAATTTAAATCCAATTTGTAAGGCTTCCTCCTGTCAAGATTTTCAGGAAGGAGATACAAAAAGAAAGACATAAAGAAAAGGTGATAGCCCTGGTAGTATCCTACCATGCCCATAAAGAAAACAGGACAAACCTTCCCCAATGCCTCTCTTACAGACTTAAAACTGCATATTTTTGAGTTACTGGGCCTGTGGGATTGAGACCGTGGTAATCGGTGAGTGACATCAAGCTCAGTTGGCACAACGGAGTACACAGAAACATAATTCTATATCCTACTTTGGTTAGTAGTGACTGGGGTCTTAAAAGCAAGCAAGTGGACATCTAAGATGCAACTAACGGTCTCTCCTCATCTGGAGCAAAGAAGAATGAAGAAAATCAAAGAGATATGGAAGGGGCATATCCAAGGGAGTAATGGACTATGAGAATCTCAGCCTACTAGACTTTGAGACCAGAAGAACTAGATGGTGCCTGCATGGCTACAAATGCCAACCACTCAGAAAGGGATCAAAATCAGAGATTCTGGATAGAGTGGGAGAAAAATGTGGAACAAAATTAAAAAAGAAAAAAGACCAGGATTACTGGTCATATAGAGGCTGGGTAAACCCCTGATACTATGGCCTCAGGTTACCCTTTGGACCTGGAATTGGACTCACTCATGTGGATTAGCTCTCAGCCAAACAACAGACAGGCCTACAAGCTGAACAACTACATCAGAGAGATGCACTGTTTGGAAGAGTCAAACGTGGGAGATCAGAAGGGCAGAATTTGCACAGGGAGAAAGACAGGCAGGAATGCATAAATAAGAAGGACACAGGAAATGGATAATCACAAGGAGGAGATGAGAGGAGAGCTGTTACATTGTGGGGATTATAATCAGTGTTGTGAAACAAAATGTGTTATGAATTATCGAGTGTAAAACAAATCTAAAATTGCACCCAAATCATGATCAAAAATTAAAACAGCACCAAAAAAACTCTGCATATTCTGCCTCTTTTTGATGTCTTTTCTCTTCTTTCCTTTCAAGACCTCTTTGGATGACCACTTTAACTTGATCCCATCTACATAAAATGTTGAAGTTGGAGTGATGGTCAACACCAGCCTTGGATATAGATTGAAAAGCACCACCATCCTCTCTGCCCACCCTAGTTAAGTAAAATATTTTCTCGTGTGCTTTCAGTGATCCCTGGTTTGCAAAGTTATTATCCATTAATAAAACAGAATATCAGCATGTTAGAATAGCTGTTAAATAAAAGAAATATTAAGGCCAAGCAAAAATAAAAAAAAAAAAAAAGAAAGAAAGAAACAGACCTTTCAATAAATTAGTCGTCACCCATAATAGATTCTGTGGTTTTTGCAAAGTGAACTTTCAAGCAAGGTTATATTGCACCCCTTCAATTATTAAATGCATCAAGGAAAGGGCCTTAAAAGAGGAAGATTAAGAGATCTTGAAACTTACAAATTCTGAAAATTTCTGCTTAGAATTTCTGCATTAGAAGTGATATGAAAGAAGGGATTGGAGGAGATGGAGTTGGATAAACTAAAATCACTATGAAAACCACAATGATACAGACTTCCAGATTTTATAGAAAACAATAAAGTGACTATCCAATTTAACCATGGCCCAAAGGGCAATATAAAAAAAATTATAACTAACCAAAGCAGATATGAGATGAGAAAGGATCGGAATGGATATTTAAAATTGCACTGATGGTTTTTGCATTAAGTATTCCTTCCTTCAGTCACTCATTTAGCTAGTTCAGGATATAGTATGATATATATACTATATACTCACCAATTCCCCCCTTATTCACCTAAGATACAACCAAAAGATCAGTCTCAGGTTGAAAAATAGAGTTTCACAATTGCCACAGTTACTGGTATTGATAGTGTTCTAGTTACCCAGTGCCACTCTGACAGAAATATACCACAAATGGGATGGCCTTAACAAACAGGAGTTTCTTCTTAAAATTTGGAGGCTTAAGTCCAAGTTCAAAGTGCCAGGCTCTAGGGGCTGGGTGAAAGCCCCTCAACCTTGGAGTCCAGCTCTGCCTCTTGCTCCCGGCCCACTGAAACTAGAGGCGTTTCTTCACTCAGACAGCTGCTGGCTGCTGAGGCTGAGAAGCCGCAAGGTTGACAAAAGGCACAGTCCCAATGTTACCAAACCACATGGCAGGCCATTAACTTAAGTCCATTGTAAATCCCAAGGTCAGCAGAGCATAGCAGGCTGCTGAGCAACGACACGGCTGCATGCAGGGTCCAAGTGTGCCATAGGCTAGAAACCATTCCCAAGGCTTCTCCTTATATACAAGAAGCAGACCACATACCCAAAGGCAGCCACTCAGCTGCTTGTGGTAGATCCCACCATGGAGTTGACTACCGGTCTCATCATGGGGAATAACTACCACCAGCTGCCCAGCCACTCAACCAGGCCAGCCAAGTTGACACACAAACTGAACTACCATAATTCCACCCTTTGTCAACTTGGTACCTGTTCAGCTATTCAGTGGGTGGCATCTGTACAGGTCTCCTCATGGGGTGGCTCCAGTCCCCTAGCTCCTCTAAGTGGCAACCTCACCCTTGGCCTGGCAGGCCCTGTTCCTCTCTCTCTTGGGCACGGCAGCCCTGGCCCCTCACTCTTGGGCAGCGGCTATGGCTCCGTCCCACTGGCTCACATGAATGAGCAGCCCCACAGTCCAGAACCAAGTTGGTGAGGCCTGGCTCTTTGAAACCTAGGGGGCTGTGATTGCTCCACCCTGAAAGACCATGTTCCTACCTTTAAGGCTGAGGCAGTTCTGCTTCTGTTTCCTTGGTCTCTCTGCTTCTGCTGATTAATGCCCAAGGGCAACCCACTCCGCCAGAAATCTTGCTGCCCAAAAGACACTTGGCTTTCTTGGTCCGTGGGCTGGCCAACATGCTACAACATTTTCTGATGGTCTTCTCTACCAATTAATGCCCGAAAGCAACCCACTCTGCCAGGAAGCTGTCTCTCCAATGGTACCCGGCTTTCTCCTCTGTGGGCTGGTAAGGCTGTCACTGTCTCATGCCAGTTCTCTCGGCTCTGCTCCTGCCATTTCTCATGCCGGTCTCTTGCCGTCTGTCATGCCGTATGCCTGGGTCTCTCTGCCAGGGTCTCGGGTCAAGGACACACTCCACTCCTGTTTCCACATTTTAGGTATCTGTCAGAGCAGCACCCCACTCTCCCAGTACCAAATTCTGTTCTGGTTACCTAGTGCCACTCTGACAGAAATACACCACAAATGGGATGGCCTTAACAAACAGGAGTTTATTCTTAAAATTTGGAGGCTTTAGGTCCAAGTTCAACATGCCAGGCTCTAGGGGCTGGGTGAAAGCCCCTCAACCTTGGGGCCCAGCTCTGCCTTCTGCTCCCGGCCTACTGGAGCAAGAGACGTTTCTTCACTCAGACAGCTGCTGGCTGCTGAGGCTGAGAAGCCCCAAGGTTGACAAGTCAAAAGTCACAGTCCCGAAGTTACCAAACCACACGGCAGGCCATTAACTTAAGTCCATCATAAGTCTCAAGGTCAGCAGAGCATAGCAGGCCGCTGAGCAACGACACGGCTACATGCAGTGTCCAAGCGTGCCATAGGCTAAAAACCCTTCCCAAGGCTTCCCCTTATATACAGGAAGCAGACCACATACCCAAAGGCAGCTACCCAGCTGCTTGTGGTAGATCCCACCATGGAGTTGATTGCCAGTCTCATCATGGGGAATAACTACCACCAGCTGCCCAGCCACTCAACCGGGCCAGCCAAGTTGACACACAAACTGAACTACCACAGATGGGTTGGGTTTTTATTTTATGGTTGTTGTTGAGAACGTAAACTGCAAAAGATAAACCTATCCAACACTTTCTTCATATATCATTTATTTATTTATTTCTAAACTTTATTTTGTTGTTTGTTGTTGGGAATATACAAAACAAAACATATGACAATTCACAACCACTTGGAGGGGGATCTCTGTTGGAGATCCTGGATAGAGTGGGAGAACAATGTGGAACAAAACTCAAAATCATAAAAGAAAAGGGGGGACCAGGTTTGCTAGTCTGATAGAGCCTGGTGGAACCCCTGAAACTATGGCCCCTAGCTGCTCTTCAGGTCTGGAATTGAACCTGTGGTTTCCAGCCAAATAAAAGACAGGCATATTAGATGAACATTTACATTAGGTAGATATACTCCTTGGAGAGATCGATCATGGGAGAATAGAAGGGCTGTGTATGCATGGGGAGAGAGCTCAGGGGACAGGAGTGCATGGATGGAAGGACACAGAGAAAAGGTAGCTATGGAGAGGAAGTGGGAGGAGAGCTGTTGCATTATGGGAGATTGCAGTCAATATCATGAGACAAAGTGCATGTGAACTGCTGTATGGAAGATGAATTTGCCCTGCAAGCTTTCACCCAAATCACAATAGAATTTTTTTGTTTAAAGAAAACAACAACTAATGACAATTCAACAGTTTCTACATGCACAATTTAGTAACATTGATTACATTCTCCAAGTTGTGCAACCATTCTCAGCTCCTTTTCTGAGTTGTTCCTCCCCAATTAACATAAAAACAATGCTCCCTAAAGGTTCCTATCTAATCTTTTTAAATTGCTATTGTCAATTTGATCTCATATAGATAGTGAGCACAGTGCTCAAGGCAGAACTTTTTTTTACTGTTGTTGTTGTTTTGTGCCTTGAGTCAGATCCAATTCATAGCGACCCCTCCTTGGGTTTCCGAGGTGGTTGCTGAGGCAGTATCACTTACGTAAGTAGATTGTCCAAACTTCCTTCTGAGGAGTGGCTGGTGGGGTTGAACCGCCAGACTTTGGGTTAGCAGTCAAGTGCCTTAGGTACTACACTACCAGAGTTCCCACCTTTTTTACAAGTTAAACCACTGTTTGGTTTTAAGAAGACTTCAGGGATTATTTATGGTTTAAGGTTTAAAGATGATTTCAGGGTGATAGTTTTAGGGGTTCATCCAACCTTCATGACTCCAAAAAGTTTAGAGTTCATGAGAATTTGAAATTCTGTTCTGCATTTTCTCCCTTTTGATTAGGATTCTTGTATAGACACTTTGATCAACATGTTCAGTAATGGTAGCTGGGAACCATTCAGTTCTTGGTCATGGCAAAGGAGGCAGTTGATCAGGAAGGCAATTACTACACATTCCATATTCTCCTTCTGTTCCTGATGCTCCTTCTTCCTCTGTTGCTTGAGTCAAAGAGAGACCAATTGTTGTGCCTTAGATGGGCTGCTTGCAAGCTTTTAAGATGTCAGACATTATGCAACAAACAAGGAGGTAGAACAGAAGCACTAAACATATTATTAGTCCAATTAACTAGGATGTCCCATGAAACCATGACTGTGAACCTCCAAAGCAAGAAACAAAATCCCATGAAGTTATATATAACTGTCTCTCTTTTTTCTTTTTTGTCATTCTGGTTAACAGTAAAATGCCTTAGGTACCACACCACCAGAGCTCCTATATCTGTCATGCTTTTGCCAATTCAACTTTTTACAGGTGTACAACTTATTGACAGTAATTCCAATAATTAGTTGTGCAATCTTATAAATGTGCCTATATCCATCACCATTAAACCCTCCTCCTTTCCTTCTCTCTCCTGCCCTTCTTGTTGTTGCAACCTTAAATACAACAGAACTCGGTCCTACATCATTCTCACCATCATTGCCACACTTAAGCAGCCACTGGGTCAATTTATCTCTTTGAGGGTCTTCCACTTTTCCACTGACCTTCTACTTTACCAAGTCTGATACTCTTCTCCAGGAATCGGGCCCTTCTGGTAACGTAGCAAAATACGAGAGACAAAGTATGGCCATTCTCGCTTTTAAGGACCATTCCAGCTGTACTCCCTCCAAGACATACTTATTTGTTCTTCTAGCAGTCTATGGTACATTCAATATTCTTCACCACCACCACAATTGAATTGCATCAATTCTTCTACTGTTGTTTTGGTCTTCTAGTGCTGCTCTGGGAGCTCTGGTGGCATAGTGCCTAAAGCATTTGACTGCTAACCAGAAGGCTGGCAGTTCAAACCCACCAGCCACTCCTTGGAAGGAAGAATATTGGGCAATCTACTTCTGTAGTGATACCACCTTGGAAACCCAAGGAGGGGTCACTATGAGTTGTATCCAACTCGATGGCAGTGAGTTTCATTTTTTTTGGAGTGCTGCTATAACAGAAAATACCACAGGTGGATGGCGTCAATGAAAAGGGATTTATTCTCTTATAGGTTAGGAGGCTAGAAGTCTGAGTTCAAAGTGCCAGCTCTAGGGCTGGGTGAGAGCCAGTGGCAGACCAATGATGACTCAGCCAAATGCAACATCCAGATGTACCAAGAAGCTCAGAGAACTTTCTCAAAGTTTCTTCCTATATACTAGAAGCAGACCACATCCCTAAGGCAGCTACTCAGTTGCTCACAATAGATTCTACCATGGAGTTGATTCTTCACGGGGAATAACTACATCCAGCTGCCCAGCCACTCAAAAACGGCACAGCCAAGTTGACAAATAATCTTAATTACCACAATGGTCTTCCTTATTTATTTTCCAGCTTTCAAACTCATATTAGGTTTTTGAAAATCCCATGGCTTAGGTCAGGTGTACCTTAGTCTTCAAAATGACATGTTATTGTTGTTGTTAAGTGCTGTCGAGTCGTTTCCAACTCATAGCGACCCCATGCACAGCAGAACAAAACACTGCCCGATCCTGCGCTAGCCCCACAATCCCTGCTATACTTGAGCCCATCATCATAGCCACTGTGTCAATCCATCTCGTTGAAGGCCTCCCCCTCTTTTGTCGACCCTCCACCCTACCAAGCATGACATCCTTCTCCAGGGAATGGTCCCTTCTGACAACA
>NW_006921769.1:3599984-3603046 GCF_000298275.1 Orycteropus afer afer
GCATAGTCAATAAAACACAAGTAAACATCTTTCTGGTATTCTTTGCCTTGAGCCAAGATCCATCTGACAACAGCTATGATATCCCTTGTGCTCAAAATGACATGTCTGCTCTTTAACACTTTAAAGAGATCTTTTGCACCAGATTTGCCCTGTGAAATATGTTATTTGATTTCTTGACTGCTGTTTCTGTGGGTGTTGTGGATCCAAGTAAAACGAAATCCTTGACAATTTCAATCATTTATCATGATATTGCTTATTGATCCGTTATTGTTGTTGTTAGGTGCCATCAAGTCATATCTGACTCATAGTGACCCCATGCACAGCAGAACAAAACACTGACAACATGACCAAAATAGGTCAGATGAAGTCTGGCCACTCTCGCTTCCAATGACATTCCAGCACCACTTCTTCCAGGACAGATTAGTTCATTCTTCTGGAAGTCTATGCTACTTTCAGTATTCTCCACCAACACCATGAAAAACGTCAACTCCTCTTCAGTCTTCCTTATTCATTGTCCAGCTTTCCATGCATATAAGGCAATTGAAAATACCATGGCTTGGATTAGGAGCACCGTCCTCTTCAAAGAGACATCATTGCTCTTCAGCACTTCAAAGAGATCTTTTACAACATATTTGCCCAGTGAAATATATCGTCTGATTTCTTGACTGCTGCATCTGTTGTTGATTGTGAATCCAAATAATATGAAATTTTTGACAATTTCTAACCTTTCTCAACTTATTGTGATGCTGCTTATTGAAACAGTTGTGAGAATTTTCTTTTTTTTATGTTGCAATATAATCCATACTGAAGGCTGTAGTCTTTGATCTTCACCAGTAAGTGCTTCAAGGCTTCTTCACTTTCATCAAGGAAGGTTGTGTCATGTGCATATCACAAGTTGTTAATGAGTCTTCCTCCAAACCTGATGCCATGTTTTTCTTCATGTACACTACATGAAGAAATAGAAATATTTCAATCTGAATACTTCTCCAATTATTTGGTCAGCATACAGATTGAAATAGTATGGTGAAAGATGGAAACCTGACACACCTTTCCTGATTTTAAACCATGCAGTATCTTCTTGTTCTGTTCTAACAACAGCCTCTTGGTCTATGTACAGGTTCCTCATCAGCACAGTTAAGTGTTCTGGAATTCCCATTCTTTGCAATGTTTTCCATAATTTGTTATTATCCACACAGTCAAATTCTTTTACACAGTCAACAAAACACAAGCAAACATCTTTCTGGTATTCTTTGCTTTCAGCGAAGATTCAATCTGACATCAGCAATGATATCCCTCGTTCCACACCGTCTTCTGAATCTGACTTGAATTGCTAGCTGTTCTCTGTAAATATACTACTGCAACTCTTTTTGAATTATTTTACTTGTGTGTGATATTAATGATATTGCTCAATAATTTCCACATTTTGTTGGATCATCTTTCTTTGGAATGGGCACAAATACCAATCTCTTCTAATCAGTTGACCAGGTAGCTGTCTTCCAAATTTCTTGGCATAAATGAGTGAGTGCCTCCAGTGCCACATCCATTTGTTAAAACATTCAATGGATATTCCACCAATTCCTGGAGCCTTGTTTTTCACCAATTTCTCCAGTGCAGCTGGAACTTCTTCCTTCAATACCATCAGTTTTCCATCATATGCAACCTCCTGAAATGGTTGAATGTCAACAAGTTCTTCAAATGAGTCTGTGTATTCCTTCTACTTTCTTTTGATGCTTGCTGCATTGTTTAATATTTTGCCCATAAACCAAACCAAAAACCAAACCCACTGCTATTAAGCAGATTCCAACTCATAGCAACCTCCATTGGGTTTTGGAGATGGTAAACCTTTATGGAAGTAGATTGCCCCATCTTCCTTCCACGAAGTGGCTGGTGGGTTTGAACCACCAATCTCTGGTTAGCAGTCAAGTGCCTTAGGCACTGCACCACCAGAGCTCCTTATTTTGCCCATGGAATCCTTGAACATTGCAACTTGAGGCCAAAATTTTTTTCTACAGTTCTTTCAGTTTGAGAAATGCTGAGCATATTCTTCTTTTGATTTTCTAACTCCAGGTCTTTGCACATTTCATTATGTGCCTTGGTAATCAGTAATAAACTTTTTTCAAATACCTTTGCCTTTTCTTGTCTTTTTTTTTTTTTTTTTTTAAGTATTGTTGTTTTTAGGTGTCACTGAGGACATAGTGATCCTGTGTACATCAGACTGACACATGAGCTGGTCCTGTGTCATCCACACAATTGTTGCTATATTCAAGTCCAGCCACTTTGTCAATCCATTTAATTGGGGCTCTTCCTTTTTTTCTTTGGCCCTGTACCTTACCAAACATGATGTCCTTCTCTAGGGGCTGGTCCTTTCTGATAGTATGTACAAAGCACATGAGATGAAGTCTCACCATCCTATCTTCTAAGGAGCATTTTGGCTATACTTCTTCCAGGACAGATTTCTTCATTCTTCTGGCATTCCATGGCATATTTAATATTCTTTGCCAACATCATAATTCAAAAGCATCAATTTTTCTTTGGTCTTACATAAATGAAGTCATGAGTTATGTATTTGTCATGTGTATGAAGTCATTCAATATTTGTCCTTTGTGATTGATTTATTTCACTCAGCATAATGTCTTCCAGCTCCACATATTGTAATATGTGTCAAGATTTCATTTCTCCTACTAGCTGAGTAATATTTCATTGTACATATGTATCACACTTTGTTTATCCGTGTATCTGCTGATAGTTTGATTTTTGGCTTGGGATTTATTGGCTGCATCCCCAGTGTGATAGTGTAACTACACTCATTGCTCTTAAGAATGAATACCAGAATGTGTGTAACCATAATATAGGATAACTTTGTTTTTTTGTTTGTTTAGCTTCAATTCCTATTTTTCTTTTCTTTTTTTTTTATTGTGATTTGGGTGAAAATTTACAGAGCAAATTCACTTCCCATACTGCAAGAGCTCCCCTCCCACTTCCTCCCCATAGTTACCTCTTCCCTGTGTCCATCCCTCCATGCACTCCTGCCCCCTGAGCTGTCTCCCTGTGCATAAGCAGCC
>NW_006921769.1:3608676-3619839 GCF_000298275.1 Orycteropus afer afer
TGTTGCTGTCTCCCACTCAGTTAGACAAAAATTACAATTGAATAATCATCAAAAACCTAAAAGCACATGGACAAAATACACACCATGTAATCACACAGGAACAGTAACCAAAAAAAAAGAAAAAATGGAAAAAGAAGAAGAAAAAAACAAGAAAACCTGCAATATCTGGGGATAGGGCACTGAGAGAAAAAAGGTAGAGAAGTAGAATAATGAACAAAACATATGGGAAAAATACAAAAAGAAAAACAAGGAATGGTGTTAACCACGATTAAAAAAAAGGGGGGGTGGAGTTAAGTAAAAAAAAAAAAAAATTTTTTTCAACCAGGAACTGGGAAAAGAAAAAAACTGAAAAGTCGGACCTGGAAGGGGAAGATTAAAGAATAATAGTAAAAAGGACAAAAGTATTAATAATAATAGTAATTTTAAAACTGACAAATACAAGCAAACTAAACACCAGCAAAAAGAAAGTGAAAAAGAAAAAAGAAATAAAAGTAAAAAAAGAGAAAAAAAAAATTGGTGGAGGACAGGGCAGGGCTGGGCACTCGGGCTCCATCTGAGCACGTAGACTGGGATGGAGTTCCTGCAGGCCCAGAAGGCTTGTGGGAGTAGGGTATGGCTGCACCTCCGTTCACCAATCAGGTGTGGGTATAAGAGTAACAAGAGGAATGTTGCACCTTTTCAGTCGTGAAGGTCCGCAGGGTCCTTGGGGTTGCTGGCAAGGAGAACATATTCTTAAGCCCCTGGAATGTGGGAGAGCACTGTCTCTTTAAATATCCAAGATGGTCAAGGTGCTTGTAAACATTCAAAATGGCGGGGCCTTCTGGACAGGCAAAAGTCCACAGCTCAGCCTTCCTTTCTCTTTGCCTTCTCAGTTTATTCCCCAGCCACCAGAGAAGTCCTCCGTGCAGTCCCTGGCTAGCAGGTTGATTTTTAGGTTAATTTTTAGGTCCTACCACCACTCAGCACTCTCCAAGCTGTCTGTGCTGTCAGGATCGTTCAGGATTGCTGCCAGACCACAGCTCTGTATGTCTCTTTTTTTGGTATTTTCATACAAATTCTTCTGCTAATTGGGGTTTAGTCCACTTGTATATCTTCCCTTCAAGGCTCAGGGGTCCAGGATTATCTTCTGTGTCTGTGTTAACTGGTTTCCCTTTTCTTTCTTGAAGAGGATCTGTGCAGTCTTGCTGCCTAGTCCACCATCTTACTGGAACTCCCAATATAGGATAACTTTGAATTTACTAGAATTCATTTTTAAAAGAAATCATTATCAAAAGCTGGAATTTTATAATTAGTCATCACATAACCAGCAGTATCCTACAATGCCATCAAAGAAGACAGGGCAAGCCTTCCCACTGTACCTCTTACAGATTTAAAACAGAATATTTCGTGTCTTTGTGACATCTTTTTCTCTCCTTTTCCTTTTAAGATCTCTTTGGATGATTAATGTTCTGGTTACCTAGCACCACTCTGACAGGAATATATACCACAAATGGGATGGCCTTAACAAACTGGAGCTTATTCTCTCACAGTTTGGAAGCTTTAAGTCCAAGTTCAAAGTGCCAGGCTCTAGGGGCTAGGTGAAAGCCCCTCAACTTTGGGTTTTAGCTCTGCCTCTTGCTCCTGGCACTCTGAAGGTAGAGGTATCTCTGCACTCAGGCAGCTATGACTGCTGATGCTAACAATCCCAAGGTCTGAAAATAAAATGGCACAGTCCCAATGTGACCAAACCACATGGCAGGCCATTAATTCAAGTCCATTGTAAGTCGCAAGGTTGGCAGAGCATGGCAGGCTGCTGAACAATGACATGGCTACATGCAGGGTCCAAGTGTGCCATAAACTAGAGACCATTCCCAAAGCTGTTTCTTATATATGGAAAGCAGGACACATACCCAAAGGCAGCTACTAAGCTGCTCACAGTAGATTCCACCATGGAGTTGATTACCGCTCTTATCATAGGGAATACTACTACATCCAGCTGCCCAGCCACTCAACCAGGCCTAGCCAAGTTGGTACACAAACTTAATCACCACAATTAAGTTGATCTCATCTGTATATAAATTTAAGTTGGGTGATATGGCCAGTATTGGGAATGGATATAGTTAAAAAGCATCACCATCCAGAAATGATCATGGCAAACCAGTTTCCATTAATAGGAGATTTGAAACTTGATGACTTAGATTCCTGGTTGCCAATTTCAGGTTGTGAAATCAATTTAGGAGAATTTCAAATGAGTAGAAGAATGTCCTCACAAAGACTTCTAAACTGTAACCTAGAAAGAAATTATTACTTCTAATATGATGAGGAATTAATATTTTAATATGTAATTTTTTCCATATAAAGTGCTAAGATAATTTGCTGTGAAATACCCTAAGCTTCCCAATAGATAATTAGGAAAACTTTTAATAAGTCATAAAAATGAACTAGAATTTAGCAATTCTAGGGAAAACTTTAACCTTACTATTAATAAAAATGAAAATTTAACAAACAAGGAGCTGTTACTTTAATGTCTTAGAATTAACAACTTAAAAAATTTAAGGTAATTCCCTGTGCTCAGGAATGTTTACATAGGTTACTTAAACCATTTACAAAAATGATTCCATCTTTGTAATAGTGATTTGGCAAGTAATTATCAAGAGCCTCAAGCATATTAATAACTTCAGCCCTGTAATTAGTTTGTATAACACTAAATTCACTAACATGTCACCAAGACCTAACTTATTATGGCAAAATATTAGGAAATTATGACAAAAATTGGTAATAACTAATTTGGAGTCATTAAGTGATTGCTTAGAAGATGGTCTGTTATTTAGTCATTACATTTAAATGTTAAAGACTAGGCTGTTGTTGATAGTTGCCATTGAGTGAATTCAAAGACTAGCAATGACATAAATATCATAGTAAATAATATCAAGTGGAAAAATTAGATTCATAATTAGATGTTCACTATTCCAACAATTTAAATTAAAAGAAACAAAAATTTAGGCATAGGAAAATATCTGAAAAAAATTAAGCATTAGCTTAGACAGAGACAGTAAAAAATTTCCCTGTCATTCACCAGGCTGGGAAAACAGACTCAGATCAAGCCAGCTGCTAAGTTAACAAAACACTGTTTCTCCCAAGGTCAGACTGTAACTACAAAATGTCCTAAAGGTCCATCTTTTGAGTGTCTATGACCCTTACTCATGGAAAAATCTTGTTTTCTAAGATCATAGACTGTCAGAATCTTTGCTGTTTGAAATCATGTGAGGAAGAATGAAACACCATCTTTTCTTGCCTGGAGGCTCTCAGTCACTTTGACACAGAGGAGTGGCCTTGATCTCCAAACCAAGTGCAGAGCTTCCGAGAGGAGTTTCTGTCTTAACTTCGTGGTTTCTAAGGATAAAGAAACCTTGGTTCACTTTGCAGCCCAGCCCTATGTTGAACCTATTACCCAGAGCTCTGTTTTGCTCTGAATCTATCAAAATGCTGCTTCTCTCAAATCCTTTACACATTTCTTCCTTTTTTTTTTTTTCGTGAGATGCCCCATGGTTCCTGTGAATTGTGATCTCTCTCCCTCATTGCAACAAATCATTAAACCTGATTTTTCAGACTATAAGCTTGCCCTCTTGGTGAACTTTGGCTGCTTGGGCTAAGACACATCAAAATGGTGTTGAAAATTGTTTTCATGTGATAAGATTGTCTTCCATATGTCTTGTGCTTTTCCAATTTTTTAAAACAAACAAACAAACAAAAAGAGTATTTCTTTTACAATGAAGAAATGTTAAACATTATGATTTTGAGAAAAATTAAACAGAAATTCTCACATTACATAAAACAAACCAAACTCACTGCCATAGAGTCAGAGCCGACTCATAGCCACTCCTCCTTGGGTTTCCAAGGCAGTATCACTACGGAAGTAGATTGTCCAACCTTCCTTCCGAGGAGTGGCTGGTGGGTTTGAACCGCCAGCCTTCTGGTTAGCAGTCAAATGCCTTAGGCACTACACCACCAGGGTTCCCTTCACATTACATAGACATATCATAATTATATCTGAGTGGTAAAATTACAGGTGGTTTATTTTTCCTTTCTTGAGTTTTTCTTTTTTCACCCCTAAAGTCATTACAATAAATATATGCTATTTTTTAAATTGGAAATTAATTAATAGTTACTATTAATTTCACTTATTAACAAAATGGAAGGTATACTTTTGAGAAATATACTGAAATAAAGGAGGAAGACTGAAAGGACAAGTTCAGAGGAGTGAGAAGGAAGTATAACTTCTTCCAGTAGAACGGTGGCATGGCTCTCCATCACCTCTGACAAGCAGACTTTGCATATGTCCTCGTTTCACATTTGGGCTCCAATGAGCCAGAGCTGTGGACAGTTGGGTTCTGTTCAGGCCTTTGGGAAACACAGTTTATTTTACTGTTGTAAAAAGAAAAACCTAAAAGCATGATCAATTCTTCTTCAATGTTGTAGTGATTTAAAAACACTATTGTTTGGTAAGGAGCTTTGGTAGTGTGGTGCCTAAGGCACTTGACTGCTAACCAGAAGACTGGAGGCTCAAACCTACCAGTCACTCCTCACAAGGAAGGTGGGGCAATCTACTTCCGTAGTGAAAACCCAAGGAGGGGTAGCTATGAGTCGGGTTGACTCGATGGCACATAACAACAACAACATTATTTGGTAAGTAAGGCCTAAGGAAGGTCATTCTGGTGTTTTGAACTTAAACCAGAAATGAATATTTCAGAAATTTTATATCAGTCTTACGCCTTGAGTGGTTTTATTCAAATTCATAGTATGACTTTGTGCAGTGTTTCTGAGGCTCATTTGACACCCTAAGCTAAAATGAAATGCAATTGGGAGAAAGCAGTAGGAGGGAAATTTGGGACCTGATTTCTTGCCCCAATTTTTCTAAGGATTTGAGTGACTATTTCATAAACCTAACTCTGCATGGCATATCTAATTCTTAGGTGCATTTGTTTTTTGTTTGTTTGTTTTTCTTCTTTTTAATTACAAGTGTCAACTGTCTCTGAGCACAGATGAAGATTAATTAATCACTTTCTTTAGTATCTATGCTTGTAAATTACCCTTTATATAACAGTAATATTTTAGCAGCTAAGATCTTTTGGCTGGATTTCAGGATGGAATTACCTCAAGCCCGATTTCAATTTTATCAAATAGGATTACAGTGAATTCCATTATAATAAAAATCACCTAGAAATAAAGGTGATTCTCTATTCTTGGGCATTCTGGTAACTCTCTCTCTCTCTCTCTGTCTCTCTCTCTCTGTCTCTCTCTCCTAGGTTCCAGCACTAGCCGTTGTGGTTCTATATTTAGCACAAAATCATGAGCCGTTATTATGCTGTTCTTTTGGGAAAAGAAACTGCAGGCTTATTTCTCACATTGATCCAATACCCACCCCACCCGCCTTTTTTTCTCCAGGAGAGGTTAATGGTTTAAGGTTAGCAAATTTTCATTTCAAATAGAAGTACAGGTCATACACACTTTCCTAAAAAGCCCATTAATCCTTCCAGATGGTGGTTCTGCATTTCAGTCCTAATTGTTCATGTCATTTGGCAGTAGAGTGCCTCAAGTGTTAAAATTAGTAAACTCAAATGTCATACAATCTAGCAGCAAGATGTCTAGGAAGCATGCCATATCTAAATACTGAAAATACCTGCTCTCTGTTTTCTTGGGTGACCTCTCTGGTCATCCTGGCTTTGTGAACTTCTAGGAAAGATTCTAGGGGAAGTTGCGTACTTCTCACAGCATTGGCCTCCCTGGGGAAAGACCACATTTCAAACAGAATTGCTTGGAAAACCAGCATCCACATTCCCTCATTCTGCCAATGCAAAGTCAAAGGGCCAGACATGGCCAATTTCTCTCCAGATATATCCTCCTCCAGCACTCTACCCTAGGAGCTTTGGTGGCATAGAGACTCATAGCGACACCTCCTTGGGTTTACGAGGCAGTATCACTACAGAAGCAGATTGCCCAACCTTCCTTCCGAGGAGTGGCTGGTGGGTTTGAACTGCCAGGCTTCTGTTTAGTAGTCAAATGTCTTAGGCACTACATAGGGAGAGCTCCTTCCAAGGCTGTATCACTATGGAAGTAGATTGCCCAACTTTCCTTCTGAGGAGTGGCTAGTGGATTTGAACCACCAGACTTCTAGCTTGCAGTCAAATGTCTTGGGCACTACACCACCAGAGCTCCTCCCCGTCTCCTACTAGCCCCGAATTCCTGCACAATTCCTTGTAGTTTATCTGCTTTCGTAATGAGTTCCTTTGCAAATAAACCAAAACCAAAACTAAAACCAAACCCAAACCCAAACCCATTGCCACTGAGTCAATTCTGAGTCATAGTCACCTTTAAAGGACTTTAAAGAAGTAGAACTACCCCATAGGATTTTCCAGGCTGTAAATCTTATGGAAGCAGACTATCACATCTTTCTCCCACAGAGGAGCTAGCGAGTTTGAACCACCCACTTTTTGGTTAGCAGCCATGTGCTTTAACCACTGCATCACCAGGACTCCCTTTTGTGAATAAATTTGCCCTAAATTAACTTAACTTGAGTGTTGGGAGCCTGAATGATACAGATAAGAAAGAAGTTTGGTGTTATTGCTTCTTTAAATAAAGCTCACTCTGGCTAAATTAGCAATTTTCTATCTTGGGGTTTTGACAGTTCTGGATGACACTGTTTATTTCAATAGGTGTCATGAAATTCTCAAAACAGTTTCAATTGTAATTCAAAAACAAAACTTGACATTTAGCACTTCTAGGTGGAAGTGAAGGAGTGTGATTGTTGGAATCATTGACTCCATCATTCATGAGATGATAATTGGCCATTAAAGGAAGAACATTCTAGAACAGTGAGCAAGAGGCCAAGGAACAGCAAACACACCCAAGAACTAGTGAGGTGAAGACAATAGAAAATATTGGATATTGTGAATTATATGAAGAGTGTCTGCTTTGCCTCAAAGCACCAAAATTCAAATAAATAAATAGTCATAAAAAGCTTTGCAAAGCTAAGTTGTAATTTTTTTGGATGCATGAGTTTTTGGATGCGTTGCATCAGAAATCAATGCCATGGTTACCAAAGACTGTAAGTCAAGTAAGTGACTATGGCTGAGGTGGGAGAGGGAGGGTGTTGTCATCAAAAACAAACATACGGGTTCTTTTGAGTTGCTGATGTTCTTTTTCTTGACTCTGAAGTTGGTTTCAGAAAATTCAGTTTATGATTATTTATTAAAGTATGTATTCATGTTTTATTAACTCTTATGGTTCTTATATTTCACAAGTTTTTAAAAAAATATTTAAAAATCAGCATACTGTGTGGACCACTATTTTGGACTCTTCATGTAGGCTAATCACTTTCATTTTTAAGATTTGTTGTTGTTGTTGTTGTTATGTGCTGTCGAGTCGGGCCCGACTCATAGCGACCCCTCCTTGGGTTTCTGAGGCAGTGTCACTATGGAAGTAGATTGCCCCATCTTCCTTCTGAGGAGTGGCTGGTGGGTTTGAACCACCAGCCTTCTGGTTAGCAGTCAAGTGCCTTAGGCACATCAAAATATGAGGTATAAACTAGACCAAGCTCAATCTATTTTCCTAGCACTGTTTTTTCCCCCTCAAGAATGTTGTTGTTTTTAGGTGCCATTGAGTCAATTCTGACTCATAGTGACCCTATTACGACAGAACAAAACAATGCTTGGTCCTGTGTCATCCTCACAATGGTAGGTATGTTTGAACCCATTGTTGCAGCCACCATGTCAATGCATCTCATTGATGGTCTTCCTCTTTTTTACTAGTCCTCTACTTTACCTAGAATGATGTCCTAGAGGGTCCTTTAGAGTATTTCAAGACAGATACTCAGAATGTTGTTGTTGTTATGTGCTGTCGAGTCAGACTCGACTCATAGAAACCCCTCTTTGGGTTTCCAAGGCAGTATCACTATAGAAGTAGATTGCCCCATCTTCCTTCTGAGGAGTGGCTGGTGGGTTTGAACTGCCAGCTTTCTGGTTAGCAGTCAAGTGCCTTAGCCACTGTGCTACCAGATACTCAGAATATCTAACACAAAATGCTTTACCTGATTTTGTTTTTATTTTACTCCTTCTGAATATTAAAACTGTACTTTAATAAATAAATAATAATAATACAAAGTCCTGTGTCTGTATAATTCTCAATCTCCAAAAAAACTTACAGGCTAACAATAGGCTGCCCTCCTGTGAAGTATACTTTGAATCTATCTGTTAGGTACTGATGACCTTGTGAAACTGATGGCCTTATAGAGAAGCCACTCAATTAAAAGAGAACAGTGTTTCCAAAAGGAACAGCACATTATAATTCAGAAGGTAGAGAAGTGTTGTTTTCCATATTCACTAAGGAAAAAATGTTCTCCATGAAGCAAAAATTTATTATGATATGCTCATTTCCACACTATGCACTGAGATAACCTAAGATGTAATTAGATTTTAGTTACCTGTTATTAGTAGGAATAATTGAAAATTAGGTTGTGTGGGGTTATTTGAAGGGTACCAAAAACTCTTTGTCCTACAGAGGAGCTTTCTCACCAACCTGCTACAGAATAAAATTACCGTCATTCCAGTTACTCATTTATTCACTCACTACAATGTGCTAGGTAATAGAATACACAGGTGAAACAGATGAAGTTCCTATCCTTATGGAGCTCTGCCTAGTGAGGAATCCAGGTAGATAAACTAGTAATTATAACACAATATGGTGAAGCAATAATCTAATTCTATACAGGAGAATATAAGAATGGAAAGGAATGTCCAATGCAACTTGGAGTTTCAGTGAATTCTTCCCAGAAGTGATTCTACTTAAACTTGAAGGAGGGTGTGGTGAATTGCTTGATGTGGCCCTTCTAGCCATTGTCCTCCATTCTGTGATGCATTGTAAATCCCATTATCCATGCCTGTTTGGGGTGGTTTGGCAGTTAAGGTCAGGTATCAACTTGGCTGGGCAGGTGGTAGTAGTTGTTCCCTATAATGACTGGCAATCAGCTCTGTAATAGGATTTGCCTTGAGCTGCTGATTATTAAAGCCATCCACTTAGGTTATTTCTGTTGGGGCAACACAGGTGGAATATATCTTGAGTTCTGCCTTGCTGGAGGGTATAATTCAAATCATCACCCTTAGCTTCCCTGAGGGTATACCTACGAATCTCCTGGGAAGGTTCACCCTCCTCTTGCTCCGGCTTTGTGTCTTGGATCATCCTCATCTCACCCCTGGATTTGGGACAGCAGCCGTCATCTGATCTGCTGATCGAGGTTCATCAGACCCCGAGGGTTGGGAGGATCCGCCAGACCTACTCACGGACCTGGGACTCCCCAGCCTGCCAGCCTCCATCACCACTACATGAGACGAACCCTTGGGTGTCTGTGAGTTCTGTGAGGCGTTACAGCAAAATACAGAACCCTAAGATGGGGGAAATTACTGGGAAGAGGAGGAGAAGTTAATGTCTGAAATGATGGAGTCGTACAGTAGTTTGGACATTTGGGACATCTTTAACCTCCACTTCATTGGGACTGGCCTTGTGCTGATCTTTCTGAGAGAAATTGTTCAAGCAGAGGGTTAGAAGACTATCAGGTTATGAATCAGGTAGTAAGTGTCCTGGACAAAGGGAATAATATGAAAAATAATAGGGGGATTAAACTTCTCAGGGTGTGTATCTATGAGCATTTCCACATTCCAGAGACAAAAATGGAAAATGAGGTTGGAGATATGGGAGAAAGAGGAATTTTTATTTCATGTTAAGAGTTATTATGTCATATTTCTTTTAGATATATTATCTGATGGCTGTACAAAGGATGGACTTGAAGGAGATAACAAAGAAGGCCCATCAGGAGAGATGATGAAAGTCTGAAGTAAGGTTATAGCAGTGGGAATAAAGAGGAGAGGCCAGATTTGTGAAATATTTGCTGTTGTTGTTAATTTGTGGTGTTGAGTCATTTCTGACTCATTGTGACCACTCCTTGGGTTTCTGAGGCAATATCACTACAGAAGTAGATTGCCTAATCTTCCTTCTGAGGAGTGACTGGTGAGTTTGAACCACCAACCTTCTGGTTAGCAGTCAAGTGCCTTAGGCACTACACCACCAGGCAAAATTGAATTTTTAGGTCTTGTGAGGGCTTGTGGCAAGGATGATAGAAAAATCAAAGATGAGTCTTCAAACTCTTAACTAGGATGACTTTATGAATAATAGTGCTACCAAGTCAGAGAATACAGGAAATTTAAGGGCTAAGATGGTTATTTCAGTTTGGGACCTGATAACTTTGTGGTAACAATGTGACATTGATAAGTAGTTCAATGTATATCCAGGAGGAGAAAGGTCTTCATTACAGGTCAATGTTTGGAAGTCATTAGCACATTGGAGCTATCTGAAATCATAAGAGTAGATGAGATAGTCTAGTTGCAATCACTGTATAGAATAAAATCAGCGAACCAGAAGGGAATCCTAGGCGTTGCACTATTTAAAGTGTAGACAGAGGAAGATTAGCCCAAAGAGGAAATAGAGAAAAAACTAAATATAGAGAAGGAAAGAACTAGATAAATCAAGTGTAATGAAAGCCAAGAAAGTGGAGAGTTTCAGAAAAGAGGGAATAATCAATATTTCCAAAATAGTGTGTGAATTCAGTACTAAATAACTGAAAAATATCCATTAGATTTAATAATTAAGAGATCATTAGTGACCTTCACTAAAGTAATTCTACAAGACTGATGGGGGAAGAAATAGATTACCACAAATTTTGCAATGAATGTGAAATGAGAAAATAGCTAGAGTTTGTATTATTCTTTTGAGATGCTTAGATAAGAAAGGAAAAGTAAAGATGGTAACTCAAGTAGGAAACTGTCAGAGAAGGATTTTTTTTTACACTGGGAGATACTGACATGTTTACAGGTTGAGAGGAGAGGGGAAAAGTCTGTAGACAAAGAGAAAGGGAATGACTGAATAAGGTACATGAAGTGGTAGGAGGTGATGGGACAAAGAACAGAGATGGTAGGGTTAGTCTTGAACATGAGAAAAGACACCTCAACTTCTGTTGTTGTTGTTGTTGTTAAGTGCCGTCGAGTCGTTTCCGACTCATAGCGACCCCATGCAAAGCAGAATGAAACACTGCCCGATCCCGCGCCAGCCCCACAATCCCTGCTATACTTGAGCCCA
>NW_006921769.1:3634487-3644506 GCF_000298275.1 Orycteropus afer afer
AAAAAAAAAATAAATAAAAAATAAAAAAAAAGAATCATTGGTAGTTGGAAAATATGGCTTTGGTGATAGAAATAATGCTGGAGATCCCATAATAGAATTTTGCAAGACTAATGACTTATTCATCGTAAATACCTTTTTTCAGCAACACAAATGGCAGCTGTACATGTAGACTTCACCAGATGGAGTACACAGGAATCAGATTGACTACATCTGTGGCAAGAGGCAATGGAGAAGCTCAATTTCTTCAGCCCAAACAAGGCCAGGAGCTGAGTGTGGAACAGACCATCAACTGCTCATATGCAAGTTCAAGATGAAGCTAAGGACAAGTAAAAGAAGTCCATGAGAACCAAAATATGACCTTGATTATATCCCTCATGAATTTAGAGCCCATCTAAAGAATAGATTTGATACATTGAACACCAATGACCAAAAGCCAGAGGAATTGTGGGACGACATCAAGAACATCATCCATGAAAAAAGTAGAAGGTCATTAAAAAGACAGGAAAGGAAGAAAAGAGTAAAATAAATGTCAGAAGAGACTATGTAACTTGTCCTTGAATGAGGAGTAGATAAAGCAAATGGAAGAATCGACAAGATAAAGGAGCTGATCAGAAGATTTCAAAGAGCAGCTAGGGAAGACAAAGTCAATTACTATAATGTGCAAAGACTTGGAGTTAGAAAACCAAAAGGGAAGAACATGCTTGGCATTTCTCAAGTTGCAAAAACTGAAGAAAAAATTTAAGCCTTAAATTGCAATATTGAAAGATTCCATGGGCAATATGTTGAATGATGCAGGAAACATTAAAGGAAGATGGATGGAATACACAGAGTCACTATACCAAAAAGAATTTGTAGATGATTATATATTTCAGGAGGTGGGATACGATCAAGAACCAATGGTACTGAAGGAAGAAGTCGAAGCTGTGCTGAAGGAATTGGTGAAAAACAAGGCTCTGGGAATTGATGGAATATTCATTGAGATGTTTCAACAAACAGATGCAGCGCTGGAGGCACTCACTTGGCTATGCCAAGAGATTTGGAAGACAGCTACCTGGCCAAGTGACTGGAAGAGATCCATATTTGTATCCATTCCAAAGAAAGCTGATCCCACAGACTGTGGAAATTATTAAATAATATCATTAATATCACATGCAAGTAAAATCTTACTGAAGATATTTCAAAAATGGTTACAGAAGTATATTGACAGAGAACTTCCAGAAATGCAAGCTGGATTCAGAAGGGAATGTGGAGTGAGGGATATCATACCTGATGTCAGATGGATCTGGGCTCAAAGCAAAGGAAGATCTTTACTTGTGTTTTATTGACTATGCAAAGGCATTCGATTGTGTAGATCATAAGAAGTTATGGATAACATTGAGAAGAATAGGAATTCCAGAACACTTAATTGTACTCATGAGGAACCTGCACTTAGACCAGGAGGCTGTCATTTGAACAGAACAAGGGGACACTGCATGGTTTAATATCAAGAAGGAAATGTGTCATGGTTGTATACTTTCACCATACTTATTCAATCTATATGCTGAGCAAATATAATCCGAGAAGCTGGACTATATGAAGAAGAATGTGGCATCAGGTTTGGAGGAAGGCTCATTAACAACCTGCAGTACGCAGACAACACAACTTTCCTTGCTGAAAGTGAGGATGACTTGGAGCACTTACTGATGAAGATTAAAGACTATAGTCCATGTTATGGATTACATCTCACTATAAAGAAAACAAAAATTCTCACAACAGGACCAATAAGCAGTAACACGATTGATGGAGGAAAGATTGAAGTTGTCAAAGACTTCATATTACTTGGTTCTACAATCAATGCCAATGGAAGCAGCAGCCAAGATATCAAAAGATGTATTGTATTATGGAAATCTGTTGCAAAAGACCTCTTTCAAGTGCTGAAGACCAAAGATATCTCCTTGAAGACTAAGATGTGCTTAACCCAAGCCATGATATTTTCAATCACCTCCTATGCATGTGAGAGCTGGGGAATGAATGAGGAAGACGGAAGAAGACTTGATCCTTTTGAGTTGTGGTGTTGGTAAAAAAAGGCTCAAAGTATCGTGCTAAAAGAACTAACAAACCTGTCCTGGAAGAAGTGCAACTGGAATGCTCCTTGGAAGCGAGAATGGCCAGACTTCATTTCACCTACTTTGGTCATGTGGTCAGAAGGGACCATTATCTTGACAAGGATGTCATGCTAGGTAAAGTGGAGGGTCAATGAAAGAGTGGAAGGCCCTCTATGAGATGGCTTGACACAGTTGCTTCAGTGATGGGCTCATTTATAGTAGGGATCTCAAGGCTGGCACAGGACCAGGCAATGTTTCTTTCTGTTGTACATGAGGTTGCTATGAGTCAGAAACAATTTGACAGCACGTAACAACAACAAACATAGATTGAATAAATCTGATGAAAGGATACAACTCTGATGCACTCCCTTCCTGATTTTAAACCATACAGTACCCCGTTGTTCTGTTTGAATGCCAAGAAATTTGAAAAATCTAAAAAAAAGGCCAATTTCTAGAAACATTCTATCTACCTAAACTAACACAAAAAGAGGTAGAAATCTAAATAGACCAATGACAAAAGAAGAAACTGAAGATGTCATTAAAAAAAAAAAAAAAAGTCCAAGTCCATATGGCTTCACTGGAGTATTCTACCAGTCAAAGAAAAGTTGATGTCAAGTTTGATGAAAGTGTTCCTGAATTTACATCCTTATGAAGGAAGGAATGCTTTCTAATTCATTCTATGAAGCCAGCATAAACCTGATACCAAAGCCAGGCACAGATACCACAAAGTAAAAGAAAATTACAGAACAATATTCCATATGAATATAGATGCAAAAATTCTCAACCAAATGCTAGCCAACAGAATACAACAGCATATTAAAAATACAATACATCTATATATAGAAGGAAACTTTCTTTGTTGGTTACCTAGAGCAAAGAAGAACAAAGCAAATCAAAGACACAAGGAAGCAATTAATCCACAGGACTAATGGCCCACATGAACGGCAGCCTCCTGTTGTCTGAGACCAGAAGAACCAGAGGGTGCCTGGCTACCACTAACATCCTCTCTCACCAGGGACATAATAGAAGATCCCAGTGAATAGAATGGGAGAAAAATGTAGAACAAAATTCAAATTCATATTAAAAAAAAAAAAAAAAGAAAAAAAAAGGCCAAACTTACTGGACTGGAAGAACCCCCGAGACTAGCATCCTGAGATAGCCTTTTAACCTGGAACTGACGTCACTCCCAGAGGCCAGTATTCAGCCACATAATAGTGTGATCTGTAAAATAAACAGTAATACCTGTGAGGAATGAGCTGCTTAGAATAATCAACTATGTGAGATAAAATAGACAACATTTGTCCAAAAGCAATGATGAGAAGGCAAGAAGGGGCAGGGAAGCTGTATCGATGGAAATAGGGAGAGTGCTGACACATTGCAAGGCTGACAACCAATGTCTTGGAACAATTTGTGTATGGATTATTGAATGAGAAACTAATTTACTGTGTAAACTTTGACCTAAAATTCAATAACATGTTTTTTAAAAAAATCCTATTGCTAATTGTTAATAAAATGGGGATAAACCTTCTTTAAGTCTCTGATAAAAATGATCCTCTCTTAAATTAAGCCATTGTTGTTGTTGTTGTTGTTATGTGCCATCGAGTCAGACCCTACTCATAGCGACCCCTCCCTGGGTTTCTGAGGCTGTATCACTACGGACGTATATTGCCCAACCTTCCTTCTGAGGAGTGGCTGATGGGTTTGAACCACCAGCTTTCTGGTTAGCAGTCAGATGCCTTAGGCACTACACTACCAGAGCTCCTAATTAGGCCATTACTGTAGTAAAACTAATGTTTTATTGTTTAGTCTTCTGATTGAAGAACTCATTTTAAATATACCTTAAGTACTACCAGAGATTATTCAGTACAGTAAATATTAGTAAGAATACTATGTTTACTATATGAAAAGTAATGTAGTATAGTCAGAGTTTCAAAGCCAGGCATCAGCTCTGTCTGTGAAACAGATCTTTCATTCATGAACTGAGTAACCTTGGGTAAAGCCTTAGTGCATCATGGGCAAAATGGGAATCACCACGTACCTCTCACAGGGTGGCTGCTATGCCCATTCTCTCATTTCCTCCTTGTTAGCCAAGGACATGGCAGCACCCCAGCATTAGTGGGTGACTCTTGTTTAGTCAATTGGTAAAAATTCCGTTGCCTCTGCCAGCATTTACCAAAGTGTGTTCTGAGGAATACTAGTCCAGCAAGGTTTCCATTCTTATATAATTTTGGGAAATACTGCATTCTCTTCTATCACCTTTTTAAAGACTCAGAACACATATTTCTGTATGAAAGTCTTGGATACAAGCTTCAGTGAGGCTGCCTCTGGGTTCAGTGAAGAGCTTTACGATGTCACTTGGGAAGGTTGTTGGGAACCACTCTCCTAATTTAAAACAAACAAAACAAAACAAAATGGCTCCTTTCATTCAACTTAAAATTTACAGAAATGCAAGATAAAATGAGAAAATGGAGAGAAGAAAACTCCTGAAATAGTGAACAAATTGTAGAAGTTGGAGAGGGGTTAATTAATGAATATGCCTTTACACTTGGAGATGCTATTTGGATCATATATGAACAAGTGGTGATTGCAGCCCTAGACTATGGTCGAGATGACCTGGCATTGTTTTGTCTTCAGGAATTGACAAGACAGTTTCCTGGCAGTCACAGAGTCAAACGACTAACTGGCATGAGATTTGAAGCCATGGAGAGAGATGATGATGCTATACAGCTTTATGATCGAATTTTACAAGAAGATCCAACTAACACTGCTGCAAGACAGCATAAGATAGCCATTCGAAAAGCCCAGGGGAAAAATGTGGAGGCCATTTGGGAGCTGAATGAGTATCTGGAACAATTTGTTAGAGACCAAGAAGCTTGGCATGAACTTGCATAACTTTATATCAGTGAACGTGACTATGCCAAAGCAGCCTTTTGTTTAGAAGAGCTGATGATGACTGATCCCCATAACCACTTATACTGTCAGCAGAATGCTGAAGTTAAATATACCCAAGTGGACTTGAAAACCTCGAAATTTCAAGAAAGTATTTTGCACAATCATTGAAACTAAACAACAGAAATATGAGAGCTTTATTTGGGCTTTACATGTCTGCAAGTCATATCGCTTTGAATCCAAAAGCAAGTGCAAAAACAAAAAAGGACAACATGAAATATGCTACTTGGGCAGCTAGTCAAATAAACAAAGCTTATCAGTTTGCAGGTCGAAGTAAGAAGGAAACCAAATACTCTCTTAAGGCAGTTGAAGACATGTTGGAAACATTGCAGATCACCCAGTCTTAAGGTTTCAAGAACTCTTTCACAATAGATTTCACAACTGCACAATTGAACTTACTGGCCTGTGACTTATCTACTAAATGCCCAGTGCTATTTGTATACTAATTTTCTGTTAATAAAGCAGTTGTAAAGAATGTGTTTATATAAACCTAAAAATGCCTTTTGCTGCTTAGCAGGAAGATGGAGAAAAGCCACAAAAGAGAGATTTAAGAAGAAAAAAAAAAAAGACTTCACTAAAAAATGGTTTAATTCATTGTTACCTATTTGTGCTGATAATGGAACTCTGTTTTCATAATACTTATCACCAATAACAGAAGTATTTCAAGAAATATATCTTAGGAAATGTCATGTGACTTTTTGTTTTTAAAAGTTATGTTAAACTTTAAAGCACTGAAAGATTGGTTCATATTTACATCAAAATTATGTTTTCTTAGACTAATATATTGGGAGCTCTGGTAGCATAGTGGCTAAGGCACTTGACTGCTAACCAGAAGGCTGGCGGTTCAAACCCACCAGCCACTCCTCGGAAGGAAGGTTGGGCAATCCTACTTCTGTAGTGATACTGCCTCGGAAACCCAAGGAGAGGTCGCTATGAGTCAGGGCTGACTCGACGGCACATAACAACAACAACAGACTAATATAAAAATTATAATCCTTAGCTTTTTTTTTTTTTTTAATCTCTTGTTGATGTAGCTTGTCTGGTGAAATCCTGTGCGAAAGGAAAATTGGCCAAGTTTAAAACATTCTCTCCATGCAATACACAAAGTAAAACATCAGTAGTGACAGTATACAAACACTTAAGGATACTTTTCAAGTGCTTTCGTGACTTTACACTATAGTGACTTTGTACAAACACAGGCAATTCCTAACATTTTTCTAAGACAGACTTGAACATAACGGAAATATTACCCATCTGTCAGCATGAGTTCTTAACCCATTATAAGGACACTGTATACCATTTTGGCTGCTGAAAAATTATGTAAATTCCATCCCTTATTTAATGAACACTGTACAGAATAAAGGAGTTCTGGTGGCGCAGTGCCTAAGGCATTTGACTACTAACCACAAGGTTGGCAGTTCAAACCTACCATCCACTCTGCAGAAGGAAGACCAAGCCCTCTACTTTTATAAAGATTTACCGCCTCAGAAACCCAATGGGGGTCATTATGAGTAGGAATCGACAGTGGGTTTGGTTTTTGTCTTTTTTTTGGTACAAAATAAATACACAGATATTACAAAATATAAATAAAGAAGATATATGTACATGTTTGGTTTTTATTGGATGCTGATAATGAAATTGTACAAACATCACAAAAAAGAACTAAAGAATCCTTATTCTCTTGGCAGGGTTAGAGCAATGTGGTGTCTTAACAATTAAAGTAAATCACTTCTTGAGAGAACATTGAGCCTCATATTGTGCAAAATATTTCTAAGGCTGCAAAATGCAAGACACAAGATAGACCCAAATTGGTTCTCTGAAGGAATTCATTGCCTCTGAGGCACAGGGTACAACTTACTTCACAGATACACAATATTTTTCAACAGTACTCAGATGTTCATACCTCCCATATTTTAGATTCAGTTCCCTTTTCAGCCATAAAGATGTACTGCCTTGGAAACCCAATGGGGGCCGCTATGAGTCAGAATCCACTGGATGGCAGTGGGTTTGGGTTTTTGTTGTTGTTTTTCGTTGCTCCTAATCCACTGCCTCCAAGTCAATTCTATAGGACAGAATGGAGCTGCCCCATAGGGTTTCTTAGGCTGTAAATTTTTGCAGAAGTAGCCTATCACATTTTTCTTCCTTGGACTACCTGGTGGATTCGACCTGCCAACCTTTAGTTAGCAACCGAATGCCAGTTGCTCCTAGCCGGTTCTAACTTACAGTGACTCTGTGTGCAACAGAACAAAACACTGCCCAGTCCTATGCTACATTCACAATTGGTATGAGTCCTTGTTGTGGCCGCTGTGTATTTTGAAGTGTTCTAACCTTGGGGGCTCATCTTCCAGCACTAGAGGAGACAGTATTTTGTTGTGATCCATAGGATTTTCATTGGCTAATTTTTGGAAGTAGATATCCAGATCTTTCTTCCTAGTCTGTCTTTGTCTGAAAGCTCCACTGAAACTTGTCCACATGGGTGACCTTGCTGGTATTTGAAATGCCAGTGGGATAACTTCCAGCATCATAGAAACACGCAAGCCATCACAGCCTGACAAACAGATGGGTGGCGGACATCCCACTTACTCTAAACTAAATATAAACTCATCACAACTTCCCATCAGTTGGATTCTCAAAATGCCAGTGACCCCTCCAATACTATCAGATAGACAAGGGAGTGACTGAGGGATATCAGAGTGGAAATAGATGGTGGCCTTAAGCAATCGCAGTTAAAATAGCTTACTTTTGCAAATATTACAGAGTATACGATCAATAGGATACATGGCTAGGGCCTTTCCCAGGACCTCAGAAACCCATTGCCATCAAGTTGATTTGGATTCATTGTGACCTTATATGACAGAGTAGAACTGCCCCATAGGGTTTTCAAGGCTGTGCTCTTTGCAGGAGTAGACTGCCACATTTTTCTCCTACAGGGCAGCTAGTGGGTTAGACTCACAGACCTTTTGGTTAGCTGGTGAGTGTGTAACCCCTGTACTTTAAGACCTTGGAAGGGGTTAGTAAAGTGAGGTAGCTTAAGCTTCATTAGATTCACCTCTGAGCCCATGTAATCTTATTTGTTCTAATGCAAAGAGGAAATACACATTAACTAAATTTATAAGATGTGACCCCATATAGATTCCTTTTATACAAAATGTTGTTGTTAACGTGCCATCAAGTCATCTCTGACTCATAGCAACCCCTCCTTGGATTTCCAAGGCAATATCACTACAGAAGTAGATTGTCCTATCTTCCTTCAGAGGACTGGCTTGTGGGTTTGAACTGCCAACTTCTGGTTAGTAGTCAAGTGCCTTAGGCACTACGCCACCAGAGCTCCCTTTATACAAAATACTACTCTACTATTTATCATCAACTTTTTTCAAGGCATTTTTTCCCCAATGAAATTTTTGTAAAAATATATGTAGCATGACATTTGCCAAATCTATATTTTTCAGGTGGACAATTTAGTGAAATCAATATATTAGTCATTTTGTGCAACCATCACCTTCATTTTAATATTTTTATATCTTTTAATTTATTTTGTATTTTCATATGAACTATCATATATTGATTCAGTATTTTTTGAAAATATAATAACATCAAAATGGTTAATTAGAGTCTATTATAGATTGATGATTGTAAATATTCAATCTTTGTATTTTAGCCATGATAGAGTTCAAGTTTACAATGAAAATAGAATGACGAAACATGCACAGCATGGACTATTGTCAAATCAAGATGTTTTTTGAGGAACTGTTAATTTCAAAATAGCCAAAATTAAGAGAGAATGTTTCCTCCATATTTGTTTTTATATGTAACCTCAAAAAATGTAACCCAAAATGTAACCCAAAATTGTTTCTATATGTAACCCAAAAAATAGAAATTGGTGAGAGAGGTGACTTAAGAACAGCAAAGAAATGGACGTATTTTTCCCACACAATGGGTGAGTTGTATTTATATTGTTGTTGTTGTTATGTGCCATCGAGTCGGACCCGACTCATAGTGACCCATCCTTGGGTTTCCGAGGCAGTATCACCACAGAAGTAGATTGCCCAACCTTCCTTCCAAGGAGTGGCTGGTGGGTTTGAACTGCCAGCCTTCTTTCTGGTTAGCAGTTAAGTGCCTTAGGCACTATGCTACCAGAGCTCCTATTAGTAGTCATTATGTCCCTTGTGACTAGCTGGTTTTTGCTGAGCCTATCACTTTGTTGTCATTATCACTGGGAGACAAGGAGGCAACATAACTACACACTTTGCTGTCGGTGCATGAACTGAGTAACAGGTGTGCAATGTTAAAACTGAACTTTTAACTGATATTTTCATCTGCTTTAAACTTAGTAAAAGAAGAGATAAAGGTAGTGCATCTGCCACACTGTATCTCCCACCCTCCACCCCTGCCACCGAAATTGTTTGCTTGGATCAAAAATCACACTCACGTGAAGTAGGCAATGTTCCTGTATGGAGCAGCATTTTAAACTGTATAAACAGTAGCATTTGTACAAAAATGCTTCATGCTCTAATGTAGTATCTGTCATCACACATTTCATCTAAACATTTCAAAACTCTGAGAGCATGAATTATGAGATGATGTTTGGGTTGAAAACACTATGGCATTTTAAGGGATGTTTTACATTTCTGAGAACACCCTGCTGATTGAAACTAAAGGAAGAAAAGCTTCATGCAAGCCTAAAGCCACAGCTGCAAGATGTAAGCAATCTATCTTTTTGTTTCACCCATTAAGTCATTCTGATTTTTTTTTCCTGCTAGTCTGAAAGCATGAATGAAAATTGAACTCCTTTATCCTTGAGTTCTGACAAGATACCAAAGCCATAATATTGCTTAAACACTTAATTAGTCATGCAAAACTCATAAGAAATTTTAAAGGCTTTGAAATATATTGCAAAGAAACCAGAAAACTTAATTTAAATTTGCATATGATATATGCTCAATAAACATGTGTTGCTTTAGATTCTGAAAACAAAACTACATTAAA
>NW_006921769.1:3644606-3645579 GCF_000298275.1 Orycteropus afer afer
TAATGTGTGTATATATATATATATTTTGGAAAGAGATTATGAATAGAAACAAATATAAAGAAAATATCTCTGTTAATTTGACAATTTTGGCATTAGCAGTTCCTCAAAAAAGTACCTTGATTTAACAATAGTCTGTGCTCTGCAAGTTTCTTCATTCTATTTCCTTTATAACCTTGAACTCTATTGTGGCTAAACTTTTTAAAAGATGGACTATTTTACAATCATCCATCGATAACAGACTCTAATTGACCATTTTGATGTTATTATATTTTCAAATAAATACTGTGTCTATAAATGATAGTTCATATGAAAATACATAATAGATATGAACATATAAATGACAGTGATGGTTGCACAACATGATTAATATAATTGATTTCACTGAATTGTACACCTGAAAAATGTTGCCTTGACAATCATGCTATATATATTTTACAAAAATTAAATATAAAGAAAATAAAAATATTAAAAAAGAAACCTCACAAAATTCTGAGTTGGTAGAGCAAACAAAATGTTACCATTAAATAAAAATTGGTGAGAGAGGTGAATTAAGAACAGCAAAGAAGTGGAATTTTTTTCCCCCTAGAATGGATGAGTTGTTTTTATATTAGCAGGCGTCATGTCCCTTGTGTCTAGTTGGTCTTTGTTGAGTCTCTGCTGATGTAATTACCCTTTCAGCCAATGGCACTTACACACGTACATGCACTTAACTCATTACACACTTTTACTTACTTTGGGTGAAATAGTTCCATTACTAGAAATCATTGGAAAAATCATCAAAAATCCCAGAGGCTTCCTGGAAATGGGGAATGATGCTCAATGGCAATTTAATGTGCATACTTAGAGAAGTCATTTAATTGATCAAATATCCTTACTTCCCACCTGCGGTGTAGTAAATTACTTAGTGTGGCTTTTCTACCCATAAGTCTTTGTAAACTCCAAGGTGGGAATTGCTATTAGCAACTGAGGAGAT
>NW_006921769.1:3645924-3656192 GCF_000298275.1 Orycteropus afer afer
GAGGTGGTGGGTGCTCTGGGAGGAACGGTTGGAGAAAGGACTGGAGGGAGGCAACATGTCTGGCCTGGCAGTAATAGGCCTTGGGTTACTGCTGGTAACCCTGTCTTCCCTTTGTGGAATTAGAGGAGGTCGGAACATGTGGCCTCCTTGCCGTTTTAGCACCACCCATCTGGCTTTTTTCCTTGCCGCTTGTAAATTTTCATTCTTCACCTAAAATAGGTTCTAATCTGACTAGGACATCAATCCAGAATCCACCCTGAACTTTCTTAACTCTAGTGCACTAACTACATTTTTTCATGCTGTTCTAGAAAACAGATTCTCAACCCTGGGTACACATTAGAATCATCTGAGAAGCTTTTACAAAATATGATGCCTAGACCCAAACCATTTAAATTAGGATCTCTGAGCATCAGTGCTACTGCTATAAACCAGAAAAAGCAAACTCACTGCCATTGAGTACATTCTAACTCATAGCAAACCCCACTGGTTTTCTGAGGCTGTTAATCTGTGTGGAAGTAGACTGCCCCACCTTCCTTCTGCAGAGTGGCTGTGGGCTTGAACTGCTGACCTTCTGGTTCCACCAGAATATAATAAAATAATATAGAGAGGAGCGTGGATTGTGTAGATGAAACATCAGCCATGCGCTAATAAATGTTAAAGCTGAGCTGAGAAGTGCATGGGTGTTCATGATACTGTTGAATCTATTTTTGCAAATGTATGAAATGTTTTGTAATCTAATTTTTGTTTGTTTTTAAAGCTTCCCAGGTGATTCTAATGTGCAGTGAAGAATCTACTTTTTGGGGATTCCAACCTGTAAAAATACCAAAAGTCAGTTGCTGTTGAGTTGACTCTGACTCATGACAACCCCTTGTGTGCAGAGTAGAATCACACTTCCTAGGATTTTCAAGGTTGTGAAGTTTCAGAAGCAGATTGCCAGACTTTTCTTCCAAGGCTGGGTTCTAACAGCCAAACTTTTTGTTACCAGTTGAGCACTTAACTATTTGCACCATCCTGCCAACTTAAATATCAAGTTGGAATCCTTACCTTCCTTTCTTTTTACTCTGTGCATTAATTATATAATTAGCTAAGTATGCAAGCCCCATTTCAGACTCTGGAGACCAGTTAAAGAATTTCACATTATGATTGAATGAGATGTACCTGTGAACAAGTGAGTTGTAGATCTTATGGTAGACAACATACTTAGAAAAGAGGAGGGCATAAAGGAAGGAGCTTTGGTGGCCTAGTGGATAAGGGATTTGACTTCTAACCAGAAGGTCAGTAGTTCAAACCACCAGCCGCTCCACAGAAAAAAGATGGGGCCATCCACTTCTGTAGAGATTTACAGCCTCAGAAACTGAATGGCGGTGGCTATGAAGGAAGGTTGGACAATCTATTTCCATTGTAATGCTGCTTCGGAAACCCAAGGAGGGGTCCTATGAGTCGGATCAGACTCAACCGCAGTGTTTGATTTTTGGTTGGCTTATGAGTCAACAGACTTGATGACAGTGAGTCTGGTTTTAGTTTTTTCGGAGGGCATAAAGGAAGTACTTGTGAGTGGGAGTGGGAGGTTGATTATACCTTGTGAAGTGTCAGAAACCATTCCTGAGAAAGTGATCCTTAAGATAAGCCTGGTAAAATCCTACCCATACTTTACGATTCAGTTTGAGTTCTACTTTTTACATTCTTAATTTATTTGGTGGCGTACTGCCTAAAGCATTTGACTGCTAACCAGAAGTCTGGCAATTCAAACCCACCAGCCACTCCTCCGAAGGAAAATTGGGCAATCTACTTCCATAGAGACACTGCTTCGGAAACCCAAGGAGGGGTCACTATGAGTCCTGATCAACTCCATGGCAGAGAGTTTGTTTTTGGTTTTCTGCATCTTAACTCTTTGCTTCTGCATTCCTTATTTCAAGTATGTTCCCCAAACCAAAAACCCATGGCCATCAAATGGATTCCGACTCTTAGTGACCCCTATTGGGTTTCCAAGTCTGTACATCTTTTTGGAAGCAAACTCCCTCATCTTTCTTCTGCGGAGAGGCTGATGGGCTTAAACCACTGACCTTTTGGTTAGCAGTCATGCCTTAACTACTATACTGCCAGTGCTCCTTTTTTCCTCAATTATGTTAGGCCTCTTATTATTATATTAAGTTCTTTGGGGTGAGGAATTATGTTTTATCTTTACATCTTTCAAAAACTTCTAGGAAAGTAACTGGAACATAATAAGGACTCAATATAAATATGCTGGTCTAAATAAAATAGATTATCCTTATACTTCATAACTGTATTAACTAATTTTGTCATATCATGGGACATTTGAGTTTACACATGTTCCTTAATTGAAAATCAATATTAATTTAGCAATGAGTACTAGTCTTAAGAAATACAGCAAGTTGGAAAGTATTTTTTTTTTCTTAATGCTCAGAAATGGACATTGCTCTTTTCAAAAAGAGCTATAAAAAAACACTGTAATCTTTCTGCTCACTCAAAGAGACACACTATCTAGTCAAGTGCAGCCTTGAATGATAATTTTGTTCTATTGAAAGCACCTGGGATTCTGGCTTGCACAAGAGTAGTTTTATCTGCAGCATAGAATTTGGAATGACCCAGTTCTGTCACTTTGCTAGGAACAAATAATTAAAAGAAAGTTGGTTGACAGAGATAAAAAGCACAGAAAGAGAAAAAAAGCAAAATAGTATCAGTTAGATGTTTCTTGGCACTTGGTTAGTTTCAAAGGAAGTACTATATACATTTTTTTTTTTTTTTTTTGCTTTGAACTTGATAAATTCAAGGCCGTTCCTGACACTTGGTGAAAAATTCTAGCAAAGCTAGTAAATGTCCCTGAAGGCGCACACCCTACAGTGCACTAGTAAACCTACAAATCAAGAACAACAGTCAAGAAATGACTAGGTGCTACCTGGCTGCCTGTTGGAAGACTCACTAAATTCCTAAATCTGCTGTTCCTTTAACACCTGAACTTAATAATTTTGCAGCCAATACACTGAAGCAAGCAGTGGTAGCTACCACAACAAATAAACAAATTCTTAAATAAGTGTTTCTGCTATTAATGACGGAAGTTTTGTTTTTTTTTCCCTGCAACTTCAATGAGGACAGGACCACATGATGGGTTTGGGCTCAATATAAGTACAATTTACTGCAGAAAAAAAAATGGTTTTTAACATTAGGAAACTTGTATTTTGTGAAAAATCATGAGCTGTCACAAAGAGTGATAGACATTTTTATTTTTATACATCTGTTAATGTCAGAGTAGCTTTTGCAGACCAACAATCCTTCCTAGAATAGCTAGAAACACTGGCTCAAATATTACAGAACATCTACTTGGAAGTATCAGAGACCTACTCAGGTGGCTATGACTTAAAGTGCCAAAATCCCAGTGAGAAAAAAATGCATAATAAGTAAGCCTACAGCCAGCTTTGCCTCTTGAGGGATTTGCCAGTTCACAACCAGTACTGAAGGGCTGAGAAGTTGAGAACTTTTACCAGTCTTAGAAGACTGAAGGGGAGGGGGCGGGGAATGCAAAATCTACCAAAGACACAGTCCCTAGCTTTCAGGTGAGACTTCAGAAATATTATACACTATGAATATGGACTTAAACATACTAGTGATCATGAGAATGGCACAGATCCTGGCACAGGCTCATTGTGTTGTTAGATATAACACTCGCCATGAGTTAGAGCTATGGCACCTAACAACAACAAGAGGAGCAGCCGGAACTGGAACTAAACAAGCCCTTACAAAGATTAAAGCTCAGCTCTGAAATAGCCCAATCTATGATTAGATTAAAGAGATCTGTTGCTATTCTAATTGTTTGCCCATAGGAAAAGTATCATTGAAAGTTGAAAACCTCATATTCAACATCTGACACTCAACAAAAGAAACTATCAGGTATAACAGAAATAATATGAGATGAATCAATATCAGGAGATAAAAAAATAGAAACCTGCACATAGAATATCCAAGTATTGTAGTCTTTGAACATAGAATTTAAAGTATCTTTTATTAGTAAGTTTAAGAAATTATATGATGTGATCAGAATTGCAGTACAGGACAGGATAAAATGGAAATACAAAATAAAATGGAAATTCTAAACTGAAAATAAAAAAAATTAATACCTGAAATGAAAATATATAGATTTAATAACATATTAGACAGCCTGAAGGGGAAGATTGGTAAACTAGAAGGTAGAGCCAAAAAAAAACAATCAGACTAAAGGGAGAAACAGATAAAAATTATTTTGAAACATGGTGAAAAAGAATAATTTTATGATATGAGACCTCTAGAAGGAGAGGAGAGATAGAATGGGACAGGAATGAGAAAGATATTTGCAATCATATAACCAATCAAACTAATCAGTTGCCATTAAGTCAGCTCTTCTTAATGTAGTCCTATGTATGTATCAGAGGAAAACTGGGTTCCATGGGATTTTCAGTTGCTGATCTTTTTCAGAAGTAGGTCTCCTGGTCTTTCTTCAACTCAAGTTACCTCTGAGTGGACTCAAACCTCTCACCTTTCAGTTAGCAGCCAAATGTATTTAACCGTTTGCACCACCCAGGGACTCTAAAGACTCAAATTTAGAGTATACATAGGACCCTTTCAAGTCAATAAGAAAAAGACATGTAGCTCCATTTAAAAATGGGCATACAACATGAACAGGAATTTCCTAACTCATTTAATTGATATGAATAATCGATAAACAGATGACAAGGTGTTCAACCTTAATAATTGGATCAGATATCTCTTATATGCCATCTCAAATCTCCTCAGCTTCATCTGTCTCTGGAGTCTTTGATAATATCTTTTGTTTTAGAAGTTGCATATCAGAGGATATACCCAAAGAAATGCATATATTTGTACACCAAAAAATAAATTTAAGAATATTCATAGTAATATTCATACTATTCAAAATCTGGAAACTACCTTAAATCTTAAGCACTCATTTATAGTAGAATGAATAAATAAACTGTGATATACTCATAAAGTGGAATACTACACAAGAAGGAAGGTTGAACAATCTACTTCTGTAATGATAACACCTCAGAAACCCAAGAAGGGGTCACTATGAGAAGGGTCCGATTTGGCAGCACACAACAACAATAACAACACACAAGAATTGTAAAGAAAACAATTATTGCTCTTCACAGGGATAAATCTCAGATGTACAATGTTAAGGGAAAAGCCAGACATGATAGCCCAGACTATATATCATTTTATTTATGCTCTCTCTCTCTCTCTCTCTCTCTCTCTATATATATATATATATATATATATATATTATGTGAACATTACATGTTTAATGTAATTTATATAAATAATACTGTTATATTTCTCAGGAGCTCTGGTAGCATAGTGGCTAAAGCACTTGACTGCTAACCAGAAGGCTGGCGGTTCAAACCCACCAGCCACTCTTCGGAAGGAAGGTTGGGCAATCCTACTCCCGTAGTGATACTGCCTCGGAAACCCAATGAGGGGTCGCTATGAGTCGGGGCGGACTCAACGGCACATAACAACAACAACAACATTATATTTCTCATGAGTACAATTAAGTGTTCTGGGATTCCATTCTTCTCAATGTTACCCACAATTTGCTATGGTACACACAATCAAATGCCTTTGCATAGTCAATAAAACACAAGCAAACATCTTTCTGGTATTCTTTGCTTTCAGCCAAGATCCATCTGACATCAGCAATGATATCCCTTGTTCCACATCCTATTCTGAATCCAACTTACACTGCTGGAAGTTCTCTGTCAATATACTGCTGCAACTATTTTTGAATTATCTTCAGCAAGATTTTACTTGCGTGCAATATTAATGATATTGTTCAATAATTTCCACATTCTGTGGGAGCTTTCTTTGGAATCGGTACAAATATGAATCTCTTCCAGTCAGTTGGCAAGGTAGCTGTCTTCCAAATCTCTTGGCATAACTGAGTGAGTGCCTCCAGCAGGGCTTCAGTTGGTTGAAACATCTCAATTGGTATTCCATCAATTTCTGGAGCCTTGTTCTTCACCAATTCCTTCAGTGCAGCTTTGATTTCTTCCTTCAGTACCATTGGTTCTTGAACATATGCCACCTCCTGAAATGGATGAACATTGACCAGTTCTTTTTGGTACAGTGACTCTGTGTATTCTTTCCATATCCTTTTGATGCTTCCTGCATCATTCAATATATTGCCCATAGAATCTTTCAATATTGCAACTTGAGGCTTAAATTTTTTCCTCAATTCTTTCAGTTTGAGAAATGCCAAGGATGTTCTTCCTTTTTGGTTTTCTAACCCCAGATCTTTGCACATTTCATTACAGCAATTGACTTTGTCTTCTTGGGCTGCTCTTTGAAATCTTCTGTTCGGCTCTTCTATCTTGTCACTTCTTCCATCTGCTTTAGCTACTCTCTGTTCAAGGGCAAGTTTCAGAGTCTCTTCTGACATCCATTTTGGTGTTTTCTTTTTTTCTCATTTTTTTTAATGACCTCTTGCTTTCTTCATGGATGATGTTCTTGATGTCATCCCACAATTATGGTTTTTGGTCATTATGTTCAATGCATCAAATCTATTCTTTAGATGGTCTCTAAACTCAGGAGGGATATATTGAAGGTCATATTTTGGCTCTCATAGACTTGTTTCAGTTGTCTTCAATTTCAAGTTAAACTTGCATATGAGCAGTTGATAGTCTGTTCCACAATCAGCTCCTGACCTGGTTTTGGCTGAAGATATTGAGCTTTTCCATCATCTCTTGTCACAGATGTAGTCAATCTTATTCCTGTGTATTCCATCTGGCAAAGTCCACATGTATAGCCACCATTTGTGTTGTTGAAAAAAGGTATTTGCAGCGAATAAGTTGTTGGTCTTGCAAAATTCTATCATGCAGTCTCCAGTGTTATTTCTGTCATCAAGGCCAAATTTTCCAACTACCAGTGATTCTTTTTTGTTTCCAACTTTTGCATTCCAGTCACCAGTGATAATTAACACATCTTGATTGCATGTTCAGTCAATTTCAGACTGCCAAAGTTGATAAAAATCTTCAGTTTCCTCATCTTTGGCTTTGGTGGTTGGTGCATAAATTTGAATAATAGTTGTATTAACTGTTCTTCCTCGTAGGCATATGGATATTATCCTATCATTGATAGCATTGTATTTCAGGACAGATCTTGAAATATCCTTTGTGATGATGAATGCCACACCATTCCTCTTCATATGGTCATTCCTGGCATAGTAAATCACATGGTTGTTTGATTTAAAATGGACAAAACCAGTCCATTTCAGCTCACTAATGCCTAGGATATCAATCTTTATGTGTTTCATTTCATTTTTGACAATTTCCAATATTCCTAGATTCATACTTCATACTTTCTACATTGGTTACCTTGTGCCACTCTGACAAGAATATACCACAAACAGGATGGCTTGAACAAACAGGAGTTTTTTCTCTTACAGTTTAGAGTCTAGAAGTCCAAGTTCAAAGTGCCTGGCTCTAGGAGCTGGGTGAAAGCCCCTCAAGCTTGGGGTTCAGCTCTGCCTCCTGCTCCTGGCCCACTGGAGCTAGAGGCTTTTCTTCACTCAGACAGCTGCTAGCTGCTGAGAGTGACAAACCCACGGTTGACAAGTAAAAAGGCACAGTCCTGATGTTACCAAACCACATGGCAGGCTATTAATTTAAGTCCATTGAAAGTCCCAAGGTTGGCAGAGCATGGCAGGCTACTGAACAAAACATGGCTACATGCAGGGTTTGAGCATGCCATAAGCTAGAGACCATTCCCTAAGGCTTCTGCGTATACACAGGAAGCAGACCACATTCCCCCTAAGGCAGCTATTTAGTTGCTCACAGTAGATTCCACCATGGAGTTGATTACCAGTCTCATTATGGGGAATACTACATGAAGCTACCCAGCCACTCAACCAGGCCCTGCCAAACTGACACACAAACTGAATTACCACACATTCCATGTTCCTATTATTTAAAGAATGTTTGCAGCTGTTTCTCCTCAATTTGAGTCATGCCACATCAGCAAATAGAGGTCTTGAAAATTTTACTTTATCCATATGAGTAAAGTTGGTCCTATTCTGATGATGCAGCTCTTTTCTAGTTGTAATTTAGCCTTCTGACCTAAAGGGCTTGCGCTCTTGCACTGTATTGGATAATGTTTCCGGGCTATTCATGAAGTTGAGCACTAATGTATCAGACAGTGTTTCTCTGCTATTCATAAGGTTTTCCCTGGCCAATTCTTTGAGAAGTGGATGGCCTCTTCCTTCTTCCTAGTCTCTCTCAGTCTGTAAGCTGTGTTGATACCTGTGTACCATGTACAACTCTGCCAGCACTTGAAACACCATTGGCACAGCCTCAAGCCTCACAGCAACATACAAGCCACAACAGTACAGCAAACTGACAGACAAATTTGTCTTCCTTAGCTTTTTGAAACCTCTCCACCCTCCTCGTACCTGAATCCTTGGCAATGCTCTGCTCTCTCATCCCCCTGGCTTCTCTTTCCCCTGCTTTGCTGCCTGTTGGGGGTGGGGCCTGGGTCCCTCCCCTTACCTGGATCCCTGGCTACTGCTCTGCTCTGTCATCCCACTGGCTTTGCTCTCCTCCACTTTCCTGCCTGTTGGGGGTGGACCCTGGGTCCTTCCCCTGACCTGGATCCCTAGCTGTTGCTCTTCTCTGTCATCTCCTCTGGCTTCACTTCCCCCCACTTTCCTGCTTTGTTATATATGTGTATTAAATTCAATGAAAAGTTTATTTAAAAAATAATTTTAGGTATAAGTTTTTATGACTATACCTTATTGTTTGTGACTTTTACAATCCTGCCTTCCAAGAATTGATTCCCACCATTGTCAGTTTGCCATACTATGGTGGCTTGCATGTTGCTGTGAAGCTAAAGGCTATGACATCAGTATTTCAAATACCAGCAGAGTTACCCATGGTGGACAGGTTTCAGTAGAGCTTACAGACAAATGGATGCAACACTGGAAATACTTACTTGTTTATGCCAAGAGACTTGGAAGACAGCTACCTAGCCAACCAACTGGAAGAGACTGATATTTATTCCCACTCCAAAGGAAGGTGATCCAACAGAATTTAGAAATTATTTAACAATATTATTAGTATCACATGCAAGTAAAATTATGCTGAGGATAATTCAAAAAGTATTGCAATAGTATGTTGACAGGGAACTTCCAGAAATTCAATGTTTTCTGAAGAAGATGTGGAATGAAGGATATCATTGCTAATGCCAGATGGATCTTGACTGTACACAAAGAATGCCAGAAATATGTTTACGTATGGGAGCTCTGGTAGCATAGTGCCTAAGGCACTTGACTGCTAACCAGAAAGCTGGCAATTGAAACCCATCAGCCACTCCTTGGAAGGAAGATAGGGCAATCTACTCCCATAGTGATACTGCCTCAGAAACCAAAGGAGGGGTCACTATGAGTCGAGTCTCACTCGATGGCATATAGCAACAACAACAATGTTTTATTGGGAAAGAGCTGCCTCCTCAGAGCAGAGCTGAGCTTAATGATGTGGATGGAGTAAAGCTTTTGGAACCTCCATTTGCTGATGTGCCATGACTTGAAATGGGAAGAAACAGCTTCAAACATCCATTAATAATCAGAACATGGAATGTATAAAGTATGAATCTAGGAAAACTAGCAATTGTCAAAAATGAAATGGAATGCATAAAGTTTGATATCCTAGGCATTAGTGAGCTGAGATGGAATAGTTTTGGCCATTTTGAATCCAACAACCATATGATCTACTATGCCAGGAATGACAAATTGAACAGAAATGGTGTGACATTCATCACCACAAAGAATGTTTCAAGAGCTAGCCTGAAGTACAATGCTGTCAGTGACAGGATAATATCCATAGGCCTACAAGGAAGCCAGTAAATATTACTATTATTCACATTTATGCACCAACTACCAAAGCCAAAGATGAGGAAATTGAAGATTTCTACCAACTTCTATGGAGGATCTCTCGTAGCCTAGTGCCTAAGGCACTTGATTGTTAACCAGAAGGCTGGTGGTTCTAACCCACCAGCCACTTCTTGGAAGGAAGTTTGGGCAATCTACTTCTGTAGAGATTCATTCTCAGAAACCCAAGGAGGGGTCATTATGAGTTGGATCTGACTGGAAGACAGTGGGTAGGTATGCAATCAAGAGGTGTTAATTATCACTGGTGACTGGAATGCAAAAGTTGGAAACAAAGAAGAGGTCACTGGTAGTTGGAAAATATGGCCTTGGTGATAGAAAT
>NW_006921769.1:3656682-3660831 GCF_000298275.1 Orycteropus afer afer
AGACAAAGTCAATTATTATAATGAAATGTACAAAGACCTGGAGTTAGAAAACCAAAAGGGAAGAACATGCTCAGCATTTCTCAAGCTGAAAGATCTGAAGAAAAAATTCAAGCCTTGAGCTGCAATATTGATGGATTCTGTGGGCAAAATATTGAATGATGCAAGAAACATCAAAAGAAGATGGAAGGAATACACAGAGTCACTGTACCAAAAAGAATTGGTAGATGTCCATCTGTTTCAGGAGGTGGCATATGATCAAGAACCAGTGGTATTTGAAGCAAGAAGTCAAAGCTTCACTGAAGGAACTGGCGAAAAACAAGGCACCAGGAATTGACAGAATACCATTAAGATGTTTCAACAAAGAGATGCTGTGCTTCAGGTACTCACTTGTCTATGTCAAGAGCTTTGGAAGACATTTACATGGCCAAGTCACTGCAAAAGATTCATATTTGTACCCATTCCAAAGAAAGGTGATCCCACAGAACATGGAAATTTTCAAAAAATATTACTATCACACACAAGTAAAATCTTGCTGAAGATAATTCAAAAATGGTTGCAGCAGTATATTGACAGAGAACTTCCAGAGCTGCAAGCTGGATTCAGAAGAGGACGTGGAATGAGGGATATCATTGCTGATGTTAGATGGATCTAGTCTGAAAGCAAAGAACACCAGAAAGATACTTATTTGTATTTTATTGACTATGCAAAAGCATTCGATTGTGTGAATCATAACAAATTATGGATAACATTGAGAAGAATGAGAATTCCAGAACACTTGATTGTGCTCGTCAGGAACCTGTACATAGATCAGGAGGCTGTCATGTGAACAGAACAAGAGGATACTGTGTGGTTTAAAATCAGAAAGTGTGTGCATTAGGGTTGTATCCTTTCACTATACTTATTCAATCTATATGCTGAAGAAATAATCCAAGAAGCTGCTACATAACGATTGGAGGATGGCTCATTAACAACCTGCAATATGCACATGACCAACTTTGCTTGCTGAAAAGTGAGGATGACTTGAAGCACTTACTGTTGAAGATTAAAGACTTCAGTCTACAATATGGATTACATCTCAACATAAAGAAAATGACAGTCCTCACAACTGGGCCAATAAGCAGCATCACAATAAATGGAGAAAAGGTTGAAACTGTTAAAGACTTTGTTCCACAATCAACACTAATGAAGGCAGCAGTCAAGACATCAGACGATGTATTCCACTGGGCAAATCTGCTGCAAAAAGCCTCTTTAAAGTGCTGAAGAGCAAAGATATCTCTGTGAAGACTAAAGTGCACCTAACCCAAGCCATAGATGTCCAATTGCCTCATGTGCATGTGAGAGCTGGACAATTAACAAGGAAGACCAAATAAGAGTTGATGCTTTTGAATTATGGTGTTAGCGAAGAATACTGAAAGCCATGGACTGCCAAAAGAACGAACAAATCTGTCCTGGAAGAAGTGCAGCCAGAATGCTCCTTGGAAACGAGAATGGCCCAGACTTTTTCTGACCTACTTTGTTCATGTTGTCAGAAAAGACCATTCCCATAGGTTAAGTTCTTGTGAGTCAAGTCCAGCTCACGAGGATAGTGGATCACACGGGAATCAGTCTAAAGCTCATGGTGCATTTTCCTGGAATATTATTTATGGATCAGTCACTTGAAAACCTTTCATGACCAGCAGTAGCTATTTAAACAGCTGCTCAGGATTTCCATATCTTAGTTGCAATTTAATATGATTAACATTACAGGCTAAATATGGAAATGTATTTTTTCTATCTCATCATACACCCCAGGCAGGAGTAATGGAGAATTTTCTTGTAAAGTCTGAAATTCTTTTCTTCTGGATAAAATATAATGCATTTTACTAGACTGGTAACAAAAAGGGAATATGTAAAGGAATTTAAGTATGTGCTGGTATGTGTATGTATATATGTCTCTCTGTGTTAAGAGCTAACATAATTCTAATTTTCCCAATACTCAAAGACTATCTCTTGTGGAGAAATCAGAATAAAAAGTGGCATTTCACATTAAAAAAAAAAAAAAAACAGAAAACACCATTCCCTGGAGAAGGATTTCATGCTTCGTAAAGTGCGGGGTCAACGAAGGAGGAGAAGGCCCTCAACAAGATGGACTGACACAGTGACTGCAATGATGGGCTCAGGTACAGCAAGGATTGTGAGGCTGGCACAGGACTGGGCAGTGTTTCATTCTGCTGTGCATGAGTCACTATGAGTCGGAACCAACTCAACACCTAAAAACAACATTATCTACAACAACATGTCTTATTGACTCTGCAAAGGCATTCGACTCTGTAGATTATAACAAATTATGGATAATATTGAGAATGGGAATTCCAGAACACTCAATTGTACTCATTAGGAACCTGTACATAGATCAAGAGGCTGTTGTTCCAAGAGAACAAGAACATACTACATGGTTCAAAATCAGGAAGGATATGCATCAAGGTTGTATCCTTTCACCATATTTATTCCATCTGTATGCTGAACAATAATCCAGAAGGCAGGACTACATGAAGAAGAATGTGGCATGAGAATTGGAGGAAGACTTATTAACTACTTGTGATATGCAGATGACACAACCTTGTTTGCTGAAAGTGAAGATGACTTGAAGCACTTATTGATGACTATCAAAGACTGCAGTCTTCAGTATGAATTATACCTCAGCATAAAGAAAATGAAAATCCTCACAACTGAACCAGTAAGCAACATCATGATAAATGGAGAAAAGATTGAAGTTATGAGGGAATTCATTTTACTTGGATGCACAATCGACACCCATGGAAGCAGCAGTCAAGAAATCAGACATGTATTGCATTGAGCAAATCTGCTGTAAAAGACCTCTTTAAGTGTTAAGAAGCAAAGATGTCACTTTGAAGACCAAGGTATTTCAATCACCACGGTGTTTTCAATCACCTCATATGCATGTGAGAGCTGCACAATGAATAAAGAGGAGTTAATGCCTTTGAATTGTGGTGTTGGTGAAGAATGCTGTAAATACCATGGACTGCCAGAAGAAACAACAAATCTGTCCTGGAAGAAGTGTAGCCAGAATGCTCCTTAGAAGCAAAAATGCCCAGACTTCATCTCGACTGCTTTGGTCATGATGTCAGAAGGGACCAGCCCCTGGAGAAGAGGCTCAGCAAAAAAGGGGAAGATCCTCAATGAGATGGATTACATAGTGGTTTCAATGATGGGTGCACCATAGCAAGGATTGTGAGGATGGCCCAGGATCGAGCAGTGTTTGATTCTGTTGTACATAGGGTCCTTATGAGTCGGAGCCAACTTTACGACACCCAATAACAACAACAACGTGCTTATGGAAGGGAGGTGTTTCTAGGAGAGGACAAAAGAATAAGATTCAAGAAAGAGGAATACTTTAACCAAAGCCTAAAAGAGCTTTCTCGCAAAATTTCTGAAAAATATTTGGACAAAAGCCATTACTTTAGAATCATTTTACGGCATATAACATTATAAGGGGGAAGGACAGCAATAATTGCATGTGTACGCATACGTACTTCGCAACAGAGCCACACCTGGCTTTCACATCTAAAGGACTCCACACATCAGAGGTGCCCACCAAGAGATAGCAGTCCACATGGGAAGTGGCAGTAACTTTGACTCAATGAGTTTTTGTGTTGTAGGTAGAGAACAGAAAAGGGGAAATGAAGCCAGGGATCCAATTGTTAGCTGATGAGACTTGTTCATGAAAACTCATGAAATGCTTCAACAAGGACACTCTGAAATTCATGGAGGGATAGGATATTTCAGGAAGCTAAACTCCTGGAGATGGGGCCCATCAAGAAGAAAAAAGTAGATAATTACATTTTCAAAAGAGCAATGTTAGGATCTTAAATGATTTTCACATAACTGACCTGCTGGATTAACCAACATCCCTATTCCATCTGTAAAACTTTCCTACAAATGAGATGGTATGTTTAATGCTCAGCTAGTAGCCACATAAACTTCTGTTTCCAGCCACATTAACTTCTGTTAAAAAGGATAATGGGTCAGTTGTGTTTCTTTCTACATCTGAATCTATGTACTTGTTCCTTTAATAAAAAGAATTAGTTAAGTATTATATAAACTAATGACCTATGAGTACTATATATATATATATATATAAATATAATT
>NW_006921769.1:3661081-3661756 GCF_000298275.1 Orycteropus afer afer
AGACTAAATGAAGACTAAACCAAAACCCTCTGACATCGAGTAGCTTCTGACTCATAGTGACCCTATAGGACAGAGTAGAACCATAGGGTTTGTAAGGCTGTAAGTATTACAGAAGCAGACTGCCTCGTCTTTCTACAGCAGAATGGCTGGTGAGTTCAAACCACCAAACTTTTGGTTAGCAACTGAATGGTTTAACCACTACATCACCAGAGCTTCTTAATGAAGAATAACTCATTAATTCACTGCTATTGAGTCGATTCTGATTCACAACAAACTCCAGTGAGTTACCAAGACTGTTAATCTTATGAAAGCATACTGCCTCATCTTTCTTCCACAAAGCTGCTAGTGGGTTGAATCAATGACCTTTTGGTTAACAGCCAAATGTCTTAGTCACTACACCACCAGAGTACATTAATGAAGAGTTAAGATGAATATTATTATTAGCTATATATAAAGAAAAGTGAGAACTTGAATTCAAGTCCTTAAATAGAAATAACTGTACTTCATAATGGTCTCTCTCTCTCATTTTTTTTAAATTGTGATTTGGGTGAAAATTTACAGAGCAAATTCACTTTCCATACAGCAGCTCACATACACTTTGTCTCATGACATTGATTACAATTTACCACAATGCAACAGCCCCCCTCCCACTTCCCCCTCATAGTTACCTCTTCC
>NW_006921769.1:3662041-3663153 GCF_000298275.1 Orycteropus afer afer
TCCTACATAGATCCTCCTCTGAGTGGTTGACAGTGGTAGCTGTCATCTAGTTCTTCTGGTCTCATAGTCATATAGGCTGAGGACCACAGCTTGGACTAATTGTTTCCATGAATCTTTGGTTTTCTTCATTCTTCTTTGCTCTGGATCAGAAGAGACTGACCCATCGTTACATCTAGATGGCCACTTGCAATATTTTAAGATCCGAGTTGCTACTCGCCAAAGTAGGATGTGGAACAATGTTTTTGTGTAGCATGTTTTGCCAATTGAGCTTGGTCCCTGTGACTATGGTCCTGAGCCCACAGGTCTAACTATTCGCTCCCTCTGTGCAGCTGGCTGTGACCAAGAAGTGACTACAACCTTGTTCCTTGTCAGCTCTACTATATACCTGGGGATTCTTATAGAACATAGCAAAACACTTGTAAGAAACATTGTCTGCCAACCCTATACATGGTCTTTGGCACACTCCCCCCTGCATAGACATACCTAATAGTTCAGCCTGTTCACCATCTTTCTACCCATCTATCCATGTTTGCATGATGGTCTCTTTTTAAGTTCTATTTTATTACAAAATAATTTGCTGATTTAGGTGAAAACTTGTGCTCTCCTGAAAATTCCCATACTCTGACAATATTGAAATCATGTGGCCCCCTACTAATGATTGAGAATGTATGCAATTCATATTGGTTAATAAAATTTATGCATATTTTCTCTGTCACACAGCAACAATCACAGAAAGTTAAAAGAGATTGTTACAGTTGACCACTGATAAAACCATAAATTAAATAAGGGAAATCAATAGAATTGAATCTTCCACTATTTCTTAAATACTTGTTAAATTTTTTACAGTGATATATATACATATGTGTGTATATGGTAGGTTAGAACTGACTATTTGGTTAGCAGCCTAGCAAATAACCACTGCACCCCAGGACTTCTTACCAGGGATGGGAGGGAGGAGGAATGGGAGAGTCATTTCATATGGGTCATTGAGTTTCTGTTAATAGAGGTGGAATAATTTGGAAATGGATAGTGGTCATAGTTACATGTGTATACATATATATGTGTGTGTGTGTGTGTGTGTGGGAGTGAAGAGTAGGATATGAGGTCAGACT
>NW_006921769.1:3667999-3679556 GCF_000298275.1 Orycteropus afer afer
GGTCAAATGCCTTAGGTACTATGCCACCATATATATGTGTGTGTGTGTGTGTGTGTGTGTATTTGATCTCTCTTTCTCTCTGTATATAAAACAAATAATTTGCCAATTCAATATTTATTACATGTACAATATAGTGACATTGATTTTATTCCTTATGCTGTGCAACCATGACCACTATCCATTTCCAAAGTATTACACCTCCATTAAGAGAAACTCAATGCCCCATTCCTCCTCCCTCCAACCCCTGGTAAGGAGTACTGGGGTGCAGTGGTTATTTGCTAGGCTGCTCATCAAATGGTCAGTTCGAACCCAACAGCAGCTCCGTGGGAGTAATGACCTGGAGATCTGCTTTCATAAACATTACACTTTCATAAACATTACAACCTGAGAAATCCTATGCAGCAGTTCCACTCTGTCATATAGGGTCACTGTGAGTCAGAATCAACTGGACAGTATACAACAACAACCCATCTCTGGTAACCACTAATAAACTGGGTCTTTATACATTTGCGTATTCTAAATATTTCATATAAGTTGGATCACACAGTATTTGTCCATCTGTGAATGATATATTTTACTCAGCATAATGTTTTTAAGGGAGCTCTGGTAGCATAGTGCCTCAGGCACTTGACTGCTAACCAGAAGGCTGGAGGTTCAAACCCACCAGCCACTCCTCGGAAGGAGGACGGGGCAATCTACTTCCGTAGTGATACTGCCTCGGAAACCCAAGGAGGGGTTGCTATGGGTCGGGGCCAACTCGACGGCACATAACAACAACAACAAATGTTTTTAAGGTTCATCCATGTTGTTGCATGCATCAAGACTTCATTTTTCTTTATGACTGGGAGGTTCAAACCCACCAGCCACTCCTCGGAAGGAGGACGGGGCAATCTACTTCCGTAGTGATACTGCCTCGGAAACCCAAGGAGGGGTTGCTATGGGTCGGGGCCAACTCGACGGCACATAACAACAACAACAAATGTTTTTAAGGTTCATCCATGTTGTTGCATGCATCAAGACTTCATTTTTCTTTATGACTGGGTAGTATTCCATATTTTGTTCATACACTTATCTATTGATGGACATTTCGTCAGATAAATAAACAACAGATGGATATGTTGTTTCCATCTTTTGGCTATTGGGAATAGTGCTGCAATGAACATTAGTGTATCCTTTAAATTCTATAGTGTTGTATCTTCCTCTGCCTCACAGGAATTCAGTGTAAGTCCTATGACTTCTCCGGTCATGTTCAAGTAATAAAAACATAAAAAACAATCTCAATTGAGTAATCCCAATATGTAATCCTCGAACTTCCTTCTAGCTTCAGCTTCTCTCCTGTTCCTGACCAGTCCTGCTCAGGCTGTCTTTGAGCAGTGGGAGAAGGGAGGCTTGACTGCTTTGGTCTGTCTCAGCTGGCCTTCTATCTCACCCGACTCTTGCTATCTCGATTTCTGACCCCTCTAAGATCAGAGCAGCAGGGAGGAGAGGAAGAAATGGGAAGCAAAAGTCTTACTTAACTACTGAAGTTTCAAGGACATGAGCTTTCCTTGGGCTTGGAAGGTATTTAAATCTCTCTCTTTCTCTCTCAAGAGCATCTGTGTATTTTTCAGAGGTCATCCCTCATTCCTGGGACATCTCAGCCGTGGTATTCTGAGGTGGGACATTTTATGTCCTCTGGCTGCTCACGGGTGGCTTCTTCTTTAACCTCGGGCAATATAGTGGTCTACCTCCCTGTTAGAGTTCTTTTGTCCTGCCATGGACAGGCACTCTCCCATGGCCCACATTCAAGGAGAGCTCAAAACTACTTCCATCTCTGACTGCAGTCACTCACTCTACTAGGAAAATCCCAAGGGTCTGATTTCCTTGCAGCAGGAGTCTGAAGAAGGCTGCTGATTAAGTGCAACTTCCCTTCACCTACTGATTGGAGGCTTATTAGCAGCTTGAGGCCTGAACAATATTGGTGAATCCTGGCTTTGAATCCTTGGTACTAGCTGTACCCCAGTCCATGGTGTCACTCAGTGTGCAGGGGACACTCATCAAACTCCAGTTTCCCCAGGTTTGAGGTGAAGGGAGGTAAGTACTACTCCTTAGGGGTGGGACCTATCATATTAAGAACCAACTCCAAAAATCCTATCTCCATCTCCATCTCCTCATGTCCTCTCCAATCGATAGGCTGGAGCTTGGTAGTCAGTTCAAAACACTATATTTTTTTAAAGATTCCCTCCTCAAATCTTGCATAATGGTTTCACACCTTACCTTAGAGTGTGCCATATATAGCTTGATGCCTTCACCCAAAGGAGACATAGATCTCTTCCCTTGGGTAATTTTTTGCACAACTGGAATCACAACAAAAGCCAACCTAATTAATGGAATTATGCTTAACAGTGTAAATGTTCTCTAAATATTTATTGAATACTGAATAAGTGTGCTAATGAATGTTTCCTATTTGTAGACATATACATGCTTATGAGGGAGGATGAGGAAGTTTTCCTCTGAGAGATTCAGAATGGGTTTATTTTTCATGTTAGAAGAGATTGGGGCAATTTTCCGTGTTCAGTAGTGGGGACTAACTGCCTTTTGCAGTCTTTTCCATGCTTATGCCTCTAGAACTGAAGGTGCTAAACTTGTGAAAAGACATCACAACTTCGTATTTCAGAAGTACCTTTCTTTATCTTACTCTCTTATGAGATCCATAACCCATTCACTTAGAGCATTTTAAGGTTTTGGATAAATGGATTCAAAGCCAGGATTTATCAATATTGTTTGGGCCTCAAGCTGCTAATAATCCTCCAATCAGTAGGTGAAAGGAAGCTGCACTTAATCATCAGGCTTCTTCAGACTCCTGCTGGAAGGAAATCAGGCCCTTGGAATTTTCCTAGTAGAGTGAGTGACTCCAGTCAGCGATATTCCTACCTGCAGCTATCTCTACAACCAGAGGAAGGAATAGTTCTGGGTGCAGCAAAGGGGAAGAGAAGTGGGGAGAAAGAGAGGAATAAAATGCAGAATAAATAAACTGAGATGATTTATTCTGCATTTAGCTGACTGCTATGTGGAGTGGAACTGTTCTTTCATCTTTTCACACTTGTTGTGTGGAGATTATCTCATTTCAATGTAATGTCCAAGCCCAGGCAAGCGATCATGGGACAGAAAGCCTTGAAAAGACAATTTAAATAAAATTAAAATGCTCAAATCACATGGTTTATTAAATAAATTTATTTAATAAATAAAAATATTTTTTTAATTAAATATTTGCCTTCGCAGTGAAAAGCAAGAGAGAAGAGATGTGGTAAGCCAACATGCACAGGATGGAGTACGAGTGAGGTGAATGAAACATGCCACCTGAATCTTCTGCCACTCAATCGCCAGTTTGTTTTACTGCGGTGGTTTGCATGTTGCTACAATGCTGGAAACTATGCCACTGGCATATCAGATACCTGCAGGGTCACCCATGATGGACAGGTTTCAGCCAAGCTTCCAGACTAAGACAGACTAGGAAGAAAGGCCTAGCTTTTTATGTTTTACTTCCAAAACTTAGCCAGTGAAAACTCTGTGTGTCACAAGAGAATATTGTCTGATATAGTGCTGGAAGATGAGCCCCCTAGATTGGAAGACACTCTCGGAGTTTATCTATGTTTCTTGAGCAGAAGACACACTGACTCGGAATGAACGTCTCCAGTGGGTGATTGAATTGACTCACACACATTAAATGCTCATGAATACTTAGTCGATTCTGAATATTTAGCGCCTTTTGTAAATTTAGTTTCCTGTATATTTAGTACCCAGGTGCCTCATCAATATCATGGTTCTTTTGATACTTCCATCTGTCTCTCTGTGTTTAACATACATATGGTCTACTTGCTAACCATGTATTTTACGTTGTTTAGAACCTCATGAATTCTAAGGAGCTTTTCACTTACTAGTTACAAAAAACAAAAACAAAAAAACACTCACTGCCATCGAGTCAGACCCGACTCATAGCAACCCCTTCTTGAGTTTCCTAGGTGGTATCACTGAGGAAGTAGATTGTCCAACCTTCCTTCCAAGGAGTGGGTGGTGGGATTGAACCACCAGCATCTGGTTAGCAGTTGAATGCCTTAGGTACTATACCACCAGAGCTCCTACTTACTAGTTACTAATCTATATTTAAAACATCTTAAAACATTTTTAGGAAAAGGATTGCTCTGAAATTTTAGGCAACTTAACACATGAGTAATAGTTTAAGATATGGGCTTATTTATATAATCTCAAATGGGCTGGTGAATATGTTAATTCTTATCAAGAAGCTGCATAATCATGTCCTGAAACATGATTGAAGATTTTAAATGTTTTAAGAAGACAGAATCCTATTTTGAGCACATTAGAGCTAAATATGAACAAATTACCTCATACGAATGTTCCTCTATTTTCCTTGTCTCAAATAGGAGCCCTGGTGGAGTAGTTATAAAAACATCCATCTGCTAACCAAAAGGTCAGTGGTTCCAACCCACCAGCTGTTCTGTGGGAGAAAGATAAGGCAGTCTGCTTCCATAAAGATTTACAGCCTCGGAAACCCTATGGGGTAAAGGTACTCTGTCCTATAGGGTGGTTATGAGTCAGAATCAACTCAGTGGCAGTGTTTTGGTTTCTGGTTCCTTATCTCAAAGAACACAGCACAGTAGCTGCCCACTCTGTCCCCACAACTCATCCCAAAAGCTTAGCAAATGAAAGTTCACCACTGTATACAAAATCTGATGGTCATATAGTATGTTGCATCACAGCCTATGTGAGTAACGGTTATACAAATTTCCCCAGAGGAATACATATCAAATTGGTAAACTTTCTTTATGTAGGACATTGGCTGCTCATTACCTCTTGCCTGTGAGGCTGGCTCTCCACCATACCCCAAAGATGGCTTTACCAGAATTTTTCTTATGTAGCAACCAAATGGTGTTAGGACAATGTCACTAGCTGGTGACTAGTGCTGCAAAATATCTAACCTGAAAGTTCTTCACTACTTTCTTTTACAAATTAGATATAACAAAAATCAACCTCTAAAAATCTATATGTCTTAAATGCCAAGGTTCACAATAAAAAATAAATAAAAATTTTACCCTTTTTTCCCTCTTCTATTATTACAGTATTGTAATAGTATTTCCATTGTAAATACAGAACTTTTTGGCTTAATTACATTTTTGAAGACCAGTTTGATTATATACTTATCATGCATAACATTGTTTCTATGGAGAAATACATTCTTAGTTCCAAACTACTGAATTATTAGAACTAGCTTCTTTTGGTTGGCAGTGTCTCGATCATTTGACACACATACAAACAATCTCCGATAAATATTTGACTTGACAAATCAGGACGTAAAATGTGTTCTTTTTCTTTTACTCTCTAAATAAAATGTTATATTTTCCAAATTTCCATCTTGCTGTGTTGTTGTTAAGTGCCGTAGAGTCGTTTCCAACTCATAGCGACCCCATGCACAGCAGAACGAAACACCACCCGATCCCGCGCCAGCTCCACGATCCTTGCTATACTTGAGCCCATTGTCGCAGCCACCGTGTCAATCTATCTTGTCATAGGCCTTCCCCTCTTTCGTTGACCCTCCACCTTACCAAGCATGACATCTTGCTGTACTGTTCGAAAATTCATTCTCATTATTAAGTTCCCTTTCTCTCCAATTCCACCAAAGCTGTTTGAAGACCAAGGAATCATATTCAGGCCAGGTCTTTTGGGAAGACCCTCTGATCTTTGGATTTCATGGTCATGGCTGATTGATTAATCCTATAGAAGGTGATGGTTCTGTGGTCCTATTAATAAAGGAACACAGAGGGTTTTGCCATGTCTGAAGATCTCCTTCCCAGAGTCCAGCCTGTTTAAGTGTATCAGACACACATTCCTCCTCTTAGGGATTCTCCCACCTTCCTGGAATGCTGAGTCAGCTGTTCCCCTGCCCCAGCCAGGGTAAACTCTCCTGTTCCTCCCTGACCTTCCTCCCTGGACCATCAGGTCCCCATCTGCTTCCTGGGTCGAGCACATTCTTTCAGTTCAGTCCATTTCTATAAACTCACCCTCAACTCTACAGATCTCTACCCTTCCCTTGTCACACCCCTATAAGGCAAATATTTTCAAAATCCTTTGATTCTGTCCTGGGGACAAAGAAAGCCACTGGTATTCTGGACTTAAATCTTCCCTTGTCGTCAAGGTTGGGACGTGGGAGAAGATCAAATACTACTGACTTCTTGTCTTTTCTCATTCTTCTGTAGCACAAATAAGATACAAAGCCAGCAAAACAAGCAGAGCAAAGAAACAGAAATCTCCACAAAATTGTATAAATTGTCCTTCAACATAGTAATTGTGAATTAACTCTGATTTTTTAAATCTTGTAATGTGTTTTTCACATTCTGAATAGTTAAATGTTGCAATTTATGAAATCGAGTCTTGAAAGGGATTCCATTTTGTATAAGTCTAAAGACAGAAATCATTCAGGTGTTTTTATTATTATTATTATTTAATTTCAGAGAGCTTTTCACCTTTGACTGTGTAACCTGCACACTTGATCCAAAAACATTTTTTAAAGTGCTGTAGGAGATGAGAGGCGAGGTTTATTAGTATAGCTGCAGTTGCTCTCACTGTGATGCTTCAAAACAAAAGGGAGAGATACAGTCCCTAACTTTTCTTTTCCTTTGCTCCACTGTGGAATAACTCTCCTCCCTAGAGAGTCAACATAGTCTGAAAGAATTAAACATCTATAAGAAATGAATCTGTCATTTATCTTCCACCAAGAAAAATGATTTCATAATAAAAATATGAACTTTGGATAGTACATTTAAGAGTGAATATATATATTTTTTAATGTCCCTTTTATTTGAAATTCAACCTCCTTCAGTTTTCTTGGGAAAAATGTAAAAACCCTGCAGAGCTGGCAATGATACATATAGCCCTTGGCCAGATTTGCCTGAGCTGGATATGCTGATGAAGCTTCTTTTTTTAGTTATTTCAGGGAATTGAGGAGACAGGAGTAGGCTTGAGAGAGGTTATTTAAATTTCACCATTGAAAAAAAAGCCTGCAAAACCATACTGTTTCATGCTTGTTGAATAATTTGCAAACAGGCGGATGGAGGTACACATATGGCTACAAACTGAAAGTGTCCTGTCACTTAAGCACTCTTCTGCTGAGCATTCTCTACTGCATTCCATCATGGTTAAAGCAAGGAAGCAAGGTTTTCATTTCATTTATTTATTTTTTCGTTCTGTTGCCATCAAGTCGATTGACATTTATGGCAACCCCAAGTATGTCAGAGCAGAACTGTGTTCCATAGGGTTTTCAGTGGCTAATGTCTTGGAAGTAGATCACCAGACCTTTCTTTCAAGGGGCATCTGGGTGGACTCAACCTGCCAACCTTTCAATTAGTAGTCAAGCACTTAATCGTTTGGTCACCCAGGGTTAAAGCAGTAAATAAAAAATCCACATTCATGTGGATTTATTAAAGCTCTTCCTCGCAAGGTGACATAATTCCAAATACTATAGAACCAGGAGAAATTAATTGAATCCTAGCATTGTACTACAAAATAAGTATCTTGTCAAAAGGATTATATATATATATAACCAAGCTCACTGCCATCAAGTCAAATCCAACTCATAGCAACGCCTCCTTGGGTTTCTGAGGTAGTATCTCTACGGAAGTAGATTGCCCAGTCTTTCTTCCAAGGAGTGGTTGGTGGGTTTGAACTGCCAGCCTTCTGTTTAGCAGTCAGATGCCTTAGGCACTACATCACCAAAGCTCTGCTAACCAGAAGGCTGGCAGTTCAAACCCACTAGCCACTCCTCAGAAGAAAGACTGGGCAAACTACTTCCATAGAGATACCACCTGGAAACCCAAGGAGGGGTCACTATGAGTCAGGTCCAACTCAACGGCACATAACAACAGCAACAACATATATAATATATATTTACTCATTCAAAAGTATGAAGAGAAAAGTAGAGTTAAAGCCACCACCATGTTTTCCTGAGACTCTCCGCCCAGCCCTCCTGCAGAGAAGCAGAGGAGCTACATGACTCAGGCATTTAAGCATCAACTTAGCCCCCTGAGCCTTTCTCTAATTTTCAGTGACCTTGTAAAAATTACTTTAAGTGTCAGTGCCTCCACTCACTTCAAATATGAGGAGAATAATATCAGCTTCCTACCAAGAAATTATGGGGATGAATAGTAAATGAGTGTAATTGAAAATGCATTGCTATTCCTGTGTGACGAGCAATGTCAAGTGCTGAATGGTAACCCTACTCAGGGTAAGGTGACTGGAAGATGAGTTATGATAAATAGTCTGGTGTATTTCCAGATCTACAATTCTGACATTCTGGAGCTTGGCAGTATTTTGAAGTCTTTCTCATGGTCTAAGGGCATACATAACTACTGTCAGCCGTAAAGAAATAAAATACTAACACTCACATGATTAGGCATTTCAAAAGAGAGTTTGAAAGAAATATGTCAACTTATAGTTTCAGGTAAGATTCAAGAGCTCACTGAAGCCTCAGAAGTCATTCAGTTGGATAAACAAACTATGATACATACACACACTAGAATACTATGCAGTGTTAAAGAGTAACAATGATAAAGAAGTGAGAGCCAAGGCAAGAACAGATACATGCACACCCACGTTCATTGCAGTACTATTTACAATAGCAAAAAGATGGAAACAACCTACATGCCCATCAGCGGAAGAGGGGATGACCAAACTATGGTACATACACACAATGGAATACTATGCAACCCTAAAGAATAATGTAGAATCTGCAAAACACCACATAATGTGGATGAACTTGGAGGACATTATTCTGAGTGAAATAAGTCAATCACAAAAGGACAAACATTGTATTAGTTCATTATTGTAAAAAGTCAAGTAAAGGTTTATATATGGAAGGAAACTTTCTTTGTTGGTTGCCAGGGGTGGGAAGGGAGGGGAGGTGCTAAAAGCGCAAGGAGGCCACATCTTCTGACCTCCTCTAATGGCAAAAAAGGAAGACAGAATCACCATCAGTAGCCCAAGGCCTATTCCTGTGAGGCCAGACATGCTGCCTCCCTCCAGCCCTTTCACCAACCCTGACACCAACTGTTCTTCCCACAGCACTCACCACCTTTCTGCTGGGTTCTATAATTCACTGTAGTGGCCACACAGAACTCACAGATTATGGGGCTTATTAGGGAAGCACCAGGCTGCAATTCAAGTTCAGGAATATCACTCAGTCTCTCTCAGCCTGCCGTCTCTCAATCAACGGTCTCTCTCAGTATCTCTCCCAACAGTGTGTGTGTCTTGGCATCTCTCTCTTAGCAATGCCTGTCTCTCGGTATCTCTTTCTCAGCAGTGTGTGTCTCTCAGGAGCATGTTTCTCTCAGCAGCACATCCTTTCCACCCGGCAATCAGAGAGAACTCTGTCTCTAGGAGGCCTCCTTTTGAGCCTGGCAGAGTGGCCAAACTAGCCAATCATAACATCAGAATTCTAAGCACCTGAAAGAGAGTGAACTTCCCAGAACATCGCTTTGTGCCATTCCCAATAGAAATACCACCGGTGGATAACATTTACAACCAGGAGCTCCTCAGTTGCTCGCAGCAAATTCTATCACAGAGTTTACAAAGACTTATGGCTAGAAAAACCATACCAAGTAATTTACTACACCACAGTCCACCCCCTGACTTTTCTAGCCATTATACCATCCCTTTTATACTTCAAAAATTAACATCCCCTTCACCATCGGTTTAAGAATAACCACACCCAAGAAAGTGTGTAAGCCAGCCACTTCATGCCTTTATCTCCCCCCATTTTAAATAGCCAATTTCTAATTTGCCCATCCCTATCAAACCAGTACTGTGAGGAGACAAGCATAGTCCTTTCTCTCTGAAGAATCTTCTGTTCTGCTTGGAAACTTTAGGCATCTGAATCCATAAACAAGCAAAGTCCAGCCCAGCACAAGCCATAATATTGCAGCAACTTAACACCAGCCCAGTGTCAAACACCTTCCTCTTCATTTGGTCAGGTTCTGGTCAGCTCAGCCCTAGCCATCCCAGCTAGGTCATGGGTACCAGCTGCCAACTTTGGGAGTCACACTCTTCCCTTCACTTCAGACCAGCCAGCACCTTCTCTTACATCCTCAGTCATCAGGGACTATTTCAGTGCCCTTAGGCTCATAACTCATTGCACTTCAGACTAGCCAGCCCTTCCTCTCATACCCAGTCTCCATGGCCTAGGTCAAAGAGTACCAAACTCAGCCCATTTCTTCTTTGCTGCACTTCCCCCATTTCCACTCAAGTGGACCCAGGTGGTCACAAGTGAGTAGCATACAAGCCTCTCTGGCTTCCTTTAACTTACAGTCCTGGAAGGGGTTTCTCTCATGGACCATGACTTTCCTGTCTCAATGTACCCAAAACCAGTCTGCTTGCTCGAAATTCAAAGAGCTAAACAATCATTATTTTTTTTCTTCAGGTCCTTATTCAAATGCAAATCTTCTGTTCCCTCAGTAGTACTGGGTGGGACTCAGGTTTTCTACCTAAGCCCCCTATACTCTACACACAGGGTTTGAAACAAAAGCCTGTGTTTTTTCTGGACAAATTCTATTTCCCCTTTTAACTTAATACATGCAATCAAGTATTGGCTGAAGACAGACTTACACGCTCTCTGTTATCCACACCCCTTAATCGTTTTTAATGTACAAGCAGGTAAGTGAACATTCAATAGCCATAGTACATTCAGATAAACACACAATCCGAAACACATAATCCTTTTAAAGTTGTTGGGGTTCATCTCTTCATCTTGATTACCTTCCCATTCTATGCCTTGGGCCTTTGGCTGGGTGTAACCAAAAGCCCTAGCCTCTGGATCAATTATCTACTTTAAGAGGTAACACCAAACAAAGTAACCATTTAAGAGTCCAAAGTTTCACTTCCCAGGCCCCTTGCTTCTCTCTTTTACAAAGTCTCATGCTTCTAGGAGTCTGGAGCTACTGCAACGAATCCCACCACTTCTGACACCAACTGCTAAATAGGCAAGGAGGCCACATCTTCTGACCTCCTCTAACAGCACAAAAGGAAGACAGAATCACCATCAGTAGCCCAAGGCCTATTCCTGCCAGGCCAGACATGCAAAGACAATGTTCTACATACTAATTTGGTGAGTAACAAATAGGGTCTTAAAAGTTTGTGAGCAGCCATCTAAGGAGCAACTAATGGTCTCTTCTCATCTGGACCAAAGAAGGGTAAAATAAATCAAAGATGCAAGGAAACGATCAGCCCAAAGGACTAATGGACCACGTGAACCCCAGTCTCTATGGTCCTGAGATGAGATGAACTAGATGGTTCCTGGCTATCACTGCTGACCACTCTGAAAGGGTCACAGTAGGAGGTCCTGGAAAGAGTGGGAGAAAAATGTGGAACAAAATTCAATATCATAAAAAAGACCAGACTTACTGGTCTGATAGAGACTGGCAGAACCCCTGAGGCTATGGCCCTTAGATACTCTGCAAGCTTTGAACTGAACTCACCCTTGTGGTTCAATTAGGTAATCTTATGTATGTGTGTG
>NW_006921769.1:3679656-3685149 GCF_000298275.1 Orycteropus afer afer
ACACACACACACACTAATACATACCAAACTCACTGCTCTGGAGTAGATTCTGACTCATAGTGACTCCATTGGGTTTCCAAGGTTGTAAATCTTTATGGAAGCAGATTGTCTCATCTTTCTTCTACCAAGTGGCTGGTGGGTTTGAAACACTGACCATCTGGTTAGCAGTCAAATGCCTTAGCCACCATACCACCAGAGCTCCTTAGGCAAGCCTCTAAGGTGAACAATAATACCAGGTAAGTATGCACTCCTTAGAACAATCAACCATGAGAGATGAAAAGGACAGCATTTGCCAGGGATAAACCTAAGAAGGCAGGAAGGGATAGAAAAGAAGGATGACAGGAAATGGTAAACACAGGGAAGAAGCAGGAAGATTGCTATTATATTTTGTGAATTTCAATAAATGTCACAAAACAAAAAATGTACATGAATTATTAAATGGAAAACCAATTTGTTCTGTAAACTTTCAGCCAAATCACAATTTAAAAAAAGAAAAAGAAAAAATTCAGTCATTCAGTACATCTCCTTCTTCCCCCAGAGGTAAAGGAACCATCTACACCATATCCCTGAGTTTGGCCATTTTTCCTAGGAAGACATTTGTCATTTCCCAGTGAGTATTAGGTAGTAAGTCTTCCTGATACTCAATTGAATTCATATTCTTTATAATATGAATTGGATCTATTCTGACTCTCAGAAACAACAACAAAAAAATCAGTCTATTCGGTTTTCTATTTGATATATGTCCAAACTGCTAAAACAGAATTCACATTTTTCTTGAGTTTCTGTCTTCAGGTAAAATACTCCTGGTTCTATTCCTTATTTAGGAGGGTATTTGTAGCCTGTCACCATCAATGCCATCTTCTTTAGTTTATCTACTTTGCTATTGCTCCTGCTAAAATGTGTTATTGTTATTGTTGTTATGTGCCGTCGAGTCGGACCCAACTCATAGTGACCCCTCCTTGGTTTCCGAGGCAGTATCACTATGGAAGTAGATTGCCCAACCTTCCTTCCAAGGAGTGGCTAGTGGGTTGAACCACCAGCCTTCTGGTTAGCAGTCGAGTGCCTTAGGCACTACGCTACCAGAGCTCCTTCCTAAAATGTAGTGGGTCTAATAGTTCAAAGTACAGTGAGAACTTTTTATTTTAAATTTAATCAAACAAATATTTATTGGGTGTCTTCTGTGTGCTTGGCACCATGGATATAATGATGAACAAGACAGACATAAGTCTTATGCCTATGATGGCAAACTAAAAGGAGGTAGGAATAGATGTTGAGAGTCAATCATCCACTGTGCATATCAAGATTTGGCATTATCTAATTAACTTTTTGTCATTTTATTGAGGGGTACTTTTCACCTTGATAAAATTATAAAAGGTCAATAAGATAAGTTCAAGTCTTGGTATGTGTTGTGTTGATTATGTATAATTGGCAGCCAACATCCATTCCTACCTTCTTGTTTGCCTTTCTTTTCTGCATAGCCTGGAAAGTTAACATTACACTTTCCAGACTTCCTCTTGGTAGGAATTAGATTCCATGACTTAAATGCAACTCAGGTAGGCCCTTGCTAAGGAATTTTATTCTAGATTCAATAATAATCCAATTAAGGATTTTAAGGAGAATTCTAACATTTACAGTTTTAAGACAGGTTTAGATATCTGGGGAGCCTAAACCCATTGACTTTGAGTAGATTCTAACTCACAGTGACCTTATAGGACAGGCTAGAACTGCCTCATAGGATTTCCAAGGCTGTAAATCTTTACAGAGTGGCTGGTGGGTTCAAATCTCTAACATTTGGGGTAGTAGCTGAGCACTTAGCCATGATGCTACCAAACAAACAAACAAACTCATTGCTGTCAAGTCTATTCTCACTCATAGTGATCCTATAGGAGTGAAAGTACCATGGCTGCGAGAAGAATGAACAAACCTGTCCTGGAAGAAGTATAGCCAGAATGCTCCTTTTAAGTCAGAACGGCCAGACTTGATCTCACATACTTTGGTCATGTTGTCAGAAGGGAGCAGTCCCTGGAGAAAGATATCATGTTTGGTAAAGTGGAGGGTCCATGAAAAAGGGGAAGACCCTGAATGAGATGGATTGACACAGTGGCTGCAACAATGGGCTCAAGTATAGCAAGAATTGTAAGGTTGGTACACAACTGAGCAGTGTTTCATTCTCTTGTACAGTTGGTCACTGTGAGTCAGGACCAACTTGACGGTACCTAACAACAACAACAGAACTGCCCCCAAAGAGTCTCCTGGTCTGTAATTCTTTATGGAAGCAGATTGCCACATCTTTCTCCTGTTGACTGGTGGGTTTGAAACACCAACCTTTTGCTTTAACCATTGCACCACCAGGGCTCCTTATTTCTTTTTAGTTTTGCAATTTGTAAGCTACTTTTGTTCACTTAGTCTGTTTGATGGATTTTTTAGATAATTTTATCAATTAAAAAATGCTGCACATAGAAAAGAATGGAATATTCCCAAATTTATTCTATGAAGCAAGCATAACCCTGATATCAAAACCAGACAAAGATACCACTATAAAAGAAAATAATGTGCTAATATTCCTCATTAATACAGATGCAAAAATTCTCAACAAAATCCTAGCCAACTGAATGCAACACCATAGCAATAATAATAATAATAATACATCATAACAATTCATACCAGGCATACAAGGATTGTTCAACATTAGAAAATCAATCCTTATCCACCACATAAATAAAACAAAGGAAAAGAACCCCATAAAAATAGCAATTGATGAAAAAAGTCATTTGATGAAATTCAGCAACCTTTCCTGATAAAAAACTCTCAGCAAAATAAGAATAGAAGGGAAATTCCACAGCATAATTAAGGGCATATACACAAAACCAACAGCCAGTATTATTTTCAATGAAGAGAGACTGAAAGTATTCTCCTAGAGAATGGGAACAAGACAAAGACACCCTTTATCACCACTCTTATTCAATATTATACTGGAAGTCCTAGCCAGAACAAGGCAAGAAAGGGAAATAAAGGTTAAAAAAATAAAAGCTTATTTGCAGATGATATGCTCATACACATAGAAAATCCCAGAGATTCTACAAGAAAGGTGCTGGAAAAAATAGAAGGATTCAGCAAAGTGGCAGCATATAAAATTAACATATAAAAATCAGTCAGATCCCTTTATACTAACAAAAAGAACTCTGAATAGGAAATCAGGAAAATAATACCACTTACAGCAGCCACCAAAAAGATGAAATATTTAGGAATAAATCTAATGAGGGACATAAAAGACTTACACACACAAAAAAAATTACAAAACATTACTGGAAGAAACCAAAAGAGTCCTATGTAAATAGAAGAACATACCATGCTCATGGATGTTGTCTCCCACTCACAGTGACCCCATGTACAACAGAAAGAAACACTGCCCAGTCTTGTGCCAGTCTCACAATCCCTGCTATACCTGAGCCCATGGTTGTAGCCACTGTGTCAATCCATCTCATTAAGGGTCTTCCCATTTTTCGTTGACCCTCCACTTTACCAAGCATGATATCCTTTTCCAGGAAATGGTTCCTTCTGACAACATGGCCAAAGTAGGTGAGACAAAGTTTGGCCATTCTCACTTCCAAGGAGCACTCCAGCTGCACTTCTTGTGAAAATGTCAATACTACCCAAAGCAATCTATACATATAATGCAATCTTGATCCAGATTCCATCAACATTCTTTAAAGAGATAGAAAAAACTAATCATCAACTTTATATGGAAGGGAAAGAGACCTCAGATAAGCAAAGCACTACTGCAGAAGAAGAACAAAGTAGGAGGCCTCACACTTCCTGATCTCAGAACCTACCATACGGCTATGGTAGTCAAAACAGCCTGTTATTTGTACAGTGACTGAGACATAGATGAATAAAATAGAATTTAAAACCCAGAAGTAAATCCGTGGACAAAAATCACCCTGGGCTATTATGAGAATCAAGACATGCAAGACTTAGGATAGAATCATGAAGAAACACATTTAGATATCTGGTGAGGCCCTAGTGTAACTTAGACTACCTGCTCTGCAGCCTATGGATGGATAGTTTCAGTGCAGTTGGAAGCCCCATTACACTGGTGACTCCCACTGCATTTATGTAAACATTTTGGTCTGTTTCATACAAGCTCCAGCTAGACCACTTGGTTGCAAGTGGTAGACACCTAACTCAAACTAATTTAAGAAAAAAAGAGGAACATGAACTCAAAGAACTAGGAGATTCAAGATAGATTTCAGTTATAGATGGGTTCAGGGGCTCAAAAGTTGACATGCTTGTTTCTGGTTTGCAACATTCTATAGAGAGGAAAAACAATGGTAGAAACAATGAACTCTAGAAACCCCAGCTCACATACTCAAAGCTTAGCAATATCAGTGGAAAGAATATGATTCTTTCCAAATTTACATATATTCATCCTACAGAAGAGACTGTATGACCTTGCATAGGTCTTAAGTCCAACTATAATTCAATTGCTGTGGTCAGGAAGATGAGGCATGACCCCCATTGGCCATTCATAGAGACCTCATTGGCCATCCTGGGTCAGGAGGGTGAAGAAAAATCAGATTCTGATTTTTTCAGAAGATTACAGATCTTCTGAATGAGATTATTTGGAGGCAAGTCTCAGGAATTTGTATTTTTACAAGTTGTTAGAGGATTTTTATCGAAGAGCTTCACAGATTGCATTTTGAGGCACACTGCAAGCTTCAGACTTGGCTTGGGCAGGGTGCCCACAAAGACTCTTTTGCTTGAGTAGACCTCAGTTTTGCACCCTGTTGGTCTTGGTGAAGTTGGAAAAGGTTCAAGCTTTTGAATGGACTTGCACTTAAACACTTTCTTAGACATGTGGCCAGGCAACTCACTTAACTGTTCTGATATTCTCTCATCTCAGCCATCTAGAATGCTGTGTGAGATTTAGAAATACAGATTTTTGTGAAGTCAGATAGTCTAGTAGCTCTCACCATTGTTGCCATCCCCCACTTCCATGATTAACATACAGGCTTTCCACTGCATGTGGGTCCTCTTTCCTTTATCACCTTCCATTTGTTGCTTAAGATGTCAGCTCTCCATATGAAAAACTGTCACACCTTCCCTGGACCCTAATGATGCATTTGCAGGATATTACACTCTGCCTGCCGACCTAGATCCTCACTGTCTCTGCCTCACCTTCTATCTTCTCCAGTCTTTCCAAACACAACCTGCCCAGTATTTGATCTCTATGCTTTATGCTTCTGAACCCAGATTGCAGACCTGCAATATATTTTTAAGTTAAACCTAGTACAAGCAGCATTGTCTTAAGGTGAGAGCTAAAACAGGCTTTCAGCAAAGGGAGGGTTGCAGAAGAAATAGCAATTTTTACTTTTTTTTAGGAGGAAACATTTCATATAACTGACTTAAAAATAGAGAGAATCATGAGACTATACTTTCCAAAATCAAACTTAGATTACCCAAAATTACAAATTCCACATTACAATGTTGATA
>NW_006921769.1:3686769-3695640 GCF_000298275.1 Orycteropus afer afer
CAAAGACTACAGCCTTTGGTATGGATTATACCTCAACATAAAGAAAACAAAAATCCTCACAACTGGACCAATAAGCAGCATCATAATAAATGGATAAAAGATTAAAGGTGTCCAGGATTTCATTTTACTTGGATCCACAATCAATGCCCATGAAACCAGCAGTCACAAGTCAGATGACGTATTGTACTGGGCAAATCTGCTGGAGACCTTCTTACAGAACTAAAGAAAAAAGATGTAACTTTGAAGACTAAGGTGTGCCTGACCCAAGCCTTGGTACTTTCAGTAGCCTCATATGGATGTGAAAGATGAACAATGAATAAAGAAGACCAAAGAATTGATGTCTTTGAATTGTCATCTTGGTGAAGAATATGGAAAATACCATGGACTGACAAAAGAAGAAACAAATTTGTCCTGGAAGAAGTGCAGCTGAAATGCTCCTTAGAAGTAAAAATGGCCAGATTTCATCTCATTTACTTTGGTCATATTGTCAGAAGGGAGCAGTCCCTGGAGTGAAATATAATGTTTGGTAAAATACAGGGTCAGCGAAAAAAGTGAAGACGCTCAGTGAGATGGATTGACATAGTGGCTGTAATGTTGGGCTCAAGCAAAGGAAAGACTGGGAGGCTGGTGCAGAACTGGGTAGTGCTTCATTCTGTCATACATAGGGTCATTATGAGTTGGAGCTGACTTGGTGACAGCTAACAACAGCAACAACATACCTACACACATATAAAACTTATTTTTCTATCTGCCACCTTGAGAGAAAGAGAAAAGCAAAGAGGAGACAGTAATATGACCCATAATTTAAGAAGAAAATGACTATACTTGTTAAAGCCTTAATGAGATCAACACATCACAGATCAGAAGTGAGACAATGAGTGAAACAGTTTCAATGCTCTGTGACCTCATGCCTCCAGAAATGTGTTTGACCAGGTGAATGAATGGGCAGGCTGTCATAATGCAACCAAATATCTGTTGGAAAGAGGTTTGTACAAGTGCTATTATATCAGCATGCTGTGAAAATACAGCTGTTTTTCAGCTTCTAATATTCTGAGATATTAAATTCACTCTGCTGTATTTTATACAATCTACCCTTCTTCCTGGTTGTTGGACTGATATCAGAGGATAAGTCAGCGGAGCTCTCACCAAAACCATCCAAGGACTTTCATTCTACACTTTTTCTCACATTTAAGTGGTATTTGTCTTCTAAATAACTCAAAGTGGCAAGATCCTATACTTACTCATCATTTATTGAAATGGTAAGATTGCAAAGACCAAGTCATTATGTGAAAATCAGCATTACGTGAGAGTCAGGAACCCAGAGTGCACGTGATATGGAAGGACTCCATTTCCCACCCACTTTCCCAGCCACTGTGTTCCTTTGGTGAGGTGGGAGTGGGGGTAGGGGTGGGGGAGAGAGTTAGTGGTGAGAATGGTGGTGCCATGGGTTGCCCAATACCTCATGGGCCCACCATCACTGGACCACATTCCAGGCCTCCATGCAGACCCTTGAGAACAGCCTCTCTACCTTCCCACTCTGCCAGCCTGGGAAATGGGTCAGGTGGATGTTGTGGAGGTTGCAGAGAGGCCTCTTTGGAAGAAGACTCCCCTACCTTCTCCTGAGTCCCAGCACCCTGCCTCCTGCATGCTGCTGGCCAACCTTGGCTCCTCCAGGTAATACAAACTGCTGTGGCCAGTGCAATCTTGCTCCCTCTCACAAACCCCACCTCTTACAGGCTGCCTCCTTGTCCTGAACTCTTGAGCTGGTCAGATCCTCCACTCAACAGGGCATAGGTATCCCCCATCATAAGTTTGCTTTACATCACTTTGCTTTTTACCAAGGACCTACATTAGTACCTGTTTTTGTTATACAAAAGAAATATGAAAATTTTCACTAGAAAAACTAGTGTTTCGTGTTTGTTTTGCAGCAAGTCGTTAAAGAGGCAGCGTGCACTTCAAGCAATGGCAGTGAAGTTGCCAAGTTCCTTCCCCAGGAAGTACACTCAGTATCAAGCCACCATAACTTTGAACTGTGTCTGTGAACACTATGTGTTAGTGTTATTTTAGATTTTATGTGCTATTTGATATAATTAGGTAGGTTACTTTTTGGGTCTGTGAAGGCTCAAAAATGTTTCCTATATAAATTAATGGTAATTTTTCCTCACTTTACATCATTTTGGCTTAAAAATGTTTTCATAGGAACACTTTGCTTTGGGATAGCAGGGAAAACCTATAATATTAACTGCTGGTGGCCCATGTGGCCTCACTCCCTTTTATAAACTTTGCCCTCCTCCTCCTCCACCCTCTCTTGCTTTGGTTCTTCGTTAATGTGCAAAATAATCACATAGTAGATTTTTGTTTTCTATTATCCTAAATTCGAAATGTTGGGTAACAAGTTAGTCTATAAGTGAAGAGTAGGTGTTTTTTATATTTTCTCATTTGTGTTAGGATTCTCTGGAGAAACAGAAGCAGTGAGAAATCTATACCTACACGATTTTATTGGTGTTAGTTGATGTTGAGTGACTTCTGACTCATGGCATCCCCATAGGTGCAGAGTAGAAGTGCTCCATCCGGTTTTTAAGTACCTTTCAGGAGCAGATCAGCAAGGCTTTCTTTCAAGGTGCTACTGGGTGTATTTGAACTGCCAACCTTTCAGTTAGTATTTGTACCACCCAGGGACTCCATCTATATTTATATATCTGTCTCTATTAAAAGCAAGAGAGAGAGATTTAGTTTAAGGAGTTGTCTGCCACAAAAAGGAGCTCTGGTGGTGCTGTGGTTTAGGCATTGGGCTTGAACCCACTCACTGCTCCATGGGAGGAAGGTGAGGCAATCTACTTCTGTAAAGATTTACAGCCTTGGAAACCTGATGTGGGTCACTATGAGTCAGAATCAATTTAATGGCAGTGGATTTGCATTTTAAAAGTCCAAAACTTGGGACAGCTAGAGATTCATCCTGCAAGTTTGTGTTGCAAAATTCATAGGTCTGGTGACAGAAAGAGTGAAGCGTGAAAGAATCCTGATAAGATGTCTATTTATAGTCTGGAGATGGAGTACACTGTAAGAAAAACCTACCTTTTTGCTCTTACGCCCTTCAACTGATTGGATGAGGCCTACTCACATTATGGAAGGTAATCTGCTTTACTTAAGGCCAGCTGTTTTAATCACATATAACTCCTTCATAGGAGCTCCTAGGCGATGCTAACAGTTAACTTGCTGGGTTACTAACTGAAAGGTTGGAAGCTTGAGTTCACCCAGAGGTAATCTGCAAAGAAAGTCCTGGGGATATACTTCTTGAAAACTCCGCCATTAAAAATCCTAAGGAGCAAAGTCCTAGATGGAGTAGATTAGACTGTGACTGTTTCCTGCCCCCTTAATTAGCTTCATAACAGCACCAAGACTAGTGTTTGACCAGGCAGCTGGGCACTACAGCTTAGCTTTGTTGTTGTTGTTGTTGTTGTTATGTGCCGTCGAGTCGGCCCCGACTCATAGCGACCCCTCCTTGGGTTTCCGAGGCAGTATCACTACGGAAGTAGATTGCCCAACCTTCCTTCCGAGGAGTGGCTGGTGGGTTTGAACCACCAGCCTTCTGGTTAGCAGTCAAGTGCTTTAGCCATTATGCTACCAGATGTAAAATTAGCTATCACATTATCTTATTTTATCCCACATTTCCCTCTCTGTATTTTCTCTTTTTGTCCTTCCTCCTATAGAAACAACTCACTTGCCTGGTATTTTTTGCCCCAAGAAAGAAAGGGGCAGAGTAAATTGGAATTCCTGGTTTTCATTTTACAAATTCTAAACACTGGAGGGAGAAGAAAATTTCTGAGAATTCCACACAACAAGAAATATTCCTAGGGTCCATGCCCATTGAGAAGAGATGGTAGGACATGTACCCTGCTTCCTCTCAATGCTATCACAGACATCAAGACCTCTGAGAGTCTTTTGGTCCCCAGAAAAGAAGGGACTAAAGTCTGCCCTTCTACTACCAACCATGGATATCAAGGCTGCAGTGTGAGTTCTGAAGCCAGAGTCACAGCCCAATGTGTCCAGGGTCCTGGTGGGTGACATACATATGTGAATCAGGTTTGGAGTGGTATAGCTAGGAGACAAGTGGGGCTGGCACAGAATTCTAAAGTGTGTGTGGTGCCTAAAAATAATCTAATTCAGCAACTGAAAATACCACGAGGGCAAAAGAAATGGATCTGTTTTACCCAATAAATTTTGGACCATAGTCTAGTGGCCACATTGAATGGGAAAATGGCTATCCCAATACTAACTAGCATGAACACATAACTAAAGTTCAGAGTATCCCCAGAGCCCTGGCTCCACATATAGCCCCAAACATTGATAGTAACTCACAGAGTGGAATAGGAAGAGAGAAAACATTGAAATAACTCAGGTTAACTACTCATAAATGTTTCTGGAGGAGGCTTAAAATAGAGGTTAAGTTATGTACATTTTCTAGTTTCTTGTATACCTGACTTTGTGGGCCGAGATTCCTATTGTCAGAATGGTGTCTAGATTAGTGGAAAGAGCTTTGGTTTTGGAGCCTAGTGTTATTTGAGAACTAGCAGTGTGACCTTAGGACAGTGACTTAGTGTCGCTAGTCTCAATTTCTTCATTTATTAAAGGAGAATAATATTAATAACTCCTTAAAATGTTGTTTATGTAATGAGACAATGTCATTCCAGGACATGGAACAATACTTGACCCCTAATAAGCAAATACTTAAAATTGTAATTCTTGGTATGAGTGATGGTGACACCTCTGCATTGCGTCATAGGGAATTTGGTTAATAATCCTTTAGATTTTATTTAAATTTTTCTTGTAGCATACTAGTCCTAACTTTTAGGCATGAAAACTTAAATTAGTTTTCTAGATGCCAATATTTTCGATTTTTTTCTTCCTCAACATGTGTTTCTCATCTAGCTCCTCTAACTCTTGTATAAAGACATTCTGAAAGACCTCTCCTCCCCTCTCTCCATCAGTCTTCCAGATAGACTCTCAGGCTCAGCTTCATAGTTTTAACACAGATTAGGATTGATGAGGGTTTTTACTACAATTTCTAATGAATTGGGGCTCCAATCTATACATGGTAGAGAAGTCAGAAAATTAAATTCAAGCTTAACAAAAGCACTTCGATGAGGGACTAAGTTGCTGTGGTTCACCTTTGTATTCTTTCAGGGCCCTAATTTGATTGAAGACCAAAGATTAGAATATTCACATAAATGGAAGAATAATTGTCACTTACACTAAAAACCTTACCTATCATTTTCTCAGCTGGACTTTTGAATTCTCACAATTCCTTATACCGAAATATTGTGCTTAGTTTTCTATTCTCACCTTTCACACTAGTAAAAAAAAAAAATCACAGATTTGTGCCAATTATAGTTTATAACCTTATCATCTTCACCTGGACCTCTAGTTTGGCTTGGCAAAGGTTGTAAATTGAACTGTATTCTCAAACAAATATATGTTATAAATCCTAAACCCGCTACCTGTGGCATACAAATTGAAGAGGAATAGCATCACATCCATTGCCAAAAAGAGTATTTCAAGATCTATCCTGAAGTACAATGCTGTCAGTGATAGGAAAATATCCATACACCTACAAAGAAGACTAGTTAATGCTACTATTATTCAAATTTGTGCACCAACCACTAAAGCCAAAGATGAAGAAACTGAAGATTTTTATCAACTTCTCTAGTCTGAAAATGACCAAAAATGCAATCAAGGTGCATTGATAATTACTGGTGATTAGAATGCAAATGTTGGTAACAACACAGCATTGGTAGTTGGCCTTGGTAATAGAAATGACACAGGAGATCACACAATAGTATTTTGCAAGACCAACAACTCACAAATACCTTTGTTCAACAACATGGGTATATATGTGGACCTGACCACTTGAAATACACAGGAATGAAATTGGCTACATCTGTGGAAAGAGGCAATGGAGAAGTTCAATCTCACCAGTCAAAACAAGGCCAGGAGCTGACTAGAACAGACCATCAATTGCTCATAGGCAAGTTCTAGTTGAAGCTGAAGAAAATTAAAACAAGTCCATGAGACACAAAATATGACCTTGATTACATCTCACCTAAATTTAGAGACCATCTGAAGAATAGATTTGACTCCTTGAACACCAATGGCTGAAGATGGAATGAGTTGTGGGATGACAACAACATCATACATGAAAAAAGCAGAAGGTCATTAAGAAGACAGGAAAGGAAGAAAAGAAAAAACTAATGTCAGAAGAGACTCTGAAATTTGCTCTTGAATTCAGCATAGCTAAAGTGAATGAAAGCATTATTGAAGTAAAAGAGCTCAGCAGAGGATTCCAAAGGACAGCTCGAGAAGAAAAAGTAAAGTATTATAATGAAGTGTGCAAAGACCTGGAAAATCAAAAGGGAAGAACACACTCAGCATTTCTCAAGCAGAAAAAAATGCAGAAAGATTAAATCCTTTAATTGTAATATTGAAGGATTCTATGGGCAAAATATTGAATAAAGAAGCAAAAAGCATCAAAAGAAGATGGAAAGAATATCCAGATTCACTGGACCAAAAAGAACTGGTTGGTGTTCAACCATTTCAAGAGGTAGTATGTGATCATCAAGAACCAATGGTACTGAAGGAAGAAGTCCAAGCTGCACTGATGAAATGTGTGAAAAACAAGGAAGGCTCCAGGAATTGACAGAATACCCATTGATATATTTCAATAAACGGATGCTGTCCTGGAGGCACCTACTTGTTTATGCTTAGAAACTTGGAAGACAGTTACCTGGGCAAGTGAAATGAAGAGATCCATATTTGTGCCCATTCCAAAAGGTGATCCAACAGAATGTGGAAATTATAGAACAATATTATTAATATCAGACACAAGTAAAATTTTGGTGAAGATAATTAACAAATGGTTGCCACAATATGTTGACAGGGAGCTTCCAGAAATTCAAGCTGGATTCAGAAGAGGACAAGGAACAAGGGGTATCATTGCTGATGTCAGATGGATCTTGGTTTAGAAGATGTTTACTTGTATTTGATTGACCATGCAAAGGCATTCACTTGTGTGGATCATAACAAATTATGGATATTGTGAAGAATGCGGACTCCAGAACACTTAATTGTGCTCATGAGGAACTGTACATAGACCAAGAGGCTGTCCTTCAAACAGAACAAAGGGATACTGCAGGTTTACAATCAAGAAGGGTGTGTGTCAGAGTTGTATCTTTCACCATACTTATTCAATCTGTACGCTGAGCAAATAATCCGAGAAGCTGGATTACATGAAGAAGAACATGGCATCAGGATTGGAGGAAGACTCATTAATAATCTGCAGTATGCAGATGGCACAATCTCACTTGCTGGAAGTAAAGATGACTTGAAGCACTTACTGCTATTGAATGTCAAAGATTACAGTATTCAGTATGGATTATACGTCAACATAAAGAAAACAAAAATCCTCACAACTGGACCTAAAAGCAACATTACAATAAATGGAGAAAAGTCTGAAGTTGTTGGGGATTTCATTTTACTTCGATCCACAATCAACACCTGTGGAAGCAGCAGTCAAGAAATCAGATGTCGTATTGCACTGGGCAAATCCACTGCAAAAGACCTCTTTCAAATGCTAAAGAGCAAAGATATCTCTTTGAAGATTAAGGTGTGCCTAACCCAAGCTATGGTGTTTTCAATACCCTCATATGCATGTGAAAGCTGGACAATGAGTAAGAAAGACTGAAGAAGAATTGATGTCTTTGAATTGTGGTGTTGGTGGAGAATAATGAAAATACCATTGACTGCCAGGAGAATGAAAAAAATCTGCTCTGGAAGAAATGCAGCAGAATTCTTCTTAGAATGGAAAATGGCCACACTTCATCTCACCTACTTTTGTCATGTTGTCAGAAGGGACCAGTCCCTAGAGAAGGATATCATCCTTGATTAAGTACAGAGTCAGCAGAAAAGATGAAGACCTTCAACGAGGTGGATTGACAGAGTGGCTGCGACAATGGGCTCAAGAATTGCAGGGAATGTGAGGATAACACAGGACCAGGCAGTGTTTCTTTCTGCTGTACACGGGGTCTCTGTGAATTGGCTCTAACTTGATGGCACCTAACAACAACATAAGTGTGGTTACAATCCCATTTGGGGATTTTTGTGTGTGTGATGTTAATGAGACAATGTTAGTGTAGGATGTGTCTTAGGTCAATCAATCTCTTTTGAAATATAAAACAGATCAAACAAGTAAGTAAGAAAAGTTGGAGGAAGAAAAGTGTCAAGCCCCATGAAGATGGCCCAGGAGTAGAACCTCAAAAGACAAAGACCTTACTCTAGAGCCAACATAGAAAGAAAGCTTCTGTCAGAGCCAGCAGCCTGAATCCAGACTTCTAGGCTTCCAAACTGTGAGAAAATAAATGTATGTTTGTTAAAGCTGCCCATTTGTGCTATTTCCATTGTAGCAGCACTAGATAACTAAGTCAGCAATCTTGAATTCCCTCATTTTCTTTCTATTTTTCAGCATCTATCGTAACTATTCAACCACTTATTGCATGCGTCCTGTCTCACTCTCAACAGAGGATCTTATTATCTACTTGCTCTAAATTCTCCCCTCCTGCCTCCTCACCAGCCACCTTTCATTAGTTAGCCTCATTTGCCCTGTATCTTGAGCTTCTCCCATTAATGACGTCTCCTCAACACTATTTAAGCCTGCTCATACAAAAAAAACTCACTGCCATTGAGTCGATTTCAACTCATAATGACCCCTCCTTGGGTTTCTGAGGCAGTAACCCTATGGAAGTAGATTGCCTAGTTTTTCTTCTGAGGAGTGGCTGGTGGGTTTGAACCACCAGCCTTCTGTTTAGCAGTCCAATGCCT
>NW_006921769.1:3713602-3718967 GCF_000298275.1 Orycteropus afer afer
CAGTTAGCTGTCAGACCGCAGCTCCGTAGGTCTCCTTTTTTTGGTATTTTCACGCAAATTCTTCTGCTAGTTGGGGTTTAGTCCAATTCTGCATCCTTCCCTTCAAGGCTCAGGGGTCCAAGATTATCTTCTGTGTCTGTGTTAATTGGTTTCCCTTTTCTTCGTTGAAGAGGGTCTGTGCATTGCTTCTGCCTAGTCCGCCATCTTGCTGGAACCTCCTCTCATAAGACTTTTGAGGTAGTCTATGGCTGGGCCTTCTGCCTTTCATTTTGGTTCCCCTAGTCCACATTGCAGCACTTTTGTCTTCTTTCTAAAACAGGAGTTGGCAAATGTTCTTTGTAAAGGATCAAAGAGTATATGTTTTGGGCTTTAAGAACTCTATGATCTCTCCTGCCACTACTCAACTTTACTGTTGTAGTACAAAGTCAGCCATAGACAATACATAAATGCATATGGTCCAGTAAAACTTTAGTTACAAAAACAAACAATGGACCAGATTTGATCCAAGGGCTGTGGTTTGCTGATTTCTGTTCTAAAACATAAATGTGATCATATTCCTCTCCTTCCCTTTAGGATAAACTTGAAAACAGCTTACAAAACCCAGCCAGACCTCTTCCCATCCACCTCTGTTACACACTCAGCTCCATCTATATTGGAGGACTTGCATTATTGCATTGTGTTTTGATCCATAGCTGAGTATGTAGGTCAGTTTGAGGCTGATATTCTAAATAACATAAGGTTTAGAGGCATAAAGTGATTTAGATTTGAGTTACAGCTCTAGCCATTCCAAAATTGTCAACTTAGACAAGTTTAAATTTCTTCAGTTATGAAAATAAATGGGAATAATGACATTATCTAGAGATAATAACATTATCTACCTCTTATATAATTCAGTTGCTAAAAAACAAATGGTATGCTGAAGAAGAAATGCATTCATAAACTGTAAAGTGTTATAAAAATATTCATTTTACCTACATAACCTTGGCTGGTTTCCATCTCTTCCCCTTCCCCATCAGACTGTCTCAGCTAGTATTCCTTCTACCCTGTGCCCACCACATCTATCTGCTTTTTGGCAACACAGGTCAGCCATAGCTCAGGGGAGCCCCAGAGGATGTAGGCCACCTGCCCTCCTGAGGTTGACACACTTGTTTTAACGCCAGAGGAGCCCACTTCCATTTCCCTGTCCAGGCTGGAATCTGGTGATGGAGCCTCTGCCTCTACCCCTCAGGCTCACTCCTGGAGCTCTTTCTCACTCCCACGACAGTCAACAACAATAATATGCGTCTTTATTGGAGAAGAATTAAGCTGCTCATTTATTTATTATTTCTGGCCCTCTCTTATTTCCTCATGTTCCAGGGAGGGGAGAGTGTATTTCCAAATGGAGGAATTATGGACTAAGCAGATGCAGTAAAAAGCAAGGCAAGTCAATGTGTAACATGTGGATCATACATTCTCTTTATGATCTAGGCAATTATTTCCACATATACACAGCACCAGATTAGGCCCATACTTAAACATCTAACAGGACCTTTTACTTTTATATTTAGATATTTTAAAAGCTTCTATACACCTTCTAGCTATGGTTGCCTTATGATTTACAGATCCTCTGACTCATTCAGGGTGCTTAATGCACCATGTTGAAATTTTCTGGCAGGCATCAAAAGCATAGAGAACTAATCTTCCATATTCTTTCATATTTTGAGGAGACAGCAGTTCTCACATCTGGGCTCTGGGATCAATTACACAGGAGGACATTATAAGAAGATTCAAAGGAGCAGAGCACAGCTGTTTTATACTTGCTGCCTGAAAGGAGATCAAATTACTTTTTAATGATAGAAAACTAGAAAATGCACTTTTAAAATAACTTTATACAAGATATACCTTTTGGTTTCCAAATTTATTAAAATTATCATGACAGTCTGTGACATACAGAACATTTTTTTTACTATGAGTGGCCTCTCTTACAAAGAATCCTTTTTTGCATATTGTAACATTTTCACAAAAGAAGTCTTGCATAGGTTTCTCTAATTAACTTCATTTCAAATTTGATTAGAAATCCATTTTATGGTCTTACTCATTCTCTGTTTCTTTTAAAAAAAATTCTATATCTTTTTTACATAAACTAATTAACCACTGTACAAAAGCTTCTAGACCTGCATTTTCACAGCTATTGCTCTCATCTCAAATACGATGTTGAATATTAGACTGAAATACATGGGACTGCCCAGTCTATCATTAGAGTTCCTGGGCATCTTGGGAAAGGCTATGTTCCTTCTAAGTTCCGAGTGGATATAGAGAGACTTTGCTATTAAACAGCAAGATCTATTTATTGATTATGGAGCCAGAAGATACCAGCATCTGGTATCTAATGGGAAACTAAGGAAATTGGACATAGAAAATGTTATGATAGGTCAGTGAAAATGGCAGAGTTAAGTAGCTCTAAGAGACCATCTTTCCATGAAAAAAAAAAAAAAAAACACTGCCATCGAGTTGATTCCGACTCATAGCAACCTTGTAGGCCAAAGTAGAACTGTCCCGCAGGGTTTTCAAGGCTGTAAACCTTTGCAGAAACAGACTCCCCCTCTTTCTCCCATTAAGTGGCTGGTGGGTTCCAACCACTGATGTTTTGGTTAGCAACCTAATAAGTTTTAACCACGATGCCACTAGAGCTCAATAGAAACAGTGAAAAATCAAAAAACCTAATCAACTTTGCCCAAACTCTGGAAAATAGTCAAAGGTTTACAGCAGCCAAGTGAATGCTGAATCAAGAAAAAGACAATTTAAAGACGGTAGGAAAGCTTTGCAGTGCTTTACTGTGCTTGTCCCTCCCTCCCCTTTCCTGGGTTGGCAGTGGCCTTGAAGACAGCTGCCTTCTTTCTCAGTGTGGGACCCTGACCCTGGTTCCCGAGAAAGCAGAAAATACTTTATTCTCAAATAATTGCGTGCGTCTTTTTTGATCCTGTGCTGGGGCCACCTCGGGGAATGACTCAGGTACTTGCCTTTGTTTTGCCTAACTCTGAAGTCTGTCAGAGCAGAAAAGTAATTTTTGTGGAAGACATTCCTCAAAAACATTATAAGACAAATGTGACAACCCACCGCTGAAAACTTGAAGATCATAATTGTTGTTGTTGTTAAGTGCCGTCGAGTCGGACCCAACTCATAGCGACCCCTCCTTGGGTTTCAAGGCAGTATCACTACGGAAATAGATTGCCCAACCTTCCTTCCGAGGAGTGCTTCTAACTAGCAGTCAAGTGCCTTAGGCACTATGCTACCAGAGCTCCTGAAGATCATAAACAGGTAAATGTTTTTGCTCTCAAATTGGGAAAAGTTTTTCTAAGAAATTAAAAAAAAAGAATCTGAGGATGAAAGCCACAGATTATGTAATATCTACATAATGTAATTTTGGGGGGGAGTATAATTACTTTTATTTTTTAAATACATTTCATTGAAGTATAATCTATGTACAGTGAAAAACACAAAAAAACTACATGAAAATTTGAAAGTTCTTTATATCGAAAAATTATTTTTAATGCTAATTGGAAAAGAAAGTACAATTGGGAAGGTATATTATTTTCAAGGTACGTTATAAAGATAAAAATGTGTTTTCCACAAATTAATAAGAAAATTTAAAAAATGTAATAGGAAAATTGACCAAATCTCTGGTGTGATAATTTACAAAAGAAACACAAATATCCAATAAAATATTTTGTTAGAAAGTTCGATCTCACAAATAATAAAATAATGCAAATAAAGACAATAATGAAAAAGTATTCTTTTCTTACCAAGTTGCCAATGATTTGGAAGGAATACCTAAGATTGGCAAGGGTTTGGGCAAAAAGGAAAATTTGAACACTGCTGATGAGATAAATTGATAACACCCTTTTGGAAAATCATTTGGGCAAATAGATGTGCCTTAAAATATTCAAACTCTAAGCCCAAAAAGTCTATTTCTAAAAATTTATCTTATAGAAATACTTAAGTATTAATATGAAAAGATGTTCATTGCAATATTATGTAATTCTGAAAAATAAGAATAACACAAATGCTCAAAATAAGGGACTAGATAAATTAATTATAATACATGTATATTGTAAGAGAACACAGTGCTTAAGAGCACCCATGGCAGCCAGCCTGGGCCCAAAGCTATGTGATCATGATAAAGGTATGTTAACCTTTCTATGCCCTTAGGAGGGAGCTCTGTTAGCATAGTGCCTAAGGCACTTGACTGCTAACCAGAAGGCTGGAGTTTCAAACCCACCAGCCACTCCACAGAAGGAAGACAGGGCAATCTCCTTCCATAGTGATACTGCCTCGGAAACCCAAGGAGGGGTCGCTGTGAGTCGGGGGCCAACTTGATGGCACATAACAACAGCAACAACATGCCCTTAGGATGAGCTCTGGTGGTGCAGTAGTTAAAGTATTCAGCTGCTAACCGAAAGTCAGTAGTTCAAACCCTCCAGCCACTCCATGCAAGAAAGATGAGGCAGTCTGCTTCTGTAAAGATTTACAGTCTTGGAAACTCTATGGGGCTGCAATTTCATCTGAGGCTTGGAGTTCTCTTCCAAGTCCACATGATGGTGACCAGAATTGAGTTTCTGTGTGAAGCAACTGGCTTTGTCTCTCTCATATCTCCCTCCATTCAGCTAAGCCGAGTCTTATATAAGGAAACACAAGTCAAGAGAGTGACATCCTCCTATCACCTTTATGATAGTCTATTGATTAGAAGCAAGTCTTGGGTTCCACCCACATTAAGGGAGGTCATTATATGAGGATATGAATTGTTAGGGGTCGCTTTAGGTTGTATTTACAACACATGAAGAGCTCTGGTGGTGTAGTTATGAAGGCATTTGTCTGTAAACCAGAAGTTCCATGGTTTGAATGCACCAGCTGCTCAATGGAAGATTTACAGCTCTGGAAACACAGCGGGGATCACTATAAGTCTGAACTGACCTGATGACAGTGAGTTTGGCCTTTTTTCTTTTTTTCGGTTTTACCACACATAGGTTGTTGTATGAAGATGAAAATGTATATATGCAAATATGTGTATATTTGTATGTATTTATACATACATATATGTATATGAATAACACTTGGTAGGTATAATATTATTAAGAAGTTACTCTGCATCCATAAAAATCATGTTTTTGAGAAATATTTGGTGATGGATTTTCATGGTTGAAAACAAAGCAGGCCATAAAAACAGCATTACCTTATAACTCCAAGTTGGCATAAAAAACTACTCTAGAGTTCTTTCTCACGTCTATGCCAGCATAGTGCCTAAGGCACTTGACTGCTCACCAGAAGGCTGGCGGTTCAAACCCACCAGCCACTCCTCGGAAGGAAGGTTGGGCAATCCTACTTCCAT
>NW_006921769.1:3719162-3719994 GCF_000298275.1 Orycteropus afer afer
TCCAGGCTAAGACAGACTTGGAAGAAGGAGAAGGCCGTCCATTTCTCAAAGAATTGGCCAATGAAAACCTTATGAATATCAGTGAAACACTGTCTGATATATTACGGGAAAACTTTATGAATAGCCCTGAATCACTGTCCAATATCGTGCCAGAAGATGAGCCCCTGAGATAGGAAGGCATTCAAAATATGACAGAAAAAGACCTGCCTCATCAGAGTAGAGTCAACCTTAATGACATGCATGGAGTAAAGCTTTCAGATGCCTCCATTTGCTGACGTGGCACGACGCAAAATGAGAAAAACAGCTGCAAACATCCATTAATAATCAGAACATGGAATGTACGAAGTATGAATCTAGGAAAATTGGAACTCGTCAGAAATGAAATGGAAGGCATAAAGATCGATATCCTAGGCATTAGTGAGCTGAAATGGACTGGTTTTGGCCATTTTGAATCAGACAACCATATGATTTATTGTGCCAGGAATGACAAATTTAAGAGGAATGGCATGGCATTCATCATCATAAAGAAGGTTTCAAGATCTATCCTGGAGTACAATGCTGTCAGTGATAGGATAATATCCATACAACTACAAGGAAGGCCAGTTAATACTACAATTCAAATTTTTGGTGTGTGTGTATATATATGTTTGTTCTTGTTATGTGCTTTCAAGTTGGCCCCGACTCATAGTGCCCCTCCTTGAGTTTCCGAGGCAGTATCACTTCAGAAGTAGGATTTCCCAATCTTCCTTCTGAGGAGTGGCTGGTGGGTTTGAACCGCCAGCCTTCTGGTTAGCAGTCAAGTGCCTTAGGCACTATGCTACCAGAGTTCCTG
>NW_006921769.1:3720667-3721672 GCF_000298275.1 Orycteropus afer afer
GACCCGACTCATAGCGACCCCTCCTTGGGTTTCCGAGGTGGTATCAGTATGGAAGTAGATTGCCCAACCTTCCTTCTGAGGAGTGGCTGGTGGGTTTGAACCGCCAGCCCTGAAATATAGTACATACATATAATCATCCACTATATAATTCTATTTTTTTCTTCTCCATTTTCTGACAATTTCAAGAAGAATATCTTTATTTCCTTACTTTTTCTTCTTCCATATGTAATTCATTTATTCCCTCTTCATCACTGAAGTGAAATGGAAAACATCTTTGCAACCAAGGAAAAAAGGTTTAGACTGTTATTTTCATTTAAAGAGGAGGTCCTGGTAGCAGATCTCTCTCTCATTTCCCATAATCTCCCTGAGAGTTGTCTTTGTGAGGCCCTGCACTTAATGGGCTCTTCCACCATTAAATCACTGGAAATGATTTATAAATGTTATGTTTAAGGTTGCTGGTGGGAAAGTACCATGCGCAGCACAGAACTGCCAGGTCCTGGTTATCTCAAGGCAGAATTTTCTTTTATGCACAAACTGCTGAGCTCTTCTATGTTGTTCATAATTAACACACTCTTCTTCAGTTCTGTTCTAGGAACACTTTTTTTCTTGCCCCTGGCAGTGACCAGTCATACGTCTCAACAGCAATTAGTTAAATCCCCAGGAGAGAAAATGTAAGAATAGATTCTTAGCAAATTTATGGCAAGAGGCAATTATTTTTGTAAGGAGTTTAAGTGGGAAAATATATTGGTTTTAAATAATATTTGGTCTCTGGTAGCGTGGTGCCTAAGACATTGGACTGCTAACCAGAAGCCTGGTGGTTCAAACCCACCAGTCACTCCTTGAAAGGAAAATGGGGCAATCTACCTCCGTAGTGATACTGCCTCGGAAACCCAAGGAGGGGCCACTATGAATTGGGTCCGACTCGACGGCACATAACAACAACAACAACTTAGTTTGAAAACTTAGTAAAATGTATTCAAACATGTTAACTTTGTTTATAAATTA
>NW_006921769.1:3723762-3725136 GCF_000298275.1 Orycteropus afer afer
ACAACAACAACAACATACCTTGGCAAGCTGTGCTGTCTCAGTGGGAAGCGACTTGAGGGGAGCGGCGTGGGCTGGTGGACATGTTTTCTTCTTATGCTGTTGTAGCTAAGTGACTGTGTGTCGATGTTTCACTATGGTTTAAAAACAAAGGGCTGCTGGTAGGAGGGGTTCTAGCTATTTTTGTTTTATTATCTAATTTTCAGACACTAGAAATTAACAAGAAGCAATGAAAGGGGGCAGAGAATAGCAGAAGCTTTACAATGATGATTCATTCATATGCATAAGTGGCAATATTTTCAGCATGAAGACAAAGTAGACGTGGCCATTTGAGAAACTTAAGGTGGCTGCTTTCTTTTCTATTTCCTTGAATTTACATAACTGTACCTTTCAAACACCTGTCCACTCACATCAGCTTCAAAAGACAGTTAGTCTGGTCTGATGTTTTTCCCATAACCTGAGTTTATCATTATCATTTGTAATGGTAACACATAAAACAAAACAAGTCTTACCACCTGCACCAGTCACTGCATTTATGAGAATTCTGATATCTGCCAGCCTTGAGTCTAAATAAAAGGAGGAGCATTTGTCTGCTAACCAGCAGGGGTTGGTGTTTCAAACCCACTAGCTGCTCCATGGGAGGAAGATGAGACAATCTACTTCTGTAAAGACTTACAGCTTTGGAAATCCAAGAGGGGTCACTATGAGTCAGAATTGACTCGATGGTAGTGGGTTTAGTTGTTGGTTTTGAGTGTAAATAAAGGCTTCTCTATACCTTATGCATTTCAGGAATGGCACATAAAGATGGGCAAACACTGTACTTTGGAATTGGCAGGAGTTACAACCTCCTGTCAGGATTTCTGGGTGGGCAAATGGTTAAGATACTTGGCTGATAACCAAAAGGGTGGTAGTCTGCATCCATGCAGATGGACCTCCAAAGAAAGATCTGGTGAGCCACTTCTGAAAAATCAGCCATTTAAAATCGTATGGAGTGTGTACCTTCTAGGCCAGCAGGAATTCCTTCCTAGTCTGTGTGCTCCTACACAGCCTGGGTGACCCACCAAGCCCTGCACTGATTTTGTTTTTTCCTTTTAGTTTGTTTGCTTTTGTCTGTTTTAAAACTATTACTATTATTATGATTATTACTTTTGTCCTTTTTATTATTATTCTTTATTTTTCCCTTCCCAGGTTCTAGTTTTCTGCTTTTTTCTTTCTCCTGTTACTGGTTACAATTTTTTTTTTTTCTTTCTCATGGTAAACCCCATTCCTTGTTTTATTTTTTGTGTCCCCCCCCCTTTTTTTTTCATTATTCTCCTTCTCCACCATTTTTCTCGTATTGACCTCTCATCAGACAGAGTGTTTTCTTTTTTTTTTTTT
>NW_006921769.1:3745481-3746524 GCF_000298275.1 Orycteropus afer afer
CCTTGCCCTAGATATCTCTTAAGAGTATTAAAGATGCAATAAAAATCAATAATAATTATTTAGTTTTTTGAGAACGGAGGGCTCTCCCCTCCTAATATCTATATTCATCATTTTGTTTATTATGCTGCATTAGCTAATGTTGCTGATGGCAGTTCTCATTGATTTCTGATTTTAACAGAAATGGATTTAGTATGTTATCTAATATATTTTTTTTTTCCTTTGGTTTTGGATAGTGCACTAAATTAGGTTACTGTTTCCACTTCTTCCTTTCACTGCTAACCAGAAGGTGGATGGTTCAAACCCACTAGCCACTCCATAGAATGAAGACTGGGCAATCCACTTCAGTAAAGATTTCCTGCCTTGCAAACCCAAACATGGTTGCTGTGGGTCAGAATAGACTCAATGGCAGTGAGTTTGGTTGGTTGTTTGTTTTTTTTTACCTCATTATGGGTGGAGTGTACTTCCCTGCCCTATTGACCTTTGGCTTGGCCAAATGAACATGACTTAAAAAAGGTCTTTAAAAGTGTTCCTTTAATCTGCAGTAAGAGTATGTCTGACATAGCTGATGCTCCTTTGTTAGGGCCTGAGAATGAAGACTTGTTTAACAGAAATAAACTGGGACCAGACTATTGGCATTCAGTGTGACATAATAAAGCCTAGCCTAGATCTGCCACCCATTGCAACTTGCTGACCTATGAGGATGAAGACACATATTTACTGTATATTCTTGCAAATCACATTTTTCCTAAAGTTTAACATTATTTAAAAACAAAAACTGTGTTTCCTGTAAACAGAATATTGTTGATTTTTTTTAAAATCCCATCCAACAATAAATAATCTCTGTCTTTTAATTGAAATGTTTATTCCAAATATATTTAATATAATTATTTATGTTTGGTGGAAGCCTACCATCTCGCTATTTGTTATTTTTATTTTATTTTATTTTATTTTTGTCTTGTCTACTGACTTTTCACTTGCAATGTTTTATATTTCTTAGTATATTAAGGGGAGCTCTGGTAGCATAGTGGCTAAGGCACTTGACT
>NW_006921769.1:3747519-3748594 GCF_000298275.1 Orycteropus afer afer
ATAGATATAAAACATTATCAGAGATAATCTCTGTATGGAGCTCTGGTGGCATAGTGCCTAAGGCATTTGACTGCTAACCAGAAGGCTGGAGGTTCAAACTCACCAGCCACTCCTTGGAAGGAAGACTGGGCAATCTACTTCTGTAAAGATACAATCTCAGAAACCCAAGGATGGGTCGGTATGAGTTGAATCAACTCCATGGCAGTGAGTTTGGTTTGGTTTAGTAGAATATGCATGATTTTTCCTTTCTTCTTTACACTGTTCTAAGGCATTCTGATGGCACAGTGGTAAAAACATTCAGCTGCAACCAAAAGGTGAGTGGTTCAAATATACCAGCTGCTCCATAGAGGAAAGATGAGGCAATCTACTTTTTTAAAGATTTATGGACTTGGAAACCTCCTGAGGCAGTTCTATTCTATCCTATAGAGTCACTATGAGTTGGATTTGACTAGATCGTGGTGGGTTTGATTTGGTTTGTAATAGAGTTGAGTTTACAATGAATATATATCTTTTCCCTGAAAAAGAATAACTTTTTGAAAAAGAATACAAAGTACTGATAAGCTGAAAAAATATATGGCATAATGAATATTATTATCAAGTATTTTTTTTCCTAAATTGCCACTTGAAATAAACATAAAAACAGGCTATTGTAGAGTAAATTTCACTAGTTCCCTCCTTAATAGCATGCCAGCCTAAAAAAGAGAAGTATTTTTCTAAGGTCCCAGATATTTCCAGGTGTCACATTATTTTCCTGCCAGTGCTCTCCTGGATGCAAATTTAGACAGGACAAAATTTCAGGCTGTTTTCTCTTGCAAAAAGATTTACATTAAAAAATTCACACAAAGTTTAAGTCTTGTCAGATATGATTTGCAGCCTGATATAGGAACTCTGGTGGCCTAGTGCCTAAGTCATTTGACTGCTAACCAGAAAGCTGGCAGTTCAAACCCACCAGCCACTCCTCGGAAGAAAGATCAGGCAATCTACTTCCGTTGTGATACCACCTCGGAAATCCAAGGAGGGGTTGCTATGAGTCAGATCCGACTTGATGGCAGTGAGTTTGGGTTTTTTTTTTTTT
>NW_006921769.1:3748984-3750989 GCF_000298275.1 Orycteropus afer afer
TGGTTAGCAACCAAATGCCTTATCCACTACACCACCATAGCTCCTTACCATACTGAAAGAAGAATAAATTTTCTAAGGTCAATTACCAGTGTGCACATATTAAAAAATGAAGCATATACACACATACACCCATTCATACACATTTTATTATTCCAATTTTGAGCCTATCCTTCAGGGTTAAGCTTTCAATAGGGTTAAAACTACTCATATATTCATATGATGGGTCCATTCAACATATATCATCAAAAAAAAAAAAAGATTTTTAAATAATGTACACATCATAACTGATTTACTCAACACTTTTTATGTGCCCAAGACTGTGTTTGGCACTTTATGTTCATTATCTCTACCCTCAGAACATCCATGCCCTTTAGGTGTTATGTCCACCATTTTTTCAGAGAGGTTAGGCAATTTGTCCAGGAAACCACTCAGTGGGGAAGCTAGAGAGCCAAGATTCAACCTCTTTCTCTGGCTCCAAAGTTCTTCCTTGTTTTCACAAGGACACATTTCCTCCCAATTTAAGCCATTTTCATATTTAACTAAGGAAGTCTCAGAACAATGTTTTTGCTTTCACCTAAAAAAGAATTGTTTCCAGCTCTTGAAACAATAGGAAGTGTGGAGCAATGCAAACTGCTTAGAGAGGTAAGAGACATGTATTATTTGGGTGAAAGGAAAGGCAATATACCAAAAGTGAGTAACCAGCACAATAACACTAAGGAAAAGGAAGACATGGGGAGCAGCACGAGGGGTGCAGACAACAAAGGTAAACCCTTTCACATAAACAATACAGCATTATCAGTAACAAACATTAATGTACAGGTGGATACATATGTGACAGGTTAAATGATTAGGTATGGATAGGCAAAAGGGAATATACCCATGACCTCCTTTTGTCATATTGTAAGAAGGGACCATTCCCTTGAGAAGGTTATCATGCTTAGTAAAGTGGAAGGTCAACAAAAAAGGGGAAGGCCCTCAACAAGATGGATTGACACAGTGGCTACAATGAGGGGTCAGGTATAGGAAAGATCACGGGGCTGGCACAGGACTGGGCAACGTTTCGTTCTGTTGTACATTGTGTTGCTATGAGTTGGAGACGACTCGACGGTATCTAACCACAACAATATATGAGTTTGGCAGACAGTGTTTCTACATGCATATTTGTATGTGCTATAAGAATGCCTATATATATAATAGAGCTAATGGGACAAGCTGTGATAACTTCCTAGTCACAACAAAACACCTTGAGGAAGGGAGTCACTGGGGCCACAGGCTAGAGACCATGGTTGCAGGGGACTTCAAGCTCAATTGGCATAAGGTACTACACAAAAATATTATTTTACATCCTACTTTGATGAGTAGCAACTGGGGTCTTAAAAGCTTGTGAGGGGCCATCAAAGTGGCAAATATTGGTGTCTCCTCACCCAGAGCAAAGAAGAATGAAAAAAATCAAAGACTCAGGGAAACAATTAGTGAACTATACAAGCCTCAGCCCACAAAACCCTGAGGCCAGAGGAACTAGATAGTTCCTGGGCTACCACAGTCAACTACTCAGAAAGGGATCAGAATAGGAGATCTTGGATACAGTGGGAGAAAAAGGTGAAATAAAACTCAAAATCACAAAAAAGACCAGGCTTACTGATCTTTAGGGACTGGTGAAACCCCTAAGACTATGATTCCTAGTCACCCTCTGGACCTGGAATTGAGCTCACTCCCATGGCTCCCAGCCAAACAATAGAGAGGCCTACAAAGTAAACATTGACAGCAGGTAGGTACACTCCTTAGAACAATCAACGGGAGATCAGAAGGGTACCACTTGCACAGAAATTGATTAGAGGGCAGGAATGCATAAGAAAGGACACAGGGAGGAAGTGGGACTGAGAGCTGTTACATTATGGGAATTGCAATCAATATCATGAAACAAAATGTGGATGAATTGTTGGATGGAAAATGAGTTTGTCCTGTAAATTTTCACCCAATTCACAATTTAAAAAAGAAAATAGAA
>NW_006921769.1:3751739-3760661 GCF_000298275.1 Orycteropus afer afer
GATGACTTAAATATATTTACATATGTACATAAACTCGGAAGGAAGGTTGGGCAATCCTACTTCCGTAGTGATACTGCCTCAGAAACCCAAGGAGGGGTCGCTATGAGTCGGGTTTGACTCGACGGCAACATAACAACAACAACATATATATATATAGTTATAGCAGCACTAAGTAAGACAGAGGGTATCATACGTAGTTATTTCAACAGGGAGATGTTTTCCTGTGTTTCCACTTAGTCTGCTGTCTTCTAGCAGGTCATGTTTGAGCTCAGGCTAATCATCTGTCTACTCCCACTTCCTACTCTAGCACCATCCACATCACACCTATAAAAAGAAATGGCAAATGGGCATGTCGGCTAAGCCCTCTCCTCTCTTTTTTTCATTGCAAAAGCAAAGTTTTCTGGATGCCACACTCAGCAGTTCGTTGGTCAGAACTGTATCGTAAGGCTGAATTCCTAGCTGGAAGTTCTTTAGGAAAAGAGAGTTGTAGACGGATCAATCAACCAATACATGGGTCAAGGAGAGAGAATCCAAAGAGGAAAGGAGCAGTGGGAGTGGGGCTGAGCAAAGATAGGGAAGAGGACCTGTCATCCCCACTTGAGGATCCTGATGTTGAGGGTAGGTGATAAAGACACCTTGGTCATCTTCACAATTTTGCTTCAGTCTCCCCCTTGCAGAATGGCTGTTTAAAATGTATTTGTTGTGTCTTTTTATTCATTCCATAAATATGAATCAAGGGTATAGTATATATTCCCAGAAAGTTTTTAAAGGAGCACATAACTCACTGACTGCAAAAATGAAAAAGACAAAACAAAGCAAATAATAATAATAATAATAATAATAACCCCACAAACAATATCATCATCATCATCAAGAACATCACCAATTTATCGCCATCACTATCAATTACCAAATGCTAACAGGCAGCAATGCTTAGCAATATAGTCCCTTCCTTAAAAGTGGCAAGACAACAGTTCTTTCAAGTTAAGAAGGCACTGCACTGGCACACATCTTAGGGTTCTTGACGCAGGGAGTTCACTTCAGTAGATTCTACACATACAGCTGATTACCACCATTATTCTGTCACCACTGCAAATCATCTCATGTCTTTAAAAGGCATAAACCAAACCAGGTGCCCTGGAGTCTACTCCAATTCCTGGGGACCTCACATGTGTCAGAGTAGAACTGTGCTCTCCAGGGTTTTCAGTGACTGATGTTTAAGAAATTGGTCACCATGCCTTTCTTCCAAGGTGACCCTGGGGAGCTACCGAATATTTCTGTTATCAGTTGAGAGCATTAAACGTTTGCACCACCCAGGGATTCCTCTTATTATATAAGCACCTACAGAATATCCTTGATTTTGCCCCTTGATCTACAAAACTTAAAATATTTACTAGATGGGCCTTGACAGTAAAATTAGCTGACTTCTGATCTGGGTTCTGAGAGAAAGTTCACGAATGGCGTAAATGCCATTTTTGTAACTGGTAATTTCACAGCTCAGCTTAGAGGAAATGTGTGATTAACCACATTAGTTCAAGTGCCTGTATATTCTTTTTTTGAATATATTTTTGAATAGGTAAATATGTACATTCTTCAATTCAAATCAGAATCTAAAAGACTTCTTATCAGTCTTTCTCCGTTAATTACATTCATCTTTTAAGAAAAGTATTTTATTGCACTTCGAGTGAAAGTTCACACAGCAAATTAGGTTCCCATTTAACAATTCTTACACAGACTGTTCTGTGACATTGGTTGCATTTTTACTATGTGTCAGCCTTCACATTATTTCCATTCTATTTGTTCTGTTCCATTAACCTAGCTTCCCTGCCTCTCCTTACCTTCTCATTTTCACTTCAGGAAAGTGTTGACCGATTGGTCTCTTCTAGTTGATTACTTAAGGGACCTTCTTGTATCCTTTCTTTTTTTCTGGTAAGCAAGCATGCCTAGATTAATTTTATTTAGTACACAGTACAACTGTCAACTAGTTAGAGTTGGTGTTTCATTGGTGCATAATAAAACCCACTGCCATGAAGTTGATTCCAACTCATGGTGACCCCCAGTGGATTTCCAAGGCTGTAAATCTTTATGGAAATAGATTGCCTCATCTTCCTCTCATGGAGCAGCTGGTGGGTTTTAACCACCAACCTTCTGGTTAGCAGCCAACTGCCTTACCCACTACACTACCAGAGCTCCTCGGTGCACAATAAACCACCCCAAAATTTAATGGCTTAAAGCAACAACAATTTATTATTCCTCATGATTCTATGGGTAGACTGGTTTTCCCACATTACAAGGTATCAGCTGGGGTACTGTGACCTTCAGAAGGGCCAAAATGGCCTCATTCACCTGGTAGGTATTTGGCACTAGCTGTTAGCTAGGAACTCAGGTAAGGCTATTGGCTGAAGACCCTGGTTCTCCTCTAAGAGGTCCTCTCCATTTGGCTACTTGGGCTTCCTTACTACAAGGAAGCTGGCCTCTAAGAAGGAACATTCCAAACCCAGCCTTAGAAGTTATACATCTCTACTGATAGAATTCTACTGATTAAAATGCAGCACAGAACTGCCCTCTGGTAGATGATGTTAACATGGCTATCTGTGTGAAAGGTATACAGGAATTGTCTATAATATCTGTGGTGGTTATGTTGTGTGTCAGCTTGGCTGGGCCTGGTTGAGTGGCTGGGCAGCTGGTGGTAGTTAATCCCCATGATGAGACTGGCAATCAACTCCATGGTGGGATCTACCACAAGCAGCTGAGTAGCTGCCTTTGGGATGTGGTCTGCTTCCTGTATATAAGGAGAAGCCTTGAGAATGGTCTCTAGCCTATGACACGCTTGGACCCTGCATATAGCTATGTCATTGCTCAGCAGCCTGCCATGCTCTGCCGACCTTGGGACTTACAATGGACTTGAATTAATGGCCTGCTGTGTGGTTTGGTAAAATCGGGACTGTGCCTTTTTACTTGTCAACCTTGGGTGTTTCAGCCTCAGCAGCCAGCAGCTGTCTGAGTGAAGAAACACTAGCTTCAGTGGGTCGGGAGCAAGAGGCAAAGCTGAAGGCCAAGGTCAAGGGGCTTTCACACAGCCCCTAGAGCCTGGCACTTTGGACTTGGACTTAAAGCCTCCAAACTGTAAAAGAATAGACTCCTGTTTGTTAAGGTCATCCCATTTGTGGTATGTTCTTGTCAGAGTGGCGCTAGGTAACCAGAACAGTATCTTTGCAACTCTTCTATAAATCTAAAGTCATTTAAAAATATAAAGTTTAAAAGCAATAAAGATCAGCCCAGATTTCAGAGGAGGAGAAATAGATTCCTCCTTTTAATGGAGGGAAGGGGGTGGGGGAGAATGACAAAGTCACATTGCAAGAGAGCATATGGGTTAGGAGAGGTTGCTGTAACCACTCAGGGGGCCTCTAAAATCTGTTCAGGAGATTTTAGCCCGGCATAATTTGAGAGTGTGTGTATGTGTGTGTGTGTGATTTCTAATACTTTCCCCTGAAGCTGACAATATTCCTTTCTTTTTAAACTACCTATTAAGAGATACTTGTGTTCATTGTACCCCTGGGTGGTACAAATGGTTAATGACTTGCTACCAAGTGAAAAGTTGGTCGTTCAAGTGCACCCAGAAAGTCATTGGACAAAGGATCTGGCAATCTACTTCTGCAAAAATAGCCACTGTAAACTGATGGAGCAAAGTCCTACATTGAGACACATGGGGTTGTCATGAGTCTGAATCGACTCTACGGCAACTGCTCAAGGGCCAATCACTAACTTCACTACTGTGGTGTCCTGACTCCAAGACTGAGAACCACACACTATACAACTCCACCATATGCAAACTCCAGATGAGCAAGGTGGACAGTGTTTGTTCCAAATACATGAGTCTCTAGGCTGAAACCCTCTAGAATCTAGATGAACTGCTAAAAAAAAAAAAAAGAAAGAAAAGAAAACTGCTGTTGAGTCAATTGCACTCATCGTGACCCCCACTGGGGGAAGTGGATTGCCTCATTTTTCTCTCATGGAGCAGCTGGTGGGTTTAAACAGCCAACCTTGTGGTTAGCAGCCAAATCACAGTTCCTTAGATGAACTGCTAATCATCAATATTTGTTTAATGAGCTAACAAATCACAAGACATCCTTATGTCTTCAAGGTTGACTGCAACTGCAAACACCTAGAATTTACTTGTAACTACATTTTAGGATCTATCTTGGTTTTTCTTGATGATCTGAATTCCACATTCTGCTTCTTTAAATGTCCTTTACATCCCACCATGGAATATAGAATTTATGAGGGAAGAGAAAGAAACCTGGAATTATTTGACATAGAAATGCTATAAAAAAATTTATTGTTTATAAAAGAACCATTTTCATAAATGAAATTGCTCTCTTTTGTTCTTTTGTGCTATCTGTATCAGATTTGGTGGAAAAGATAGGCTAGCTTTCTAAAATGGATTGGAAAAGTTTCCATCCTTTTATGATCTTCAATTATTTAAATAATAATAGCAGGGCCTCTTTGTTCTTTGAAACTCAGTCAGAAGGGATCTGTAAAATCATCTGCTAGGGCACACTTTTTACAGATAGAGTTTTGATCATTTTTGTCTATGTTTTTCAATGATTATTGGTCTATTCAACTTTTCTATTTAGTCTTGAGTCAGTTTTGTTAATATATATCTTCCTAGAAAATCAGCCATTTCGCCAATCTGCAAGTTTTTGAGAAAAACTGCACATAATATTTTATTATAGTCTCTTAAATGTGCCCCTATCTGTGGTATAGTGCCTCTTCTGTTGATAAAGTTGTGCATTTTTATTTGCTCTCTTTTCCTGATTAATATTAGCCATTTCTCTCTTTTATAAAGTTTTTGGAAGAAAAAGCTCTGGTTTTCTTTATTAATCCTATTGTTTTGTTTCTTTTCTAATCCATTAACTTTATTACTGTTTTCCTGATTTTTTCATTGGTTTATTGTGTTACTACTTTTTCAGATTTTTGCATTTTATTTGACTTTGTGTATACTCTGAATTTCCTGCTAAGGTCTAAGAATTGAAATACTTGCTTAATAAAATCTCAACATGGATATTGAAGTTGTTCAATTTGGTGGCTGGCACACGGTGGAGAGAAAGACTCTTAGATGCAGTAGGGAATTTCTTCTTGTTGTTTTCTTAGTTGCATCAAGTGAGCTCAGACTCATGACAACGTCATATGCAGTAGAATGAAATGTTACCCAGTCCTGGGCCTTCTTTGCAACTGTTGGCATGCTGGAGTTCAGTGTTGTGGTCACTGCATGTTTTGAGTGCCTTCCAACCTAAGGGACTCATCTTCTAGCACGATACTGGGCAATATTCTGTTGTGATCCATAGAGTTTTCACTGTCCAATTTTTGGAAGTAGATTGCCAGGCCTTCCTAGTCTATCTTAGTCTATAATCTCTGCTGAAACCTGTCCACTGTGGATGACCCTGCTGCTATTTGAAATACTGGTGGCAGAGCTTCTACGATCATAACAACATGGAAGCCAAGCAGTAAACAAAGTGACAGAAGAGTGATGGAGGGAATTCCTAGAAGTCAATATTTGAAAGTGGAAGAGGTAGGAGCCATTTTGTTTTCTTTGTTATGTGAGATATTCAAAGAGATGATCCTTTAGAGTGATTTCCCTGCAATATAATGAATAATTTAAAGACATTTAGAGTAAGTAGAGCATAAAGGACAGAAAGGAATAAAATGAACACATTTTAATTTAATGGTGCTTAAGAAGATCTACCCTGCTCTGGCTGTTGTCAAACTGTTTTAAAGCAATTTAGATATTTATGACTTACGGGGGGTGGGGAAATTCCTCAGAAGTGTATGGGTACTATTTCTAAATCCAACTTTAATGAAATAATCTTATTATTTAGAGATACCTTTTCTTCCAACTGGCACTACATAGCTTCTATGTCAGGAAGTGGAATCTCTCCTTTCTCAAAACAAAGGCAGAATCCTGATGGGCAGAAAGAGATTTTTATGCCACTAGAAGGTAAAACCAGCCTCTGAGCACTTTTATAACTTTGGGAGAATAGCTGAGATTGGATTAGAAATGTGGGACTCTGTCTCAAGCTTCAGCAAGTTAACAGGTTATTATAGAGCTATGATTGATGCCTTCGTTTCATATTTCTTAGGGATAATGCTATCTGTCTTACTGCATTTTAATGCTGAGCAAATAAAATAATTTCTTGGTATTTCACGCAAGTCAGATGATGATCCATTCATGTATAATGCTCTCAGCCATGTCCAACACTTTTAGCTACATCAGCACCACCACCTTTAATTCCTGGCTCCCAGGCCAGAGATAACCTACAAACTCCTTAAGATGAAATTATTCAGATCATTCTTTCTCATCCTATTCCTGTTTCTTCTCTTGGGGTTCCTAACGTTGTCAGTGGCCCCAGTTTTGCCTGCTCTGAGTCTCAACAGTCTCTTCGCTGCCCCTCTTTCTTTTATAACCTATCTATCATCATCAATTCTGACTTTTTTTAATGAATTTTTTCCCCAATTCTGCCTTAAATAACCTTTTTAAAATTAACACCACTATCCTAGTTCCAATCCTCATTATCTCTTATTTGCAGAGACAAAACTAAACCAAACTAAATGCATTGCTGTTGAGTTAATTCTGACTCCTGACAGCCACCGCATGTGTGCAGAGTAGAACTGCACTTCACACAGTTTTCAAAACCTTTGGAAGCAGTTTTCCCATGCCTCATTTCCAGGGCACCTGCTGGGTGGGTTTGAACCACTAACCTTGCAATTAGTATTCCAGTGCTTAACCATTTGTGCCACCTGGGAACTCAAAATTACTTTAATACATATCTTACTTAATTCCTCTAATATCTTCCATACTAGGCATAATGATATAACAAATTGGGAAACTAAGTAAAAAAAAAAAGGCAAGTAGCTTTTCCAATGTAACCTCTTTTCCACTACCAATATGTAATTCTGTATCTAGTACATAATCGTAGCTATTTAACCTAAACCTAAATAATGCCTGGCACAGAGACAGCACCCATTAAATAATGATTAAGTGAATGACTCAGTCCTCTTCAATTGTCACACTGGGGTTCATCATTCATAGCCTGAAACTCAAGTGTCTGGTCACTTCACAACATCATCCTTAGATGATCGCTCTTAGAACTTTGAATAAGAAGAGAATAATTGAATGTATCTCCAAATAATCTCTTTTTATATACTGACATAGACTTTCTGCACACTGTTACCATGACAACACGCTGTCCTTAGTGCCATCTCAGACCATTAGGCACTCTTTACAAACAGAACATTCAGTTTCATTCCATCCATTTTTGCCTTAGCTCTTCTTATAATGAAATTAAAGATATTAAACAACATATGAACTTTTTGCTTTCAAATTCAGAATATGGTGCTTTCAAGAGGTTTTTATTTAGCAGCTCAGACTGTCATGTGAGACTTGTCATCTACATTTAACATTTAAAACTATTTTGTTCCTTTTGTTGTTGTTGTTGTTAGGTGTTGTCAAGTCAACTCCAATATATAATAACTCTATATACGAGGGAATACAACATTGCCCAATCCTGTGTCATCCTCACAATTCCTGTTATGCTTGAACCCATTGTTGCAGTCACTGTGTCTGTCCATCTTGTTGAGAGTCTTCCTCATTTTCACCGATTCTCTACTTTACACAAGCATAATGTCTTTCTCTGGGGACTGGTCCCTTCTGACAACATGACCAAAGTAAGTGAGATGAAATCTAGCCATTCTCCCCTCTAAGGAGCATTCCACCTATACTTCTTCCAAAACAGATTTATTTATTCTTCTGGCAGTACATGGTATTTTTAGTATTCTTCATCAACACCACAATTCAAAAGCATCAACTCTTCTTCAGTCTTTCTTATTCCTTACTATTCCTTTGTTGTTGTTGTTGTTGTTGTTGTTATGTGCCGTCAAGTCGGCCCCGACTCATAGCAAGTAGCAAAGAACCTACCACTATCTGCTAGATACAAAACTAAGCAACAGAAACACAAAGATAAACAAAAACACCTTTCCTTCTTTTGAAACACTTACAATGAAGGAACAGTCTATCCATGTTTGTGAGCCATTCATTGGCTCATTTAATCCTTACAATACTCTAATGAGGTATGTATTGTTGTTGCCTTTGGGTCCATCCAGTAGATTTTGACTGATAGTAACCCCATGAAACAGAGTAGAAATGCTCTATAGGGTTTCCAAGGCTGTACATCTTTACAGAAGCAGACTACCCCATCTTCCTGCCACATCTTTCTCCAGCAGAAGCTGGTGGGTTCAAATTGCTCCCCGTTCAGTTAGCAGTTAAGCTCTTACCCAACAAGCTGCCAGGGTTCCTTTTGCAAAGATTATAGCTGAGGAAACCCTATGGGGCAGTTCTATCCTATTGCCATGAGTCGGAGTTGACTCCATGGTAACAGGAATCCCTATGGAAGCAGATTGCCAGGTCTTTCTCCTTTGGATCCACTAGGTGGGTTTGAACTCCAACCTTTCAGTTAGCAACTGAGTGCTTAACCATCGTACCACCAGGGCTCTAGGGACCCAAGGCTTAAAGCAGTGGTGTCACTAAGGAGGTACAGGAGGTATGAACTACATCAAATGACACTGTCAGAGGGGGTGACAGCAAAATTACTGTCTATAAAATTTTTGTGCAATGTCTCAACAGAAATTTAGTATTTACAATACTATTAGAGTATTGTAAGGGTTAAATGAGCCAATGAATATAAATGTGCAGACCACCATGCCTAGCAGATGTTGAGCACTCAATAAACAACTGTTATTACTGGTATTACTTGTTGTCGTTGTTGTTATAGAACAATATCATTAATATCGCATGCAAGTAAGATCTTACTGAAGATAATTCAGAAACGTTTGCAGCAGTATATTGACAGAGAACTTCCAGAGGTT
>NW_006921769.1:3762021-3762566 GCF_000298275.1 Orycteropus afer afer
TCCGACTCGACGGCACGTAACAACAACAACAACAGCTTACATGTGTCAATATACCTAAGAGGCTAAAACTATGCTAATTTATTGTTTGAACTTTCTTATGTGCTGCCATCAGAGCTGTCATTATTACCCAATTAAAATAACACTTCAAATCACATGATTTTGTCTGCACATACTATTGTAATTTAAAGATGTAATTTTAATTATAGTAGTTTTTGATGTCACTTCTATTGCCATTGGATTTGGTGATATATGGGAATTACGATTTATGAGAAACATTAGTACAGAAAACATTACTAAGGATTCCGTATGGTCTGGTACGAGAAGAAGTTATGGGGGTAGTGACACCATGACTTATTGCTGTTGGTGGCACCAACCCCAGTGACACACTGGCTTAAAGAGATTAGTAATTTGCTCAGTTTGTAAATGGTGACAGTGTGGGGGTGGGGTAGAATCCTGGATCTCATTGGTACTCATGTTTATTAGTAAAAGCTTTTTTTTCATTTGTTCTTAAGGTAACTATCGCATAAACAGAGTAGAATTTTTTT
>NW_006921769.1:3764116-3767172 GCF_000298275.1 Orycteropus afer afer
GGGTTTGAACCACCAGCCGTCTGGTTAGCAGTCAAGTGCCTTAGCCACTATGCTACCAGAGCTCCCAACAACCTTGTTTCCGCCCGGTTATTCAACCAAAATATAATGAAGAAACCAGAAGGGTACCAAAACCAAACTTACTACCGTCAGGTGGGATCCCGCTCATAGCTATCCCTCCTTGGGTTTCCGAGGCAGTATCACTGCGGAAGTAGATTGCCCAGCCTTCCAGGTTCTAGTGACATAATGTTGTTGTCATGTCACTGCCCCATAGAATTTCCTAGGCTGTAATCTTTACAGGGAGGAGCCCTGGCAGCACAATGGTCAGATCTTTGAACCCACCAGCATCTCTGCAGCAGAAAGATGGGGCAGTCTGCTTCTGTAAAGATTACAGCCTTGGAAACCATATGGGGCAGTTCTACTCTGTTCTATAGGGTCACTATGAGTCAGATCGACTTGATGGCAATGGGTGAATCTTTATAGCAGTAGATCACCTGTCTTTTCTCCTGCAGAATGGCTGGTGTGTCCAGACTGCCAACCTTTTAGTTAGCAGCTGAGTATTTAAATATTGTGTCACCAGGCCTCCTTAGTGATACAACAGTAAGCCAAAATAACAGTCTCTGATTTCATGGAGCTAATAGCCTACCAATGAACTGGATATTAATCAAGCAACTACACAAATAAGTGTATACTTGCCCAGTCAGATGAGTACTGTGAAGTCAAATACATGGCAATAGCATGTGCACAGGTCCTCTGGTTGGAGAAAGTATTGGGTATTCTGGAAGATCACTGTGATTGAACCACAGAAGGCACATTTACCTAGCACATCCTCAAAGCTATGCCAAGTACTCTCTGTGTAAGATTGCATGTAGTAGGGACATGAGGCATGATGTAGGTATGTAATAATCTCAGATAACATGTGAGGGTCTGTGATGCTAAGTCACTTAGCCAACATCACCAATTAAGAGTGAGGAAACTGGGCTTAAAGATCAGATATTTGTACTCAGCATCTGTGTTATTTAAGCACTCAATTATGCTTTTTATCACCCTGCCCATTGGTTTTTGTTTGATTGATCAATTTTAAATAATAAAATATTTCAGATATACACAAAAATGTAGAAAATAATGTTGTTGTTGTTGTCAGGTGCTGTCAAGTTGGCTCCAAGTCAGAGACCCCATGTACAACAGAAAGAAACACTCTCCAGTCATGCACCATCCTCACAATCCTTACTATACTTAAGCCCATCATTCCAGCCACCGTGTAAATCCATATTGCTGTAGGCCTCCCCCTTTTTTGCTGACCCTCTCTACCGAGCATGATATACTTCTTCAGGGACTGGTCCCTTCTGACAACATGACCATAGTAGATGAGACAAAGGCTAGCCATTCTCACTTCCAAGGAACATTTAGGCTGCACTTCTCTAGGATGGATTTGTTCAATCTTCTGGCAGTCCACAGTATTTTCAGTATTCCTCGCTGACCCAGAATTCAAAGACATCAACTTTTCTTTGGTCTTCCTTAGTCATTGTCCGGCTTTCACATGGATATGAGGCTATTGAAAATACCAAAGCTTGAGTTAGGTGCACCTTAGTCTTCAAAGTGACATCTTTGCTCTTTAACACTTTAAAGAAGCCTTTTGCAGCAGATTTGCCCAGTGCAATATGTTGTCTGATTTCTTGACTGCTGTTTCCATGGGTGTTGACTATGGATCCAAGTGAAATGAAATCCCTGACAAGTTCAATCTTTTCTCCATTTATCTTGATGTTGCTTATTGGTCCAGTTGTGAAGATTTTTATTTTCTTTATGATGAGGTGTAACCCACAGTGAAGGCTGTAGTATTTGATCTTCATCAGTAAGTGTTTCAAGTTATCTTCACTTTCAGCAAGTAAAATTGTGTCATCTGCATTTTGCAGGTTGGTAGTGAGTCTTCCTCCAATTCTGATGCCATGTTCTTCTTCATATAATCCAGCTTCTCGGATTATTTGCTCAGCATACAAACTGAATAAGTATGGTGAAAAGATTCAGCCTGACACATACCTTTCCTGATTTTAAAGCGTGAAGTACTTGATCTGTTTTAACGACTGTCTCTTGGTCTATGGACAGGTTCTTTGTGAACACAATGAAGTGTCCTGGAATTCCCATTCTTTGCAAAGTCATCCATAATTTTTTATGATCTACACAGTCAAATGTCTTTGCTTAGACAATGAAACATAAGTAAACCTCTTCCTGTATATGTAGCTAGCCTAAAATATATAGAGCATGTGAAAGCTTTTAAACTTTGTAAAATATCATACTGTATGATCGTTCCGTAACTTGCTTTACATGGTTTATTTTTAGGCTTAGACATAATGATACATGAAGGTCTAGTTAATTTTTATCATAGCTATGGAGTGTTCAATGTATAAATATGCCACAATTTATTTATTTATTCCTCTATTAATGAATTGGATTTTATTTTTTTTTTACTATTACAGTAATATTTTTGTACATATTCTTTGTACACATGGTTAACAGCTTCCTTGAAGATTATGCCTAGAAGTTACTAGGTTGAAGAGTATAGTTTTCCTAGACATTGCCAATAAATTGATCTTCACAGTGATACTCATTTAGAAACTCCAAGCAGTATATGAGAACTCTTCTTATTCCATATTATCTCCGTACTTAATACTTAATCAATTATATATTTATTTTATAATATACATTACCTCCCAGTCTATAGCTTATTGTTTTACTTTACTCTCTGGGTCTGTTGTTATGCAAAAGTTATTAATTCTTATGTAGTCAAATCTATCAATCCTTTTATTCATGACTTGTGCTTTCTGTGTTTTGTTTGAGAAGACCATAGAAATTAATGATTTTTAAGAGTTCTTTACATATTTTGATTAATAATGCTTTGTTAGCTATTGTTTTCCTTCTAATTTCCTTTTCATAAATTTTTATTAGGCTGTTTGTCCTTTTTCTTATTGATTTGTCAATTTTACATGTGGTAAATATCTACTGCCAGTGTATAGCTTATCTTTTCACTTTGTTTACATCATCTATTTTCAAGCAAATGCCAC
>NW_006921769.1:3771162-3776706 GCF_000298275.1 Orycteropus afer afer
AATATAAATTATGAGTTACTTAAATTATTAATCATTTAATACAGAAAGTATTGTATTTTGATACAATACTTCTTTAGATCCCTCAATAAATGTTTTATAATTTTCTCCATGAAGCTCATGAATATATCTTATTAGGTTTACTTTTGTATTCCTCATATTTTAAAGATACATTTTCTAACTCTTTGTTGCTGGCATATAGAAATGCTGTTGATTTTTGAATACTGCCCATATATCCAGCAATCTTGCTGAGCTGTTTGTTGTTGTTAGCTGTTGTCCAGTTGGCCTTTTACACATGATGACCCCATATGTTACAGAGTAGAACTGCTTCATATTGTTTTCTAGGCTGTAATCTTTTCAGAAGCAAGTCGTCAGGACTTTTTCTGCTGTAAGGTTGGGTGGGTTCCATCCACCAACATTTAGGTTAGCAGCCACTCACAAACCATTTGCATGACTCAGGGACCTGAACTCTGCTTAAAAAATCAAAGTCGCTGCCATCAAGTTGATTGTAACTCAGTCACCCCCATTGGGTTTCCAAGGCTGTAAAATCTTTACAGAAGCAGACTGCTTCATCTTCTTCCATGGAGTGGCTAGTGGCTTGGAACCAATGCCACTTTGATTAGCAACCAAATGCTTTCACCACTACACCACTAAAACTCATAAATTACCTGTAGATTATCTTGGACTTTCTACCAAGATAACCACAATTTCTGCAGAAAAACTTTTTCTTCTTTTTCAATTCTTATATGTTTTATTTTTTTTTTTCCTTGTAGTAACTAAGGCTTCCAGCAGCTTGAACTTCCATTTAAATATTAAATATGAGAAGTATAATGAGGGCTCTTGACTTGTTCTTGCTCTTAAAGCCATGTATCTACATTTTTACCATCAGTTATATTTAATGTATATTTTTGTCTATTCTTTACTAATTTAAGAAAGCTTTTTCTATTCCTAGATTGCTAAAACATTTTGTCATGAATGGGAGCTATTTTTTTCTAGGGCAATTTTCTACATGTATTTGATTTTTTCTTTAATCTATAATTAGATGCCAATTATGGAGAACTGCCAGGCAGGCACAAAATAGAAGCTGTGTCCAGGTTCTTCCCTTTGTTCCTCCAGATTCTTTCTCCCCTCTACCTCTGTGGCAAGGGACTGTAGAGGGAGGTTTGGTGGTGCTGTGGTTAAGTGCTTGTCAGCTAACAGAAAGGTTGGCGGTGTGAACCCACCAGCTGCTCCATGAGTGGAAGTTATGGCAGTCTGCTTGCATAAAGATTTATAGCCTTGGAAACTCTATGGGGGCAGTTCTACCCTCTCCTACAGGGTCACTATGGGTTGGCATCGATTCAACAGCAACAGATTTGGCTTTTATGGTTTTGCATTCCCTTGCTTCTATCTTCTAGCTGAGTTCAGCTCATGAGAGGCAGCAGCAAGATATTGAGGGACTGGAGAAAGGTGAAGTTGGAGTATTTTTTTCTTCAATCATCTTCTTCCCAGGCCACAGCCTGGAAAGCTTGGTTGCCTCCTGTTCTCTAAAACCTCAGTTCTTATCACACAGCCTTCTTCACATAGCTGCCCTTTCCAGTCTCTGCTCACCACTCCTCCCTGCCTGCCCCTTTGAGCCTAGAAGTGGTGTCAGCTCTCCTTTCCAACTCCCAAAAGGTACTAATCTCTGAGCACTGGTCTATTTCATATTGGATTCCTTAACCTCTGCCCACACCTTTGTAAACTGTCCCTTGATTCATCTCTCCTCAAATTACACAGTTGGAGTGTGCCTACTTTTCATGCTATGAACCTAACACAGAAGTTCAATAAACTGTTCATTCAATCCCACTATAACCTGTATGTGGACATGGATGATTTTTTTTAAGAGTTTGTTTTATAGTCAATGTAATGCGTACATTTAGTTTCATTCCTCATTCACCATGCCCAACCTTAACCCAGTTTCCTCCCCTCCCTACCCTGTAACCCTCCCCCTGTGCCCCTCATATTTATGCACTCCTGTTTGTCCTGCAATTCCTCAGTTTGAATTTTGGTCCTCTGGTGTCCCATGGTCTATTGCTCTAAGGGATGTATTACCATAGAATATGTGGGTGCATCCTCCTGGGTTGAATGGTCTGCGTGTACATCTTGTTAACTATGGGCTGAGAGCCCGCCCCTGGAGGTGAGTTTTATTCCAGGTGCAGAATGTATTCCAGGGCCATAGTATTAGGAGTCTCATCAGATTTCATCTGACCAATAATTCTGGTCATTATTGAGTTTTTGGATTTTGTTCCCTGTATTCCCGCCCACTCTATCCAGAATTTCCAGATTTGATCCTTTCCTGAGTGGTTAGCATTGGTAGCCGGGTACCATCTAGTTCTTTGGTTTCGAGGGCCATCGTGTCCTAGGGCTGATTGCTTCTAAATGATCTTTTTGTTTTGTTTTGTTTTGTTTTGCATTCTTCTTCACTTCTGATGCTAGGAGACCATTAGCTGCATCTTAGATGGCCACTTGAAAGGTTTGAAGACCCCAGTCGGTACTCACCAATGTAGGATGTAGAGCAACACTTTTATATATTTTGTTGTGCCAGCTGAGTCTGGTGTCCCCCAGTACTATGGTCCTGAGATAGTCGATCTATTGGATCTCTCTCCCATAATGTCTGGTTGTCTGTGAGGGATTACTCTGTGCCTGTCTTCTATTGTTTCTGTAAGGAATGCAGGTATTTTGTATCACTGGTGTCTGTGCAAGATTAGTCTCAGCTCAATCTATCCTTGGTCTAGAGTATAATCCTGTTCACTGACCCCCATCTGAGCATCTCAGGTGTTTATGTGTTTATCTGTATAGCCTAGTGTTTGGTGTTAATGGCAATGTGGTATTGTGGACAGATTGGTTGGTATTAGCATATGTCATCTATCTCTTACATGCACAATTCGGTGTCCTCCCATTTCCTAATATTATCATGGTGGTCATACATCCTTCCCGTATATTCCTCCTCCGTCCCATGTCAGCATGTAGGCCCCAATTAGCCCAAAATGAATCCCTCCCCTTCCCTCCCCATCCCAGTAAACTACTAGGTGAGTTCCCTTTCTAAGCAAACCCTTCTCTGTCTTTTTACAGTAATGGGCTCATACAGTACTTGTCCTCTGTGATTGATTTATTTCACTAGCATAATGTCCTCCAGGTTCATCCACATTGTGAGATGATTCACATATCCCTCATTGTTCTTTAATGTGGCATAGTATTCCATTGTGTGGATATACTGTAATTTGGTTATCCACTCATCCGTTGATGGGCATTTAGGGTGTTTCTATCTCTTTGCTCTGGTGAATTGTCCTGCAATGAACATTGGTGTACATATGTCTGTTCATGTGCTATCTCTCACCTCTTTAGGATACATTCCTAGTAATGGAATTGCTGGGTCAAATGGTACTTCTATTTTCAGTTTTTTAAGGTAACGCCATACCGTTTGCCACAATGGTTGTACTATTTTACAATCCCACCAGCAGTGTACAAGAGTTACATGGATGATTCTTAAATCCAAGCATTTCTGCTTAGTGGAACATCTCTTCATAGTCCTGAGTGATTTAATAATTATTATGTCTGATAATATTGAAACTGATTTTCTATTGTCATTGATTTTGACAAGTTGTAAGTTCCAAATCAGAGTTAAATAAGAAATATAAATAAGTTATATAACACACACACACACACACACACACACAAAGGATAGCTCAATGCTTTAACCATTATAAGGGCTTTGTAATATTTGTTTTGTTTAAAAGGAAGAATGAAGGGTGTTGGGAAAGGTTTTCAGGAGCTGAAATTTCAGATATTGCAATAATTTTCAGGCTTCCTGTGTTCTGCAAACCCAATATTACCTCCAATTTTCTGATATTATAATGTAAATTATAGACCAGAAGTCCTATCTGGAAAGCAAAGATACAGGAAATTACTTAACACATCAAAAAGAACCCATATTTTCTCTGATTTTCCTCTTGGTTACTCTGACAAACTTTCATATTTTGAAATGTCTTCTAAAAGGTCGTGACAGATAAAATGGGGCAAGTGCAAGTTAAGTAGGAACTAGAGGATGGTTAAATAATCAGACCAATGAGAAGACTGTAATAATCATTTATTTGCTCATGTTTCTGCTTATAGTGTATTTTGAATTATCTTATAATGAAAAGAAACTTCAGGTGAATTTTAAAGCCTGAGTTACCAGATGCTATAGTTTTAAACAAAAACCTCCAGCAAAAATAATTGAAACAATAATCTGGAGGCCAATCCTTTCTAAAAGTACTATATTTATTCTATACAGGGTACAATATAGAGTCTTGTTTGAAGAAATAGACAATATAATTAATGAATTTGGTTGTTTGCAAAAATTCAAGATATGTAGCTTCAAAATAGACAGGGACATTATTGAATATCTGCATATTCCATCTTTCTCACTAATTATGCTAGAAGTTACATTCAGTCCTTATTTGTAAAGTATATAGAAGCTGTAATAATTATATGAATTCCTGGGTGGTACACATGGAAGAAAGGCCTGGAAATCTACTCCTGAAAAACTAGCCCTTGAAACTTCCTGGAGCAAGAAGATTGGAGTAGAAGGGAAATGCCTCAGTATGATTCAGGGCATGTGGGAAGTCCTTGGATTACCAAGGAGATCCATTCCTAAGTGTGTCTTTAAGTAAAATTTGAACGTAAGTTGGAACAGGTGCGTGCAGTTCTTACTTAGTCTTACTTTAGTGCAGGAAATGGGTTGAAGCCTTTTCACTGATTTAAAGCTCCATATGCAGCAAGTGAAGGTGATTGTGATGAATTTGTTGTGAACAGGGGTTAGTTCAATCATAAAAGTGGGGGCAACTTTACATAACATTAAAGGGCAAGTACAGCTTGTAAATATATCTATCACACAACGTTGCCAATTCAACTTTTCACAGGTGTACAACTTATTGGCAAAAATTACAATGATTAGTTATGCAACCCTACCCTTTATTAATATGCTATTTCCATCTTCATTAACTCTCCCTTTCTCTTCTCTTCCCTCCTATCCCTAATAAACTTTTGTTGTTGCTGTTAGGTGAGGTTGAGTTGTCTCCGACTCATAGCCACCCTATGCATAGCAGAACAAAACACTGCCCAGTCCCTTGCCAGCTCCACGATCCTTGCTTTAGCCCATTGCCACGGCCAGTGTCAATCCATCTTGTTTAGAGCCTTCCCCTCTTTAGTCCACCCTCCACCTTACCAAGCATGACATCTTTCTCCAGGGAATGGTCCCTTCTGACAACATGACCAAAGTAGTGAGATGAAGTCTGGCCATTCTCACTTCAAAGGAGTATTCTGGCTGCACTTCCTCCAGGAGAGATTTGTTGATCTTTTGGCACACCATGGAGAACTCTGCTGGCGTAGTGCCTAAGGCATTTGATTGCTAACCAGAACCTGCCAGCCACTCCTTGGAAGGAAGGTTGGGCAATCTACCTCGGTAGTGATACCGCCTTGGAAACCCAATGAAGGGTCACTATGAGTCAGATCCACCTTGACAGCAGTGAGTTTATTTATTTTTTT
>NW_006921769.1:3787141-3788635 GCF_000298275.1 Orycteropus afer afer
CACTTAAGGATTATCTAAGCATTTAAACACCCCCTCACAGTAGTGATATAACAGGATTCCCAAACAGTTAACATACTCAGCTGCTAACTGAGAGTTTGGAGGTTTGGTCCACCCAGAGGTGCCTTGGAAGAAAGGCCTGGTGACCTGCTTTCCAAAAACTAAACATTGAAAGTGCTTTGGGCACTTTTCTACTCTAACATACATGGGGGGTGCTATGGGTTGAAATCAACTCGACAGCAACTAGGAAAAAAAAAAGAGAGATGACAGCTTTGTAATGTCATGCAATTAAATATTCTAAAATACAAAATAATTCACTGCATAAAAAAAGTTTTCTAATTGCCTAGAAGCTTCCTAAATATTTATTTTTATGTGGAACTATTTTAAAATCACTTATGGTTATCAAGACATTCCAACACTAACAATATCAGTTACATCTTTAAAAAATAAGAGCATTTTTCTAAATAGTCAAAATGTTTTCACACTAAAAAGTACTGTTTTAAAAAATTCAGTATTATCTATTAATCCATCCCAAATTAAATTTCCCTCAACTCATATCTCTCTGGCTTGTCCAAAACAGTCTTATCTGAGACCACATATTGTGTCTGATTGCTGTGTTCCTTAAATCCCTTTTAATCTGGACACCACGTTTTAATGGTGCTGTCTTGTTAAAGAGAATGGTCCGTAATGAAGAACCTTTTCTGAATTCTGGAGTTATCTGATGGTTTCTCTATGGCATCATTTAGATTGTTTCTATAAATTGGAAATTTGATAAGGTTGGTTTAAATTTAACCTTTTTGGCTAGAATAGATGACACAATGTGGTTTACTTCATATGGTCACACACCAGAAGACACATGATGCTTACCTATCCACCAGTGGTGATGCTGAGAAACACTACTGGGATGTGTGTGTGTGTATGTTTGTGTGTGACATTCTAATTCATCCATTGCAACCGAAACCAATCTCTATGGGGTTATTGTGGCCCCATACACTTGTCCAGTTCCCATCAATCATTCTTCTAATGGTGTCAACACCAGCTCTTTGCCTGAATCAATAATTTAATTCTATGTTGCAAAATGATTATTTTCTAATTCTATCATTGAATGTCCCATCTCAGAGGCATGAAAGGGAGGGAATGCCAGGGACAACCAAAACCGCAGGATCCAGGTAGGGGAGGGAGACAGTCCTCACCCCCAGAGGCAGGAGAGGGAGGGAAAGCCAGGGATGACAAAGGCCGCAGGATCCTGGTAAAGGGAAGGAGACAAAACTCAACCCCCCAAGGCAGGAGAGGGAGGGAACGCCAGGCATGACAAAGTAGCAAGATCCAGGTTATCCAGGTAAGGGTAGGGTGGAGAGGTTTCAAACAGCTAAGGGAGACAATCTTGTCTGTCAGTTTGTCCTACTGTGGTGGCATGAACATTGCTGTGAAGCTTGAGGCTGTGCCACCAATGTTTCAAATGCCAGCAGGGTTGCACATGGTACACAGGCTTCAACA
>NW_006921769.1:3789425-3793125 GCF_000298275.1 Orycteropus afer afer
CATAGTACTTGGCAAGTCGGCTGCAAAGTACCTCTTTCAAGTGATGAAGAGCAAAGATGTCTCCTTGAGGACTAAGGTGCGCCTGACCCAGGCCCTGATATTTTCAATTGCCTCGTATGCATGTTAAAGCTGGACAATGAATAAGGAAGACCAAAGAAGATTGGATGCTTTTGAGTTGTGGTGCTGACAAAGAATGCTGAAAGTACCATGGACTGATAAAAGAACTAACAAATCTGTCCTGAAGGAAGTGCAGCTAGAATGATCCTTGGAAGTGAGAATGGTGAGACGAAGTCTGACCATACTTTGGTCAGGTCAGAAGGGACCATTCCCTGAAAAAGGATGTCATGCTTGGGAAGGTTGAGGGTCAACAAAAGAGGGGAAGGCCCTCAACGAGATGGATTGACACAGTGGCTGCAGTGATGGACGCAAGTACAGCAAGGATCATGGAGCTAGTGTGGGACCAGGTGGTGTTTTGTTCTGCTGTGCATAGGGTCGTTGTTAGAGACGACTTGACGGCACCTGATAACAACAACAACATCATTAAATGTTCATTGGTTGTGGTATTTCTCATCAGCTAGGGCCCTCTGGTTACCCTTAGATGCAGCTCCTACTGGAAAGCAGGATTAATGCTTTATCCTTCCCCTGACTTACAAATTTTAAAAGTAGAGTTAGTTTATGTTGTTGTTATGTACTGTCGAGTTGGACCCGACTCATAGCAACCCTTCCTTGGGTTTCCGAGGCAGTATCACTACAGAAGTAGAATGCACAACCTTCCTTCTGAGGAGTGGCTGGTGGTTTAAGAACTCCTCAAATGGAGATAAAAGAGGTCTTTTTTTTTCTGACTTTCCCTTTCTTATTACTAGCATTGTGGACTCATGGATTTTTTTTTACAGATACAATGTATTTTAATTAATTACAATCATTCAGGAAGGTTGTTAAATCATTGCAAATGTAACCAGTGGGAAATTCTTCAGCTGATCCCTAGAGCCTTTTGGCATAACCACATTAAACAGAAAAGTTTCCTGGCATGCTTTTGATCCTAAAATATGAATCTTTTTAGTGAGGAATAGTATTGTTGTGGGAGCTCTGGTAGCATAGTGTCTAAGGCATTTGACTGCTAACCAGAAGGCTGGCAGTTCAAACCCACCAGCCACTCCTCGGAAGGAAGGTTGGACAATCTACTTCCATAGTGATACTGCCTTGGAAACACAAGGAGGGGTTGCTATTAGTCAGGTGCGATTCGATGGCACCTAACAACAACAAGAACATTATTGTTGTTGTTGTTAGGTGCCATCAAGTCAGTTCCAACTTACAGTGACCCTATGTACAACAGAACAAAACACTGCCCAGTCCTCACAATTGTTGCTGTGTTTGAGCTCATTGTTGTATCCACTGTATCAATATATCTCATTGAGTGTGTCAATATATCTCATTGAGGGTCTTCCTCTTTTTCACTGACCTTATATTTTACCAAGCATGATATCCTTCTCCAAGACTGGTCCCTCCTGATGACATGGCCAAAGTACAAGTACAAGTCTCATCATCTTTGCTTCTAAGGAAAACTCTGGGTGGACATCTTCCAAGAGAGATTTATTCAGTCTTCTGGCAGTCCATGGTATATTTAATATTCTTTGCCAACACCATAATTCAAAGACATCAATTGTTCTTTGGCCTTCTTTATGCATCATCTAGGTGTTGCATTCTTATGAGGTGATTAAAAATACTGTGGCTTAGGTCAGGCTCACCTTATTCCTCAAGGTGATAACTTTAGGAGATCTTTTGCAGCAGATCTGCCCAATGCAATATGACATTTGATTTTCTGCTGCTTCCTTGGATGTTGATTATAGATCCAAGCAAAATGAAATCCTTGACGTCAACCTTTTGTACATTTATCATGATGTTGCTTATTTGTCCAGTTGTGAACATTTGTTTTTCTTTATATTAAAATGTAATCCATACTGAAGGCTGTAATCTTTGATCTTCATCAGTAAGTGCTTCAAGTCCTCTTCACTTACAGCAAGACAGGTTGTGTCATCTGCATACCACAGGTTGTTAGTAAGTCTTCGTCCAATCCTGATGCTGAGTTCTTCTTCATATTGTCCAGATTCTTGGTTTATTTGTTTGGTATACAGATAAAATACCTACAGTGAAAGGATACAGTGTTGGTGCACACCTTTCTTGATTTTAAACCATGCAATATCCCCTTGTTCTGTTTGAATGACTGCCTCCTGGTCTATTTACACATTCCTCACGAGTGCAATTAGGGGTTCTGGAATTCCCATTCTTTGCAATGTTATCCATAATTTTTTATAATCCACATAGTTGAATGCTTTTGCATACTCAATAAAATACAAGTAAATGTCATTCTGACATCAGCAATGAGGTCTCCTGTTCCCTGCCCCTTCTGAAGCCAGCAGAGTAGACCATATGTTTGTCTGATTAGGGCCTATCCCAGTCCATTTCAGTTAGTTTACTAATGCCTAGGATATTGACCTTCAACTGTTTCATTTCATTTTTGACAACTTCCAGTTTTCCTAGATTCATACTTCATACATTCCATGTTCTGATTATCAATGGATGTTTGCTGTTCTTTCTTGTCATTTTGAGTCATGATACATCAGCAAATGTAGGTTATGAAAGCTTTACTCCACCCATGTCCTTAAGGCTCACTCTACTTTGAGGAGGCAGCTCTTCCCCAGCTGTATTTTCAGTGCCTTCCAACCTGAGAGGCTCATCTTCTGGCACCATTTCACACCATGTCCGGCTGCTGTTCGTAAATGTTCACTGGCCAGTTTTCTTTAGAAGTAAATCACCACGTCCTTCTTCTTCCTCTGCCTTAGTCTGGAAGTTCTGCTGAAATTGGTTCCCAATGAGTGACCCTGCTAGTATTTGAAATACTGCTGGCATAGCTGTCAGCATCACAGCAACATGCAGGCCACCACAGTATGACAAACTGACAGATGAGTGGGGCGACGAATTGTATGAGAGATGAAAATCCTTGTTACAACAATGTTAATTGCTAATGAAGTGAAAAAATATCTTGTATATTTTACTGGTTAGAGTTCGAAAACATGAGCTCATAATGATATTTTAATTCAATTTTAGCATTACAGTGTTCTTACATAACTTTTTAAAATTCCACAATTCTATCTCTTTTCCTTATATTTTATCCTACAATATAAAGAAAATACATTGTAAAAATACCAATCTTACTTCTGAATATAGTTTTTAAGTTGTTTTGTAGATTTTGTTGTTGCTGCTGTTGTTGTTCTTAGAATGCATCCCACTAAGAATCAAGATCAATTACAGTATGTTGTTTTAATGTCACTTGAAATGCATCTTTCCTCTATGGAGTTACCCTAATAATCTAATATACATGAGGTGCATTTGTTTCATTTTTTTTTTAATAGAACTGCTCCCCAGAGTTTCAAGACTTTCATTGTACTTGGATCCACAATCAATGCCCATAGAAACAGTAGTCAAGAAATCAAATGATGTATTGCACTGGGCAAATCTGCTGCAAAAGACTTCTTTAAAATGTTAAAAAGCAAAGGTATTACTTTTTTTTTTCTTTTTTTTATTGTGATTTGGGTGAAAATTTACAGCGCAAATTCACTTTCTGTACAGCAGTTCATATACACTATGTCTCATGACATTGACCACAATTTATCACTATGCAACAGTTCCCCTCCTACTTCCT
>NW_006921769.1:3800452-3801793 GCF_000298275.1 Orycteropus afer afer
GTCCACTTCTATATCCTTCCCTTCAAGGCTCAGGGGTCCAGGATTATCTTCTGTATCTGTGTTAATTGGTTTCCCTTTTCTTTGTTGAAGAGGGTCTGTGAGTCTTTCTGCCTAGTCCGCCATCTTGCCAGAACCTCCCAAGATGTGGACATTTTCATGTATTAAACTTGCTTATCCGGCCACTGAGGAAGTAGGTTTACCTTATCAAACAAAAGACAGCTGCATCAAGTCGACCCTGACTCTGTGTGTGTCAGAGTAGGACTGTGTTCCATAGCACTTCTAATGGGTGTTTTTCAGAAGTAGATGGTCAGGTCTTTTTTTCTGAGGATCTTCTGGGTAAACTTGAACCTCCAATCTCTCAGTTAGCAGCTCAGAGCATTCACTGTCTGCATCACCCTGGGACTCCCCTTTCCCTATCCAAGTCAAAATCAAACCCACTGCCGTAGAGTTGATACCAACTCCTTGTTGTTGTAGTTGTTATGTGCCGTGGAGTCTGACCCAACTCATAGCAACCCCTCCTTGGGTTTCTGAGGAAGTATCGCCACAGAAGTAGATTGCCCAACCTGCCTTCCGAGGAGTGGCTGGTGGGTTTGAACCGCCAGTTTAGCAGTCAATTGCCTTAGGCACTATGCTACCAGAGCTCCCTAAAATGAGGATTAGCATTACTCCAGTGGTTCTCAAATCTTTGTCCACATCCAAGTCACTTTAGAAGTTTGAGAGAAGCTAGGGCCCCTCTACTCTCCTGCTTACAGATAGATTCTAATTTACTAGGTCAACAAGTGAGATATCCCAGGATCTACCTCTTTAACTAGTGTCCCAAGTAACATGGAGGCAGGTCATACATAAACCTCAATCTTAGACAATTAGTAGAGTCCATTCATAGACTTTCGCTTAGTGAGAATTTACTAAGCACACAGGCAAAATTAGGCATCAAGGGAGACTCAGTTAGAGGATGAGCGAAAACCAGTGCATGCTATGAATGAGAAAAAAATACAAAACTCCACAGAATAATAGCCTCTCCCATTTGTGTGGTGCTGACAGTTTTTAAGGTATGTTCCTATCCATTGCTTCCTAACTATAGCAGCTGTGTGAGAGGGGCAGGGCAGTAATTAGTATTTCTGCTTCACAAAAAGGAAGGACTTAAGTGATTTCCTCAAGTTTCTATGACTACTAGATAAATAGACTTGGATAATATCTAGAAATTTTGACTACTGGGGCTAGGGGTAGGAAAACTATAATGATAGGTATGCTAACCCCTTGAAAGACAAAGGGAATAAAGCTATACTTACAAAGATGCTGATTACTATGTTTATCACAGGGAAAGAGTGGACACAACCAAAT
>NW_006921769.1:3801893-3808917 GCF_000298275.1 Orycteropus afer afer
ATTAGTAGCTGGGCTGTTTCATTTGGTTTTAAATTTTATTTAAGCATATTCCTCAGTAGGTAGTTAATTAGAAGTCAGAACCACATAGAAGATTTTATTTCCACCCCTGAATCTTCTTCTTCATTTCCCCCACAATAGGCAATCAATTTCAATGGTTCTTTCTTTATCCTCTGAATGTATTTTTCCAAATGTATGTGACTTCTTTTCCCCTTATTTCCCTCCTTTCCACCAGAAAAGCTAGCATAGTGTTTAGTTTTATACTCTCTTGCTTTTTGTATGTGAATTGTATCCTGATGATGTCTCCGTAACAGCACATCGCTATGTTTTAATGATTATATATCATATTTCATCAAGTTCCCTAATCCAGTCACTATGTTTGGGGAGTAATTAGCCCTCCTAAAAGTTGATAGAGCCTTGTAAACTTGTTTCTATAGCCTCTTTTGCAATAAAAGCATTCACATATTTCCTGCATTCCCCAATCAGGCTGCAATGGAAATGAGCACTTGGGGAAGGAGACAGTGTTTAGCATTTTGATGGTGATGGTGGCAGCAGAGAGGTTAGGCTTTTGAGGTAGTAGTAGTTCCAAGAGCAGGTCGTACAGAAGTCGCACTGGTGGTTATGCCATTTGCAGATGTGATAAAGTCAGTTAGTTCCTGGCATGAGGGCAAACAGCAATATCTGATACTATAGGAAACAGCTATGGTGACAGGCTCCTTATCAGGACCCCTCTACAGTGATGTCTGGGATGTTGTCTACAAAAGCTTAATCTTGAGCTTGGTTTTCTAGTTCACCCAAAATTTTTCTGAGCTGCTAAGGATCCTTTTAATAAATTCCCCTTTTTCTGCTTAATTGACCAGAGTATGATTTTCTTGCTTTCAACTAAGAACACTTACACAAATATTCTTTATGAAAAAATAATGATTAAGCAATGCTAAATACAGAGAGTGAGAGCAAGTGCACCATCTGCCCTTAATTGGTTATAATGATCTTTACATTTTTTTTTTATCTTAATTTCTCTGCTCAAAAACAAGACAAAGAAAAAGTATTGAATTCCTGGAGTAGCAAGATGACAATTGGAAATATAAATCTGGAGTTTGTCCCCCTTCTCAATATTTGCATTTCCCCATACCCCTTATCCTTCATCTGGCAGCAAAGATGGCTTTGCATATGGACTACATTCAAGATAGAAATGGCACATAAAGGAGAGTCATAATCTTGATTTTTGGGTTCCTAAGGTAATTCTTCCAGATAAAATGATTCAACAGAATGTGAAACATTGCTTGCTGGGAGCAAAGAGGACTTGAAGCCCTTACTGATGAAGATCAAAGACTACAGCCTTCAGTATGGATTATATGTCAACATAAAGAAAACAAAATGCCTCACAACTGGATTAACAAATGATAAACGGAGAAAAGACTGAAATTGTCAAGGATTTCATTTTACTTGGGTCCACAATCAATGCCCATGGAAGCAACAATCAAGAAATCAAATGACATATTGCACTGGGCAAATCTGCTGCAAAAGACCATTTTAAATTGTTAAAAAGCAAAGATAACACTTTGAGGACTAAGGTGTGCCTGACCCAAATCATAGTATTTTCAGTTGCCTCATATGCATGCAAAAGCTGGGGCACGCACAAGGAAGACTGAATAATCAATGCCTTTGAATTATGATGTTGGTGAAGAATATTGAATATACATACCATGGACTGCCAGAAGAACAAACAAATTTGTCCTAGAATCAGTAGAACAAGAATGCTTCTTAGCAGTGTGGATGGCAAGACTTCCTCTCACATACTTAGGACATGTTATCAGCAGAGACCAGTCCCTGGAGAGAGATATCAAGGTTAGTAAAGTAGAGGGTCAGTGAAAGGAGGAAGACCCTCAAAGAGATGGATTGACACCAAAAAAAACAAACCAAACTCACTGCCTTCGAGTCTAATCTGACCATACCGACCCCTCCTTGGGTTTCCGAGGCAGTATCTCTATGGAAGCAGATTGCCCAATCCTCCTTCTGAGTAGTGGTTGGTGGGTTTGAACTGCCAACCTTCCAGAGCTCCCAGTAGATTGACACAGTGGCTGCAAAATTAACAAGGATTGCGAGGATGGGCCAGGACAGGTCTGTGTTTTGTTCTGTTGTACACAGGGTCACTGTGAGCTGAACTGACTCAGTGGCATCTAAGAACAATGCGGAAACTCTTAAAAATCTATTTTCATCTTCAAAATGTTACTTTTAATTAAAAGAACTAGATATTTGAGGGCACTGCAACATTATTTTGGTTAGTATTTTTGTTTGCTAAATTTATTTTATGGCAAAATATACATTTAAAAAAAACTGCTATTTTAACCATTTTTAAGTGCACAATTCAGTGACATTAATTACATTCACTGTGCTATCCTAAGGAGTTCTGTTGGTGTAGTGCCTAAGGCATCTGACTGCTAACCAGAAGGCTGGCGATTCAAACCCACCAGCCACTCCTTGGAAGGAAGGTTGGCCAGTCTACTTCCATAGTGATACTGCCTCCTAAACCCAAGGAGGGGTCGCCATGAGTTGGATCCAACTCAACAGCAGTGAGTTTGCTATGCTATTATCATTGCTGGCTATTTAAAAAAAAAAAAAAAAAAAATTTATACCCCAAACAGAAATCTAGTACCTCTTAAGCAATCCTCCCCATTATTCCCTCCCCACTGCCCTTCGTAACCACTAATAAACCTTTGTCTCTCTTCATTTGCCTATTCCAGATATTTTCTGAAAGATCATACATTTGTCCTTTTGTGTCTGACTTATTTCACTCAGCATGTTTTCAAGGTTCAACCATGTCAAGCCATGTATCAGAACTTCATTTTTCTTTATCAGTGAATAATATTCTATTGTATGGATGCATCATATTGTTTTTCTATTCATCTATTGATGGACAGCTGAGTTGTTTCCACCTTTTGAGTTCAATGAACATTGTTGTACAGCAACTACTTGAGTCACTGTTTGAAATTCTTTTGGGGATATATCTAGAAGAGGAATTGCTGAGACATATGGTATTTCTAAGCTTAACTTTTTGAGGACCTACCAAACCATTTTAAATTCCCACCTGTAGTGCAGAAGGTTTCCAGCTTCTCCACATCCTCACCAATACCTGCATTTTCCAATTTTCTGGTAACAGCCATCCTAGCAAAGTCCCTGAGTGGTGGAAATGATTAAATCCTGCACTACTAGCCAAAAGGTTGGAGGTTGAAACCCACCTTGGACGGGTGTGAGGCCTGGCAATCTGCTTCCAAAAGGTTATACAGCCTTGAAAACCCTGTGGAGCACAGTTGTACTCAGACACACATGGGGTTGTTGCCATGAACCACTTTCAATTCCATGGCAACCAACAACAGCCATCCTAGCAGTGTGACTGGTATCTCAGTGTGGTGTGATTTGCCTTTACCAGGTCACTAATGATGTGAGCATCTTCTTATGTGTTTGCTGTCCTGCATTTCCTCCAATACTGTCTACTGTTGTATTTAGTTGATTTTTTTTTTTTGTAGTGAATCATTTGAATTTCCTTCTTGTTTTGTTTTGTGTATTTTTTTTTAGTTTCTTTGTGGTTATGGTTGGGATTGCCTTTCTCATTCTAAATTTATCACAACTGAGTTTAAATTAATACCAACTTAACTTCAATTGTATACAAAAACTCTGTTCCTACATCATCCCCAACTCCCCCTGCCAATTATGTTGTAAATCACATCTTTTTCTTCCAGTTTCTGCTTGTGTTTGTTTGGTGTTTCAGTGGAGGTGGGGGGCAGCTTGCAGTTGTTCATCCCACTATCTTGCTCTGGATTCCAGAAGTTCAAAGATGTTATCTTAGAACATCAATAGTACAGTCTGGTGAACTCAGAGCCTAGAGTTTATGCCAAAACCAAGAGGCTGAGAAGAATGTAGGATGTCATAAGAAAGCGTTTGGGTTCTTCTCCCCACTTTTAAAGGAGATGCACTGAGCATAAGCTGGCAGACTTGGGAAAACCTGGGAATGATATGGAAGGACGCAGAGAGAGGTTTGTGGATCTGGCCACCCAAGCACAGAGGGGCAGAACAGCCAATGGGGAGCCTAAAGGAACAATCCTAATTCTCATCAGCAGCAAGTGTCAGCAGAGAAGTGATCACATGATAGACCCTTGCTCCCCCTGATACCATGATCCTTGTACACCACTTGGCACACTGCCTGGAATATGGAATGTTAAAAATAAAAAAAGTTGTTGTTAGCACTGTTATTATAAATACAGAGATGTACTCCCAGGCCACCCCTGTAATAAAGCCCTGCCCAGTTACCAGAGGCCACTGGAAAGAGCTATAGAGAGCATCAATGCAGTAACCTTCAGCACTGCACACTCAGACTTCTGGGGGAGTCAGAGTTGGGAAGAACATAGAATATTGCATTCTGGGAGGCTGGGAACCCCATATCTCACTAGTGACTCCTCTGTGGCTCTCCATGTTGAAGGAGCTGCAGTGAGGCTGGAGAGGTTCAGGAAGAGGGAGTAGGAAGACATGTTCCTATGAGGTTTGTGCTGCAGCGAGAGAAGGCTTGGATATTCACACATCAATGAACTCCCAGAGACAAGCTGTGTAAAGCCTAATATGGACTGGACAAGGCTAGTAACCTGGACTTCCTGTTCTCCTCTTCTACTCTCCTGTAGCTCAGGGATGGTCTTTGATACCTTTCTATGACTCTTCCTTTGCCCTACCCTCTCCTTAAGTTGAGACTCCTCCAAGTTTGGGGCCTGATACCTGACTTAATGAGGCTCGTTTCCTAGGATTTCCATCTCTTGATGCCTGCCTACCAATCTGCTGGGCTCAACTTGCTTCTATGCTTTACATAGATATTTATAAATAAAAATATGTGGAGAATCCTACTCCCCTGCCCCACAATAAATTGTAAACTCCTTTGAGAAGGATATCCAGTTTTTACAAGGTGTCTTATATTATGTACTGTGGAAACGGGAAAACTTAAAAATGTTAACTAAATGACATCTATTCTCCTTGACTCTAATGGGAATGTTTGCAATTCTGTCCTCGGTGTCACATGTGAAAACGTGAAACAGCACTAGATGTTCCAAACTTGTTTGTTTTTCTTTCCCAAGAGGACTGCCTTGCACTTCCCTAAGCAGTTTAATCTTGTGGTTCACCAAGCTGTAACCTTATCCAATAAAACTGCCCGGTGAATGACGTCATAGAGCTGAAGCTAATAACCTTTAGGACAAATCAGAGCTTCTGGCTTCACCTGTTGATCTAAAAAATACAGAGTTCTTAACTTTGCTCCACATTTATTTTTATAAGACTTTTTTTTTGGTCAGTGACAAAATAGCAAAACAAGGAGATTTAATGAGATGATAAATGTAAAATACTTAAAATAGCAAACTTCGGTGCAATGGATCACTGTTATATGGCCTTTCTAGGTATGGTATTATAACTCCCACCAGATGACTGGGGGAGACTATGCAAATAAGGTGCTTATGGGCCACCGAGGAGATTAGACAACTTGCTAATTATACAAATAAGGTATATGGCACTCTTGTGGGGTGGGGCCATGCAAATAAAGTGTATAGAACACTAATGAGGGGATTGGTCAGTTTTTCTATCCCAAAAGGCTTAAAATGAACCATCCCAGAGGACCTCACTATCACCAAGAAGAAGAGATAGGAGCAGAGTGTGTCTGTTGGATGTGGATCCCTGCACTGTGAACCTCCTAGACCCAGGAATCAGAGAGAGAAAGATGTAACATCAGAGATGACATAAGATGGCAGAGAAAAGGTAGCAGCAGAACCAAGATACTGGCATGAAATGGCACAGTGGATTCCCCAACCCATGGAGCAAGGGGAATACAGTGGGGGTGCTGCCCTACACAGCAAGAGATGAGCTCATTGGGGCTGAGGCTTACTGGAGGAGAGGGGTGGCCCCCAGCACCTGTCAGCAGAGCTAAAGAGCTTTGTAACACTTTCTGCAGCAGGACAGAGGCTAGGCTGAAGGGCCCAGGGGCCGAGGGCTAGAAAGAGGCTGCCAGTGGACACAGTTGAGAAGAGGCTGTCCTGATCAAAGAACTGTATCTTGAGGCATTCCTGTTCCTGAATTGTAACCTGTTACTTCCCTAATAAATCTCATAACTGTAAGCATGGTCTGTGAGTTCTGTGTGGCCATTGCCAAAAAAATTATCAAACCCAGAAAAAAGTGGAGAGTGCTGTGAGAGGGAAAGCTGGTGTCATCATTCTCTGATGTAATCATAAAACACATTATATGAAAAAGTAATGTCTGAATTGTTGGACATGCCATGCTTGACATTTTTATTCATTTTGAAGATATGCCCTCTCTTGTTTTCCCTGCATTTTCTACTTTCTAAAGTGATTGCAAATACTAGCACAATAAGAACTATATGAAAAGAAAATGTATTTTCTGTGCATTATTCATGGCTTCCATTACCAGAAAGGACAGACCTAGTTCCCTATTTCCACAGGGCCATTTTACACAGCCAATATTCAGTTTGATGGTTAAAAGTTATGGCAGGTAATATTTTATTCATCCAAATCTAGACACCCATGTGACCCTAAAAACTTGATGAGAAACTAAAGCCCCTCTTGGGAAATAGAGTTCCAAGAGATTTATAGTCCATTTAAGTCGTATGCCCATTCTATTATCGATGGACCTCCAAAGACCTTATCATGGAATCTGAGGGGTAAGATGTGGACATTTTCTTTTCTTTTTTTTTTTATTATTATTGTGATTTGGGTGAAGATTTACAGAGCAAATTCACTTTCCATACAGCAGTTTACATACTTTGTCTCATGACATTGACCACAGTTTACCACAAAGCAACAGTTTCCCTCCCACTTCCTCCCCATAGTTACCTCTTCCCAGTGTCCATCCCTCCATGGACTCCTGCCCCCTAAGCTGTCTCCCTATGCATAGGCAGCCCTTCTTTCTCAATGATTGTTCTCTCCAAGGAGTGTATCTACTTCAGGTAAATGTTCAATTCACATGCCTGTTTTCTGTTGGCTGG
>NW_006921769.1:3813162-3869334 GCF_000298275.1 Orycteropus afer afer
CTTACAAAGATGCTGATTACTATGTTTATCACAGGGAAAGAGTGGACACAACCAAATGTTCATCAGTAGGACACTGGCTAAAAAAAAAAAAAAAACAAACTATGACATATCCATACAATGGAATACTCTTTAGCTTGTCAAAAGGATAAATTATTATTAACATAGAAAAATGTTTATGATTTTTCATAAACATTTGTCAAGTTTACAGTATGTATATATAATATATATGTGATACATAATACACCTATATATTATCAATATATTACATACATATATATCAATATATATTATTAAGTTAAAAGTAAAACAAGTCACAGAACTCTATGTAGAGAATGGTCCTTTTAAATGGGGAAAATTTATACATAAATCCAAAACTCTGAAAGGCCATTCATTTACACATATGTACAGAGAAGGAGAGAGACAGAGAGACTGTAAGAGCCGTAGAGTGCCACTGTTTTACTTGCTACCCCAGTGAACAGGTGTTGCTGGGTTTACCCTAATCAGCAGAATCCTGCTTCCAAAAGCAGAGAACCCTCTGAAGCAGTTCTACTTTGCACACACGGGGTTGCCATGAGTCAGAACTGACTTGATGGTGACTGACACCAACAACAAAGATGAAGGCCTAAAGGGAAAACACGTGTAATTCTGTAAGAGTGGTTTGTCGCATTCTTAGGTACAGACCTCCCCAAGAATCTGATGGAAGCAAAGAACTGTCCCGTGAAACATGCATATATGCACATATTGTGTACTATTGTAGACAATTCCAGAAAGCAAGGACCTTCAAACCTCATCCACAGACACTGGTCAATAAACCGTATTCTAGAAGTTTATTCTCTTCAAGTGCAAATCTGGAAATATTTATTTAGCAAATAATCTTGGAGCACCTATACTATGCAAAAGAGCCTTCATCGCACAGCTGTTAAAGTGTTTGGCTGCTAACCAAGAGGTCAGCGGTTCAAATCCACCAGCCACTCTGTGGGAAAAAAGATGTGACAGCCTGCTCCTGTAGAGATGGACAGCCTTGGAAACCTTATGAGGCAGTTCTACTCTGAGTCAGAATCCACTTGAGAGTAGTGGGTGTTTTTGGTTTTACACTGTGCAAAAGCACTATGTTAGATGTGGAAGAAGGCAGCAAACTGTGTTTCAACAAGCCCCCCAGGTAGTTGTGATGCAGGCTAAAGTTTGGGATACACTAGCCTAAACTCATAAGGAGCTCTGGTGGTGTAGAAGTTAAGGCATTTGGCTGCTAACCAAATGCTTGGTAATTCGAGCCCACCAGCTGCTCTGTGGAACAAAGATGAAGTGGGTTACATCCGTAAGATTTACAGCCTTGGAAACCTAATGGGAATTGCTATGATTTCAGAATTAACTTGATGGCAGTGAGTTTGGTTTAGGCTATGCCAATAATTTTCAGCCTTGCCTACAGAGGAAAAATATCTTAAGGACATTTTGAAAATACCATGCCCAGGCCCCACATCAGAAGTTCTGATTTATTTGTTTTGTTGTGGGGACCCAATCAATGATGTTTTTAAGAAGCTCTCCAGAAACATTTTACATGCAGACAAAGTTGGGACCCACTAGCTTACAACCTAGCAATGTGTTTTCTGGCTCCTGATAAACATTTATAACCCTGAAAGGAAGACATTCCTTTAGCACATGTATTATAACCCTGAAAGGAAGAAATTCCTTTACCACCCAGCATGCATGGTGCCACTAGGCTAGGAGCTTCAAAGGTGTCAGGATGAGGAGGCAGCCCTGACTTTGGGGGGTAGCTCCAACCACCTCCCAACTTACAACTAATTTACTGATCATAAGCAAAAGACTCAAATCCTCCAGTTAATTAATGAACATTAATTTCTCTTCTGGAGTTTTTTTTTTTTTTAAATGGAGAACATAAAATATAACCTCTGCATGATTTATATGAAAGCAGAGGATGGAAATCCATTCTTGGGGTGGAGGCTTTAAACTGCCAATTGCTGTCCTTAGTGAAAAATAGATCAATGTTTGTTACTGATCAGCTGCTCTGCTAACAGTTTCTGAAAGACACATCTATTTCACAACTGATGAAGATTATCTCTGCTTTGAAGAATTTCGAGGCTTCAATTCACATGAGAAGCAATTTTTGCAAGTCACTGCCCTCTGGAATATTTTCATGGGATAACTCAAGTTGGATAAAAGACACTGCCTGACCAGTGGAGTGATTTTTATTAAGTGACCAGATATATACGTGTTATTTTAAAAAGAATAATAATAGCCATCATTGTATGGAGTATTTATTATAGCAGGTCACTCTACTGGACATATGACATGTATTAGTCAATATATACTTCACAAAAAACATTCAAATTTGTAATTACTATCCTCACTTTATAGTAGATTGTCTGAGCTCTCATACCTAGGATTTATACCTAGATTTTTCAGATTTCAGCATCAATGGACTTTTCACTATTTTACACATGTTGTGCTGTTGTTACGTGCTGTCGAGTTGGACTCGACTCATAGTGACCCCTCCTTGGGTTTCCGAGGCGGTATCACTACAGAAGTAGATTGCCCAACCTCCCTTCCAAGGAGTGGCTGGTGGGTTTGAACCACCAGCCTTCTGTTCAGCAGTCAAGTGCATTAGGCACTAAATTACCAGAACTCCTATAATCCTAATATTCATATCATGCTTCCATAAATTACCATGGAGAAAGACGCATACCGTAGAGCTGCAAGCTCCTTGCTATTAAACTTTTAAAACGTTTGAGAAACTAGCTGCAAAATGCTCATCTCTCCCTTTCTAGTTCTATGAAAACTGCCTCTCTTTTAAGCAGGTAAAATGCTCTTATTCAATATTAGATTTACCTTGGCAGTTGTATGAGAGCCTGTACAATGGACTAACTCATTCATATGATCACCAATTACTGTATTCAAGTAACATGTAGAGTAAAGTACTGATATAAGAGTTACCTACTTTCTTTGGTAAGTTGAAGAAAAGTTCACCACACAGTTAGGCAAGAAGCTATCCATTTAGCACTGGAATTAATGTGATATGTTTGGATTATAAAGGCCATTTCTCAAATTTTTCCTTTGCTCAGTGATATGAACCTGACATGACAATGGCCTATGGGAAGAGAGAGTTTTAGGATAAACAGAATTCTGGCACCCACCTGTAATTTAACACTATAAGTCTTTAAATGGGAGCTCTGGTAGCCTAGTGCCTAAGGCACTTGACTGCTAACCAGAGGGCTGGCGGTTCAAACCCACTAGCCACACCTCGGAAGAAAGGTTGGACAATCTACTTCCGTAGTGATACCACCTCAGAAACCCAAGGAGGGGTCGCTATGAGTCAGGTCTGACTCAACAGCCCACAACAACAACAAGTCTTTAAGTACCACACGTTTATAATGGCTTATTTGCCTTATAATGAAATGGCCATACTGTGTTCCCTAGACTTAAGTAATACATGTAAAGCCTTTATTTTAAAGGGCTTCCACATTTACCCACTTATTCTCTTAGAAATCTAAAGAAGTACTTTGCAAGCTTCTAATGAACACATACAAGTTCCTTGGCCCTACAAGGTTAATTGGCTTGTTCAGGTTCACATGTGATAGACACATAATTATACAGTTTTGTATTCTATCTATAAATCTGTTTCACTTCCTCACATTGCAAATTTGATTCATGAACGATAATCTTCTTTAATTATCATGACACATAGCTGACATTATTTATCTAAACAGTAAATTCTCCTTTTTGTAAACCTTCAACTTTATTTTGGAAGATTATAGGAGTGCATTTCATCATAAGAAAAAACTTACGTGACCAGTTCAGGGAAAAGAGAAAAATTTTAAGTAAGAACAATATGATAATTTGGGCCCATGCTGTTGTTTTCCCACCATAGTCATGATTCTAAATGTTGGGTTGATGCTTCATGCTAACGTGGAAGTGACAGGAGGTTTAAGAAAACGATTAAGTTACTTGTTAAAATTACTGTTTTCTTTGCCCACAAATAAAGGTAGACTTGTTATAATCAGGTACCTTTTAAGAAAACTAAGATTTTTAATCCAACCAATATCTATTCATTCTGGGTTCTAAGTTCTTGGTACAAACGAAAAGAGAGATCCCTGAATTTGGCAGTTATTGTATCAAACGTCACTGACATTTATTTGTGTATTGTTTGTCCCATTCTGGAAAAAGAGTTGCTGTAATAACTTTTAAAGTCTAACACAGTGTTTTGAATAGGAGTGAAGAGTAAAACAATCTAAATATTCACCACTCACATTAATTACAGTGCAATCATTTGATAAAATATTGAAATCTCTTTAGAAACATCTTTGAAAGAAGTTCTATAATATGGGAAATTTTCACAAAATAATTCTAAGAGAAAAAGGAAGATACAATTTTGTATATGCAGTATCATCTCAATGAACAAAATATGTAAACACACAAAATATTAGAAAACAGTACAGCAGAATCTTAGTAGTACTTACATATGAGAGGTAGGATTGTGAGTAATGTTCATTTTCTTTATTTTTTCAATATTTAAATATTTTACAACTGATATCCATTTTTTTAATCAGAAAAAAACATTATTTTGCTCTATCAATAGGAAGAAAAAGAAAAATTATGAAGAAGCTGTCAAATCACCCAACAAATAACCAAATATTAACTAACTGAAATGATAAATGTCACCAGTCACCCTCACTGGAAATGTTCATGTCTGGCTGTAAAGCTTCCTCTGCCCTCCTATTCTATTGTTCTTCTATCCTATTTCTGTGCGAGGATGCCTGTTTGATACCAAACCACAGATTCCTAACACCTTCTTTTGGTGTTTGGTGTTATAAACTATTGGTTTGTATATATCCATTCTTTTTCATGTTGGAAATAAGAGTAGAAGGTACCTGGTACAAAGGGTATACTCAATAAACATTTGTGGAGGGAATAAATGGGAGATGATTCCTCAAGTTGTAATGGGTGAAGAGGTCACTGCTTTCCCACTTTCTTTTACCCCAGTAATCTTGAATTTCATTAAAAAAAAAATCAACCAGCCAGTACCTTGATAAGCATCTACTATATAAATGTTTTAAGTATGTTGTTGTTATGTGCCGTCGAGTCAGCCCTGACTCATAGCGACCCCTCCTTGGGTTTCCGAGGCAGTATCACTACGGAAGTAGGATTGCCCAACCTTCCTTCCGAGGGTTCAAACCCACCAGCCTTCTGGTTAGCAGTCAAGTGCCTTAGCCACTATGCTACCAGAGCTCCCGTTTTAAGTATAACTTTAAGTATAAGCAAGGTTAGCTTATAACAACTGTATGAATTTAACTAATATTAAAACTACATGTGTCTTACTCAGTGGTACTTTTTCTGTCAGTACAGAAAGTATGCATCAGACCTTGGACTTGTATACAATTGTCTGAAAACAATGAAGACAGTGACACTCCTTCCAGGAGCATAAGCCTCCCTTGGTGTAATACAGAGTTTGATAGCCAAGTTCATAGACATTACACCCTAGATACCGGCCACAGCACTGCTTCCAACTACCTCGTTGGCAAAAATGTGATACTCTGGAAGAAGTCAGACCTCAGTGGGCAAGGAAAGCGGTGGTGAACAGTGGACACTCCTAATCTGGAAGAAGAATAGTGACCAGATCCAGCCACTTAAGTAGCCACTTACATTTAACAAAAGTTGTGTCTTTGTACCCTTGGGGTTTTGTGGTTGTTACCTAGTCTCCATTTTCTTTGGATTCTCATGAACAATTCAGGATCTCTTTTTTCAACAGATACAAACAAATCAGCCCATGCCATTTCAAGATAAAAGTAAACTTCACTTTTTAATTGCTTATTTATTTTTTGCCATGCTTTGAGACTACAAAGAATTTGACAGCGCTTTCAAAAAACACATAAAATCTAATATTCAAAAATAAATTGAAAACCAGAACCAGATAAAATTAAAGTGAAGTACACACACACACACACACACACTCTAATACCCCTACAAATACTCAGGTAATACTGTACAACATTCGGCTATAGGCGGGACACAAATTTGGCTTTCAGCTTTCAGGAAACCATAACCCAAAAGAAAAGTAGTTACATATTATTTGCTGTCCAAAAGAGGAAAACTTAGAATTTCTCAAGCAAAGATTTTATAACACTTAGTTCTGAAAGAAATTACTCAATAGACTTCATATAGGGAATACTTAAAGATAAGGAATACAATGACTTCAATAATATCTCCACAGAAAATATAAATACAGATTTCATAAGGCTGCTTCTCATTGTGTCTTTCAAAAAGGTCAACTCCATGATACTAAAATGCAACCCAGGGGGTTCTGTCCGCAGTGATTCAAAACAGGAGTGCCTAAGGATATTACTTTTTTAGGCTTTGGCTGGAACCTTGAATAAGTCTAAAACAAGAATGGATACCTTTGATTTATCGTCTATCAATAGAGACAGGTATGAAATGTTGCTGATTGGAAGAGGTCCCAAGCAAACACTTTTAAGTTCAACCCGACAAATGATGGAATTGATATTCTTTAATAAAATCAAAAGGTGAAACAAGAGTCTAGCATGATGGGTCATTCTACCTTGGATGGTAAAGGTACCTGCACACAAAGTTAGACTGTTGTTCAAACAAAAATCTTTTGGACTACTTTTGGACAAATTGTTTTCAAGTACATGCAAGATTTTAAAAAGTTTGCACTTGTGACATTTGTGTGGGGTAAGAACGTATAACCAAATAGAACAAAATATTTGTATATTACTCAGTGAAAGAGTAACTTTGAGGAAATTTAACTCCACCAGTTTTAATCACATCTTGGTGACATAGCCTTTCTGAACTCATTTCCATTTCAAAAACAGGGAATATATGATCAAGTTCAAATGACATAAATTATTTGAAAGTGCATTGTACACTGCAAAACAGCATGCAAATGGCAGAGATTATTATCAAATTTGTTAAAGTTTTATGAATGACCAGACTAAGCAGACTTTTGCTTAGTCTACAAGTTCTGAATATGACTCTAATAAGACCCTAATAAGTTCACACTAAGGAGCTCTGGTAGCGTAGTGCCTAGAACATTTGACTGCTAACCAGAAGACTGGCGGTTCAAACCCACCAGCCACTCCTTGGAAGGAAGGTTGAGCACTACTTCCATAGTGATACCACCTCAGAAACCCAATGAGGGGTCGCTATGAGTCGGGTCCGACTTGAGGGCACATAACAACAAGTTCATCCTAAAGTTTTTGTTTGTTTGTTTGTTTTTTAACCAATTCAGTACAAGTATTTATTTGAACATCTACTAAATGCTATTGGTGGGAAAAGAAAAACGAAAACACGGCCGCTTAATACAAAGGGGATTAGGATGAAACCTCTAGAACAATGTGTTATTAAGTGATGCTATGATCATTCCTGACAGTAATAGTTCTGCAGATGTGGAATAATTGAAGTGGAAAGCATTAAGGGCTGACTGGGTAGCTTTTTGAAGCAGAAGACACCACAGAGTGTTCTTCCTCCTCTTCTTAATGAAGCCCTCTGTGAACATGTCATAAAGTGTCATTAATAAGCACTCAACTTGAAATGTTCAAAGAAGAGTTTTTAAAAATTGCTCCAGGATTGAGAGCTGTATTCCAGTCTCCATGTGAGATTAAATTTTACTGCTTGAATTCAGATCTTAAAAGTTAACCAGTCTTGAAATCTTCAAAATGTTTTTTGAGTCACTTGTACATCATACAGTCAAGGGAAATAATTTTCCTCTGCATTCCAGCACTATGTATGACTGTTAGATTCAAATAGATCAAAGTACTAATTTAACTATATGCAAGTGTGTGGAAAACTTTTCCATTTCTTTTTAATTTGAGGAGAGAGAGAAAAGGAGAAAGCGAGAGACAGGGAGGGAGAAAGACAGAGAGAGAGAAATTCTGATTGGGTTGGCTCATCTCAACAGTAATCTAGGTAGAAAAGAAATATGACCAAGATTGGATTCTTATGTTCAGATAGAAAACAGGATTGTCTAAGAGTAAGCAGAAGGAGCTCTGTTGGCATAGTGCTTAATGCATCTGACTACTAACCAGAAGGTTTGCAGTTCAAACCTACCAGCCACTCCATGGAAGGAAGATGAGGCAATCTACTTCCATAAAGATTTACCACCTTGGCTTGGAGGACATTATGCTGAGTGAAATAAGTCAATCACAGAAGGACAAATATTGTATTTGTTCATTATTGTAAAAAGTCAAGGAAAGATTATATAAACCTAAAGTAAGGGAAACTTTCTTTGTTGGTTGGTTACCAGGGGTGGAAGGGGAGGGGAGAAGACACTGAAAAAATAAAAATAAAATGAGAAGATTTACCACCTTAGGAAGCCAGTGGGGGTCACTATGAGTTGGAATCAACTCAATGGTGGTGGGTAAGAATAAGCAGAACCATTCCAGAGAACAATAAACCTGCTTATTATTCAAACCAGTTGAGATGAACCAACCCAATCAGAAAATCCCTTCTATTATCTCCAAAATATCAGCCAGGGATTGCTATAGGAGTATTGTTATCAGATTATTATATTTTTTATTCATATCTATCTCATTTCAAGAATGGTACTTCTGAATTCCATTGATCATTTACAAGCAAAAGGGCAAGATCATCAAAAAAAACAAGCTAATTGATCTAGGTCCAGCAGACTCTTAAAGTCTCTGCCTAGTGAGTGGATCTTTCCGTTTGTAAAGATCATTCCTATTACTTCCATGTCTCCTTGTGGCTCCCCTTGATGCAGCTTTCCTCTTCCCTGCCCTAATCTCCACCATTGACTTCAGGAGAGATTGGAGTTTAGAAGCTTCAGAGGCTGGTTGATAGATAAATCTTCAAATTTTGGCAGAATTCTCCAATACAGTAAATAGTGGTCAGATTTTTGTATTTTCTTGGGTAGTCCTGACCTTATTATTATTATTTTTATAATACATATGATTTATTAATTTTTATTAAAAATTAAAATAATTTTCGGCAGTACAGTTCACTATATCGAGTTGGCAAAAATAATCATTTATTTTATTTGCCAACACTCATTTTAATTTCTGTCATGGCCCCTCTCCCACCTGCCAGGAAACATCTTCTGTTCCTTGCAGTTTTCTTCCCAGAACCTCTGTTCTGGGTTGGACCACAGTTCCATGACTTTGCCCAAGGCCAGGTGTCAAGGTGAATGGAGTCCCACCTGGTTGGTGAGTTATGCAAATGACACGGAGGTGTCCACAAGCCAATATGACAGTCTCTGTAGGACTAGTGGTCCTAAGTTGCTGCCAGGCCATGACTAAGGGAAGAAGTCTATCTGAGGTGTGATTACCTTTCCCATCCACCTGCTGAGATACACTGTGGTAGTTAAGGTTGTGTGTCAACTTGGCTGGGCCTGGTTGAGTGGCTGGGCAGCTTGACATAGATATTCCCTATGGTGAAATTGGCAATCAATTCCATGGTGGAATCCACTGGAGCAGCTGAGTAGCTGCTTTAGGGATATGGTCGGCTTCCAGTATAGAAGAAGCAGCTTTGAGGAAGGTCTCCAGCTTTTTGACACACTTGGACCTTGCATGTAGCCAAGTCATTATTCAACAGCCTGCCATGCCCTGATGCTCTTGGGACTTTTTCTGGACTTGAATTACTGGCCTGCTGTGTGGTTTGGTTAATATCAGGACTGTGTCTTTCCATTTGTGGACCTTGGGTTTGTCAGCCTCAGCAGCCAATAGCTGCCTGAATGAAGAAATGCCTCCAGCTTCAGTGGGTGGGGAGCAAGAGGCAGAGCTGAAGCTCAAGGTTGAGGGCCTTTCACCCAGCCCCTAAAGCCTGGCACTTTTAACTCAGACTTCCAGCCTCCCAAACTGTAAGATAATAAATCCCTGGTTTTTTGAGCCATCCCAATTGTGGTATAGGAGCTCTGGTGGTGTAGTGCCTAAGGCATTTGACATGTCTGTTAGAGCGGCACTAGGTGACCAAAACACACACCTTACTACCATGCCCTCCAGGCCTGTTGCATGGGGTGTGGAGTGGGAGGAAGAAGAGACCTGGCTGCCCAAGAAACAAAGATCTTGTCTCCTCCATTCCAGGGACTGGCACCTTCTCTGTTCTCATGGTCTCCATGCATCTGGGAGAATTCTAATATTTTCAGGAGGGATCCCTTTTTGTATTTCTGGACAAATACTTTATCTGGACCCAAATTCTCATTTCTTCTATCTATATTACAAATTCTTTCTACACTCCAGGACTTTAGAAAATGGAAGCTAGAAAGTTTTGTAACCTTGTCCTGCCCTCTGCCTTGCCGCCTCTCTCCACCAAGGCAAAGACCACCACGCTGGTTCTCTCTTCAATGGGGTAAAAGGAAGAGGGAATACAAGCAAATAAGAATTATGGATTGCCTGCCTCAACATACTCTTCTTCTTCAACAGTATATAATTACGTTTTCTGCAGGTTTTTCTTCATTTGCTTTTATCCTAGTGATGAAGCTGGAAAGGTGGTGAATATCAGAGTTCAGATATTACATACTACACAAAAATGATCTTTCCAAGTTTTCTGAAAGCTACCATGCAGAACATAGATTATTTTAGACATTGCTTAGTGCTCCTCTCCCCTGCAGAACACTGGCCTCTGCAATACTGCAATGCACAGAGCTACCGAAACTAGTTATTTCCAGTATCAATTGCTTAATGCTTATTTATGCATTTCACAATCATCTCTTAATTGTTAACATCAAATGAGGTAGATAGGAGTTGTGTCACCACCATATTATCATCTCATTTAAAAAAAAAATTTCCACACCCCTTTTGTCAATCCTAAACAGCATTAAGGGAGCTAAACCCATAAGTAACATGTGCAAAAGTCAAATGATAACTACAAGGAATTTTTGAATGAAGTCCATCACAACATTTAAGATAAACTATTAACAATAAAAAGAAAAAAGTGGTGTTAAATAGACTACTTAAAAAAAAAAAAAAAACTGGTAAAAGTGAACATACAGATCAATAATCAGTGCATATATTTTTTTTATGTATGAATATATCACATTTGTTTGTTTCTCACTTAAGATTTAAATTTACTTTCTGGCTTGTTTAGAGTTGATAAATCAATAGAAAGGAAATTGGCTACATATATTAGTAGCATAAACTGCATGATATTTATGGGAATGTTTAAGCTAGTTACTATAGGTTTAAAAGCCCTGGCACAGACATAGGGATCCAAGGTGGCTGACTAGGTAGATACACTCTCCAGACCCTCCACAACAGAGACTTGAGAAACTAAGAGAAATGGCTAGGGGTGAAAATCCCGGATCTCAGAGCTTCAAAGAAAAGAATAAAGAAGTAGATCAACACTGACGGGAGGAAAACAGTGAATAATAAGAGGTAAACTGCCAACCGGCACAACACGGATATTTTAAGTTATTGCAAGCACCATTCTGATCACAGCAGGAACCAGATAACTGGCACCAGTTGCCCAGGACTGCACCAGGACCCACTCTGGTGATTGGGTGACCACAGAGGTGTGACCTACCTCTTTACCTTATACAACCTCTCAGTGATCAGACCACAGCCTTCCCCATCCCCCAGCTGATGGCTGGTCAAACTCTCTCCACTGCCAGTGCGGTGCCACTTCTCTCTCTCTGTGTTTCTCTCTCTCTCTCTCTCTTTCTGCTTAGTTCTTCCCTCCTTCCCCAACCTTTCCTTTTTCTCTTTTATTTTCTTCCTCTTCCCTTGCCCTTTTTCTATGTTCTCATTTGAATCCTGAGAGCAGGCCCCCTATACAGTTAGCAGCACCTGCCCCTGCCCTTCCCTGGGAAGAGGTGCCTGCTCCCGCAGAATGGGCACTGCGTTCCCATGCAGCTGTGTTTGGTGTGTTTTGCCAGTTCTGTGCTGCTTCTTTTCCTTCTTCTTTTTAAATTCTTTTTGTCCATTTCCTCTTCTCCCTCATTTTCTCTTCTTTCTTTCTTCCTTCCTCTTCTCACCCTGCCCCTTTTTCTGATCCCATGCAGCACATGCTCACATCCCCCACTGTGGTCAGCAGTGAAAGCCACCCCTTCTGTGGACCACAGTGCACACTCCCCAGGAGTGAGCTCCACATTCCCACCACAGCTGTGTTTGGTGGCTAACACTTTTACTGGCTTTCTCCTCCCATCTTTTTCCTTTTTCCTTTCTTCTCAGTTTTCCCTTCCCCTTATTTTTTTCTTCCTCCTCCCTCTGACTTTCTCTTCTATTTCTTTATTTATTTTTGATCTGGCTGAGTGAGTGCCTCAAACTCCCTTTTTCACTGCTGCCCGCATTCAACAGCCTTGCCCCTGACCCTCCATATTTGCTGGTGCGTGCTCCCCCAAAGTGAGTGCCACATTTCCTCCACAGCTGTGCTTAATGGCTAGCACTTGTGCCAGCATTGGTCCACATTTGCTTTTTGCTGTTGCTGTTTATTTTTCTTCTTAGATCTCCCTTCTTCCCACCCACCTTGTTTTGTTCTACTTTTCTTTTCCTCTCTCCTTTCCCCTTTTGTTATTCTTTCTTTCTTTCCCCAGGAGTTAGGATCCAGAGACCCTACTGAGCCATATCCACCACACCTGACACACCACCCACTGCAGCACCTATGGATTGCTAACAGATGGCTACCAACACCATTCCAGCCTGCCCTTAGCTGCTCTGAATAATCCGTGATCAGAGATTCATGCCTACCCTTCCACCCACTACCAAATCCACCTGGGACAGGTGGTAAGGGTGCCAGTGCTGCTGAACTAGTGACAAGAGTAACATGGTCATTGCCTGGATATATCAAAAACAAAAATCAGGGTGATGGAAACCAATATACAATTAACAAATTAATATAATAGTACTGCAATGTCTTGGAGACAACAGACAACTTCAGATCACACACATACACATAAACACACACACACACACAAAAGGACAAGATGATTAAACAAGCAACCAAAATACAAGGCCAGAAAATCTTTTATAAGAAGAAATGCTATTGGAACTACCTCAGAAGAAATTAAATATATATATATATTTAGGTAATTTCAATGGATTGAGAGAAAGTTTGCAGAAACCAGAGACAAAAATCAAAGAAAAAACTCTGGAAGAATTAAATATACATATATATATAGACAAACAGATTGACAAAGTAAGTGGAAAATTAGAAACTATACAAAAACAGCAAATAGAAATCCAGAAGATTAATACTAAAATGTTAGAAATAGATAACACATTGAAAGGACAAAAGAGTAGAACTGATTTGATGAAAGACAGAGTTAGTGATATTGAAGACAAATCTCTTAATACTAACTATTCTGTTAGAGGAACAATCAGAAAAGAGAACAACCACCCCCCCAAAAAAAGAAGAAAGCCTAAGAATTATGTGGAACACCACAAAAGGAATAACTTATGTGTGGTTGGAATTCCAGAAGAAGAGACAAAAAAAAAAAAAAAAAAAAAAAACCCATAAATCAAACTTTAACAGAATTTTAAAGATAAATAGATAAATCCACAGTAACAGTAGGAGACTTTAATACCCCATGTTCAATGAAAGGCAGAACAACTAGAAGGAAATGCAACAAAGATACAGAGGATCTAAGCAACATCATCAACCAACTAGACCTCATATATGTAGACAACAACAGCACAATGTACCATTTCTCCCTTTTGAGTAAATAAAGTTTTAATAGTTTTACATCTTATCAAAGTACACATTTCTTGCAAAGAAGACAAAGTTCCCAATACATTCTCTGCAAGGGAAAGCAATGTGCCAATTTGAACAGACTCATTACAAAAGATGAAATTGAACAGGTCATAAAAAAAAAACTCCCCAAAAAGCGAAAAAAAAAGTCCAGGTCCAGACAGTTTCACTGGCAAATTATACCAAACATTCAGAGAAGCATTGACTTCCATTCTATTCAAACTTTCCAGAATATAGAAATGGATGGAAATCTCTTGAATTCCTTCTATGGTAATACTATTACCAAAACCTAGCAAAGAAATCACTAAAAAAGAACACTGATACAAAATTTCTCAAAGAACACTGATACAAAATTTCTCAACAAAATCCTAGCCAATAGAATGCAACAACATATCAAAAACTAATAAAACATGACTAAGTGGTATTCATTTTAGGTATGCAAGGATGGTTCAACATTATAAAACAATCAATGTAATCCAACGCATAAATAAAACAGAGAAAAAACCCTATGAAGGTATCAATTGATGCATAAAAGGTATATAACAAAATTCTACACCCATTCTTGATAAAAACACTCAGCAAAATAGTGATAAAAAGGAAATTCCTCAACATAATTAAGGTCATATACACAAAATTAATTTAGCTCTCTCTAGTTCACTGACGTCGAGTTGGTCCCACGTCATAGCGACCACTCCTTGTGTTTCTGAGGTGGTATCTCTATAGAAGTAGATTGTCCAGTCTTCCTTCTGAGGAGTGGCTGGTGGGTTTGAACCACCAGCCTTCTGGCTAGCGATCAAATGCCTTAGGCACTACATCACCACAGCTCCCCACAAAACTAATTTGTTGTTGTTGTTATTATGTGCCATTGAGTCAGACCCAACTCATAGCGACCCCTCCTTGGGTTTCCAAGGTTATGGATTTGGGTTTGGATTTGGGTTCTGTGATACAATGGAAGTAGATTGCCCACCCTTCCTTCTGAGAAGTAAGCCAACATTAATCTCAACAGTGAGACAGAAAATATTCCCCTTGTGAAAAGGAACTAGACAAGTATGCCGTTTATCACCATTCCTATTCAATATTGTATTGGAAATCATAGCCAGAGCAACAAGGCAAGAAAGGGAAATAAAAGGCATCCAAATTGGGAAAGAAGAAGTAAAACTATCTATTTGAAGATTATATGCTCTTATACATAGAAAATCCTAGACTCAACAAAAAAAACTACTAGAAGGACTCAGCAAAGTGAAAGAGTTACAAGATCAACATACAAAAAATCAGTCAGATTCCTCTATACTAATAAAGAGATCTCTGTAAAGGATATCAGGAAAACACCACCATTTAAAATAACCACCTAAAGATTAAATACTTAGGAATAAATCTAACCAGAGCACAAAACCAAAACCAAACTCACTGCCATCAAGTCAGATCCAACTCATAGCGATCTGTCCTTGGGTTTCTGAGGCAGTATCACTACAGAAGTAGAATGCCCAATTTCCTTCCAAAGAGTGACTGGTGGGTTTGAACCATCAGCCTTCTGGTTAGCAGTCAAATGCCTTAGGTGCTATGCTACCAGAGCTCCCCAGAGCACAAAAGACCTATACAAAGAAAACTACAAAACACTACCACAAGAAACCAAATGAGACTTACATAAAAGGAAGAATATACCATGTTCTTGAATAGGAAGACTTAACAGTGTGAAAGTGTCAGTATACCCAAAGCAATCTATATATTCATTGCAATTCCAATCCAGATTCCATTATCATTCTTTGTTGTTGTTGTTGTTGTTGTTGTTGTTTGCCGTCGAGTCGGCCCCGACTCATAGCAACCACTCCTTGGGTTTCCGAGGCAGTATCACTACAGAAGTAGGATTGCCCAACCTTCCTTCCGAGGAGTGGCTGGTGGGTCTGAACAGCCAGCCTTCTGGTGAGCAGTCAAGTGCCTTAGGCACTATGCTACCAGAGCTCCTTATCATTCTTTAGAGAGATGGAAAAACTAATCACCAACTTTGTAAGAAATAGAAATTGGCCCTGAATAAGTAAAGCACTACTAAAGAAGAACAAAGTAGGAGGCCTTACACTCTATTCCACGATCTCAAATCCTACTAAACAGCCACAGTACTCAAAACAGTCTGATACTGGTGCAATGACAGACAAATAGACCAATGGAGCAGAATTGAGAACCCAGAAGTAAACCCATCAACTTATGGACAGCTGATCTTTGACAAAGGGCTGAAACTCATTAAAGTGGAAAAGATAGTCTCTTTAACAAATGGTATTGGCAAACCTGAATATCCATTTGTAGAAAATGAAACAGGGTCCATCTCTTTCACCATTTACAAAAACTAATACAAGATGGATCAAAGAACTAAATGTAAAACCCAAAACTATAAAGATCGTTAAAGAAAAATTATGGAATTATGGAGAAACTTAGGGGCCCTAATACATGGCATAAATACACTACCAAAAATAACTGAAAATGCACAAACAACAGAAGACAAACTAAATGAGTGAGACCTCCCCCCAAATTAAACATTTATGCACATCAAGAGATTGCACCAAAAGAGTAAAAAGAGAACCTAAGATTGGGAAAAAAGTTTTGGCAACAGCATATCTGACAAGGGACTAATCTCTACATTTTATAGAAAACTTCAACAAGTTAACAACAGAAAGACAAACAATAAAAAAAAAAAAAATGGGCAGAGGACATGAATAGACACTTCACCAAAGAAGACATTGAGGCAGCAAACAAACACTTGAAGAAATGCTCAGGATCATTAACCATTGTTGTTGTTAGGTGCCATCGAGTTGGCTGCAACTCATAGCAACCCTATGTACAACAGAAGGAAACACTGCTTGGTCCTATACCAGCCTCACAATCCTTGCTATGCTTGAGCCCATCATTGACAGCTACTGTGTCAATCCATCTCATTGAGGGTCTTTCCTTTTTATGTTGACCCTCTACTTTACCAATGATGATATTCTTCTCCCATTCCTGGAAAACACGACCAAAGTAGGTGAGACAAAGTCTGGGCATTCTTGCTTACAAGGAGCATTCTGGCTGCATTTCTTCCAGGATAGATTTGTTCGTTCTTCTGGCAATCTATGGTACTTTCAGTGTTCTTAACAAACACCACAATTTAAAGGCATCAATTTTTCTTTGGCCTTCCTTATTCATTAGCAATTAGAGAAATGCAAATCAGAACAACAATGAAATATCACCTCAACATTAATAGCAAAGTTAAAAAAAAATGAAAACAACAAATACTGGTGAGGGTGTGGAGAGACTGGAACCCTCATACAGTCTTGGTGGGACTGTAAAATGGTACAACCATCCTGGAAAGTGATAAGGCACTTCCTTAAAAACTTGGAAATAGAAATACCATATGATTTAGCAATCCCAGTACTAGGTATTATCCTAGAGAAATAAGGGCCATGATATAAACGGATATATGCACACCCCTGTTCATTGCAACATTATTCACAATAGCAAAAAGATGGAAACAACCTAACTTCTGATGAACGGATGAATGGATAAACAAACTATGGTACCTGTGCACAATGAATACTATGCAACATTAAAGAACAACAATGAATCTGTGAAATACCTCCTAATACAGATGAACCTAGAGGTCATCATGCTGAGTGAAATTACTCAATCACACAAGGACAAATATTGTATGAGACCACCACCGTAAAAAGCCAAGAGAAGATTTACACACAGAAAAAATCATTCTTTGAAGGCTATCAGGGGTAAGGAGTGGTAAAGGAGGGTAAATCACTTACTAGAGGGTAGATGTGTATTAACCTGGGTGAAGGGGAAGGCAAGAAACAGTAAAAGGGAGATCAGCAAAAAATGATGAAGGCAGAGAAGAGCCTGGAAGGAGTACAAGAGTTAAAGGCTGCAGGAGTAAATATGGTTACACACACATTCCTGAAATAACAAAAATGATAATTGCAAGTGAATATATAGACACTCAAGTTGAACAGGTGTGGAGAGGTGAATGGGACTACAGCCACAAATACATATACGTTTGACAGAGGATATTCTGCATATGTATTTACATGTGCTGCAAATACATCCATGAATATAGTAGAACATATAGGGGAAAAGTTATAAAAACTTCTTGAGGGAATGAGTTTCTGGGTCTGGGGGCTCAGGACCATAGATAGTCTTAGGGGACACTAAGTCAACTGACATAGTCCTCAAAGACAATGTTCTACATCCTACTTTGGTGAATAGCAACTGTGGTCATAAAAGCTTGTAAACAGCCATCTATGGTGCAACTATTAACCTCTCCCCGTCAGAAGCAAAGAAGAGTGACGAAAATCAAAGACAAAAGGGAACGGTTAGTCCAGAGGGCTAAAGGATCATGTGAAATCAGCCCCCATGGCCCTGAGACCAGAAGAACTAGATAGCAGCCAGCTACCACTGCTGACTGGTCTGAAAGAAATCACAAAAGGAGGTCCCAGATAGAGTGAGAGAAAAATGTGGAATAAAATGTAGAATTATAAAAAATAAAAGGCTTGCTGCGCGGATGAAGATGAGTGGAACCCCCAGGACTATGTTCTTCATTACTCTTCAAGCCAGGAGCTGAAGTTATCCCCATAGCTCAACTTTCAGCCAAATGATAGGCCTACAAAGTGAACAATAATACCAGGGAGGTATGCACTCATTACAACAATCAAGCATATGAGATCAAAAGGGTGGCATTTGTCCAGGGATAGAGCTAAGAAGGCAGGAAGAGGTAGGAGATTTGAACAAAGGGAAATGGTAAAAACAGGGAGGAAGTGGGAGGATGCTGTTACATTTTGGTGATTGCAATGAATGTCATAAAATAAAATGTGTATGAGTTGTTGAATGGAAAATCAATTTGCTTTTTTTGCCCAACTCACAACTAAAACAAAACAAAAACAACAATACAAAACATAACAAAACTCTATTCTCAAATGGGATTAAATCCACAAGTACAGGGTTATGATTTCCAACACATATTTTTTGGGGGCTATAATGCAATCAATGGCATGTTTTAGAGAAAAAAATTATCCCAAGCAGCTTTGAAGTTCTCCTTCACAAATGATGGATCTAAATTTTAAAGTATTCCCATTAATTATTTTTAAAAAGCTGTAGCATTTTAGGAGCATATTTTGCTTATGTTTGATGTGTCGATTTTGTATATATTACTTCAAAAAGTCAGAAATTCTGGTTATTAATTTTTTTTAGATTCTCTAATTAACATTTCAGTATACCTGGTTTATCACATACCTATCCATTCATTCATTCTTCTAAGCATCCATCAATCTATCTTTTTTTTTAATGTTTTATTCAGGTTTTGGTACAGTGACATTGGTTACATTTGCCACATTGTGTTAACATTTTCATTATTTCCATTCTGGTTGTTGCACTTCCATTAATCCAGCTTCCCTGCCCACCCCAACCTTTGTTTGAAGGTAAATGTTAACCATTTGGTCTCTATTCTGGTTACCTAGTGCCACTCCGAATATACCACAAATGGGATAGTTTTAACCAACAGGAGTTTATTCTCTTACAGTTTGGAGGCTTTAAGTCCAAGTTCAAAGTTCCAGGCTCTAGTGGCGGTGTGAAAGCCTCTTGACCCTGGGCTTCAGCTCTGCCTCTTGCTCCTGGCCCATTGAAGCTACAGGCATCTCTTTACTCAGGCAGCTACTGGCTGCTGAGGCTAACAAGCTCAAGGTTGACAAGTAATAAGGCACAGTCTCGATGTTACCAAACCACACGGCAGGCCATTAATTCAAGTCCATTGTAAGTCCCAAGGTCGCAGAGCATGGCAGGCTGCTGAACAACGACACAGCTACATGCAGGGTCCAAGCATGCCATAAGCTAGAGACCATTCCCCAAGGCTTCTCCTTATATACAGTAAGTGACCACATCGCTAAGGCAGCTACTCAGCTGCTCACAGTAGATTTCACCATGGAGTTGATTACCAGTCTCATCATGGGGAATACTACATCCAGCTGCCCCGCCCTTCAACCAGGCCCAGCCAAGTTAACACACAAATTGAACTACCACAGTCTCCTATAGGTTTTTGTTTTAAGTTTTAAAAAGGAGTATAGTACTCACAGGTGATACTGTTTATTCTGTGAGCTATCTATTATTTAGCTGAAAGGTGACCTCTGGGAGTAGTTTCACCACAAAGTTTAAATATTATCTCATGGCAATATTCTTGGGGGTTGCTCTAGTCTTTACAGGTCAAGTAAGTCTGCACTGAAAGTTATTTAATGGGGAGGAGATAGTCTTTTTAACAAACTGTGGTGGCAAAACTGGATATTCATTTGCAGAAAAATGAAACAGGATCCATGTCTCTCACCATATACAGAAACTAACTCAAGATGGATCAAAGATCTAAAATTAAACCTAAAACTAGAAAGATTATCAAAGAAAAAATGGGGACAAATTCAGGACACCTGATAAACGGCATAAAAATACTATCAAAAATAACTAAAAACTCACAAATGTCAGAAGACAAACTAGATGGATAACTGTTGTTGTTGTTGTTATGTGCCATCAAGTCGGACCCGACTCATAGTGACCCTTCCCTGGGTTTCCGAGGCAGTATGACTACAGAAGTAGATTGCCCAATCTTCCTTCCGAGGAGTGGCTGGTGGGTTTGAACCACCAGCCTTCTGGTTAGCAGTCAAGTGCTTTAGGTACTATACTAACTGGAACCTCCTAAAAATTAAACACTTCTATATATCAAAAGATTTTATCCAAAGAGTAAAAAGAGAAACTGCAGACTTGGAAAAAATTTTTTGGCAATTGAATATCAGACAAGGGACTGATTTCGAAAATTTATAGAAACCTTCAACACCTCAACAACAAAAAAGACAAACAATCCAATTAGAAATGGGAAGAGAACATGAGCAGACACTTCATCAAATAAGACGTTCAGATGGTCAACAAACACATGAAGAAATGCTTATAACCATTAGCCATTAGAGAGATGTAAATCAAAACAACGAGATATCATCTCACCCCAACATTAATAGCAAATTTCACAAAAACCGAAAACAATGAATACTGGTAAGGCTATAGAGAGACTGGAGCACTCATACACTGCTGATGGGGCTGGAAACCAGTACAACCACTAGGAAAGCGGTGTGGCACTTCCTTAAAAAGTTGGAAACAGAAATACCATATGATCCAGCTATCTCATTACTAGATATATATTCTGCATACACAAGAGGCATGACATGAATGGAAACACTTCCTAACATGGATGATGCTGAGGGAAATTAGTCAGTCACAAAAGGACAAATATTGTATAAGATCACTACTATAAAAAAGAAAGAAAAAGATTTCCACACAGAAAGAAACGTTCTTTGATGGTTAATAGGAGTGGGTGGGGAAGGGAGGGTAAAACACTAACTAGAGGGTAGATACAAATTAACTTGGATGCAGGGGAAGGCAATATACAGTAAAGGGAGGTGAACACAAAGTGATAAAGGCAGAGGAAGACATTGGGAGGAGTGCAGAGTTATAGGCAGCAGAGATAAACACTATTACACACACAATCCAACAGTAACAGTAATGACAACAATCTACAAGTGGATACATAGACACCCAAGGTGAACAAGAGTAAGAAAGTGAATGGGATTACAACTGTAAATATGTATGGGTTTTACAGAGGATATTTCCACATATGTATTTACACGTGCTGCAAATATATCCACGAATATAGAGAACATTCTGGGGGCAAAGTTATGAACACTTCTTAGCCATAACCCAAAACCCTGAGGGAATGAGTTGCTGGGCCTGGGGGCTCAGAACCATAGTCTCCTGGGACATCAAGGTCAATTGGCACAACAAAGTCCACAATGAAAATGTTCTACACCCTACTTTGTGAGTAGTGACTGGAGTTGTTAAAACTTGTGAGTAGTCAGCTAAGGTGCAACTATTGGTGTCTCCCTGTCCAGGACAATGAAGAGTGAAGAAAATCAAAGACTCGTGGAAACAATTAGTCCATAGGATGAACAGACCATGTGACCCTGAGCCTCCATGACCTGGGACCAAAGGAACCAGATGGTGCCAGCTACTGACTGCTCTGAAAGGAAACGCAACAGAAGGTCCTGGAGAGAGTGAGAGAAAAAATGTGGAACAAAGCTTGAAATCATGCTGTAGACCAAGTTCACTAGTCAGAGAGAGACTGGTGGGACCCCCAAGACCATGGCCCTCAGCTACCCTTCAAGGCTGGAATAGAACTCATCATCCCTGAGGCTCAAGTTTCAGCCAAACAATAGACAGGTCTATGAGATGAACAACAGCACCAAGGAGGTACACACTCTTTAGAGCAATCAACCATTCGTGATAAAAGAGCAGCATTTTCCCAGAGACAAAGTTAAGCAGGTAGGAAAGGATAGGAAAGAAGGATAAATGGAAATGAGAATTGCAATCAATGGCATGAAATAAAATATGCATGAATTGTTGAACGGAAAACTGATTTACTCTAAATTTTCACCCAAATCACAATTTAAAAAAAAAAAGAAAGAATTATATGTTTGTTTTGGTTCTCTAGTGCTGCTATAACAGAAATATCACAAGTAGATGGCTTTAACAAACAGGAATGTATTCTCTTACAGTTTAGGAGACTAGAAGTCAGATCTCAGAGTGCCGGCTCTAGGGGCTGGGTGAAAGTCCCTCGACCTTGGGCTTCAGCTTTACTTCATGTTCCAGGTGCACTGGAGCTGTAGGCTTCTTCTAACCCACACAGCTGCTAGATGCTGAGGCTGACAAACCCAAGATTGGCAGGTAAAATGGCACAATCCCAAGATTAGCAGGCAACATGGCAGGGCACTGGTTTAATTCTAGAAACAAGACTGACAGGCAACATAGCTCAAAATATGCCAAAAAGCTTGAGACCTTTCTCAAAGCTTCTCCATACATAGTGGAAACAGGCCACACCCAGAAGGCAACTCCCCTTCAACTACTGAGCTGCTCATGGAAGCTTTCACCATGCAGGTGATTACAATCCCGTTGTGGGGAATAACTACATCCAGCTGCCAAACCACTCAAAACCACAGCCTAGCCAAGTTGACACACAACCTTAACTACCACAGTTTTATTATTTTACTCCCATTCTATATGAGACCATCTATTTTGTGTCCCTGGTCAAATAGTTGGTAGTGGTAGCCAGGCACCCTCTAGTTCTTCTGGTCTCTGGATCTATGAGGACATGGTTTGTATAGGCAACCAGTCCTATAGGGTAATTTCTCCTTTGAGTCTATTTCTTTACTATTATTATTATTATTGTAAAAATAAGGATAACATGGCATTCTTCGTGTGTACAGTTCAATAACATCAATTACATCAATCATGTTGTATGTATGACCAGCACCAACATCCACTGCCAAATTTTCCATCTCATAGACAAAAATTCAGTGCTACCTAAGCAATGATTCTCTCCACCCCTCTAGTTGCTATTTTATTTGAAATTAACAAAGCAATATTTTCTTCTTGAATGTCTTCATAATTAAGAATTTTCACTCAGATTGACCTTGTTCCAAGTTATTTTGGATGTTGATCTATCATTGCATGTGGCTCTTCTCCTTTTATAAGACAGTTTCTCCTTTTGAATCAAAGAAAGGGATTGGGCTTACATGGAAAATGAAATTCACTAAATTTAATTAACTCACATGCAGGAGATATTAAGGTGAAGCTGACAGTGCTCACTGCTTTCATCCATTTTCTCCAGTTTATGTTTATTTTTTAAAAAGTAAATACCCATTGGCAAATTAATTTCACAGTCAAAATTAAGAAAATAATATTTTAAGTATTATGAAGCAAAAGAAAAGTAAAGAAAAATACATACAACATATTTGAGCACCAAAGACTAATATCCCTAATGTAAAGGGAGTTTTTAAAAATAATTTTTTTAAAAAAAGATAGACAAAGGACCTGGTGAGGAGTTCATAGAAGAAATACCCACCCCCCAGACCCTGGTGCTCTTAAGTCGACTCTGACTCATAGAGTAAACCTGCCCCACAGAGTTTCCAATCGTTATGGAAGCATACCATCACATCTGTGTACAGAGGAGTGGCTGCTCACCTTACAGAAGCTGAGTATTCAACCACTGTGCCATCAGGACTTCTTACAGAATAAATACGTATAGCAAAAGAAGAAATAATGGATAATGAGAGACAGATATATCACTGTTAGAGAAAGGTATTACAAAAATGTAAAGTCAGAAAGCTAGAATGGATCCTGTAATATCAGATTGGAGGATCAGTATGAACTTGTGGTTTTTAATATATTTCCAGATGGATAGATATAGAAATAGGAAAAGGTGAGTGTGTGTATGTTGGTTTTATTGATGTTGTTAGGTGACTCTGAGTCAATTTTGACTCACAGTGACACACGTGTATTTCCCAGCTCTGTTTGTTGAAAGAGCCTGAAGGCAATCTCTCCCAGTGTCAGTGAGCACACCTGACACAGATCTTGGTTTCTAGATCCAGAGCTCCTTGGAGAAATGGTTAGCTCCAGGGCTGGAGCTGGGAAAGTACAAGATGAGTCTGGAGTATTCTATGGTACAGGAAAATAAGGAAGTGCATTCAATATGAGATCATGTAAAAAAAAAAAAAAAAAAAAAGAGGAAGTAGTCAACTTGAAAACTTGACCAAATATGAGACAATCTGAGCAACAAAATAGTGATAATAAGAAATTATAACCCACAGAGTAAAAAATAATCATGAATTCATGGTGAGATAAATAATTGAATGAATAAGTAAATGTCAAGTTTTTCCTTAGAGTAGAATTCCAACTAATACGTGCACAAAATGACAGAAATAGATAATCACCATTTGGCAAACACCACATAACAATTGTTTTAGTAGTCAACAGTCATCACTGAATGATAAACTCAGTGGGTCAAAGTATGATGAGAAACAGCATAATTACGTAATATTAAAGCATCTACCCACAGACAATAATGTGGAACAAAAGTCAAAATCATAAAATAGAGCAGGCTTACTGGTCTGATAGGGACTGGTGAACCCTCCTAAGGCTATGACTCTTAGTCACCCTTCCGGCCTGGAATTGAACTCACTTCCATGGCTTAACCTTCAGCCAAATAATAGAACAATTTACACCAGGGAGGTGCATCACTCAGAACAATTACCCACAGAAGATCAGAAGGGCAGTATTTGCACAGGGAGAAAGCGCAGAAGGCAGGAATGCATAGGAAAAAAGGACACAGGGAAAAGGTAACCACAGGGAGGAAGTGGGAAGACAACTATTACATTGGGGGGATTGCAATCAATATCATAAAATGAAATGTATATGAACTGTTAAATGGAAAATGAACTTGCTCTGTAAACTTTCATCCACATCACAATAAAAAGGTGGTTTTTTTAAAAAAAAAGTGTCTACAAAAAAATTATTTATTAATTACAAAGAAAAATAATGACTTTATGTAAAGCAGAGAAACCTGGAAGATAGTATGTTAGCATCACCAGTAATAGCACAAGTCAACATCACATTCCTCTAATGTGATACACTGAGATCGATACAATATTACTTTTGTAGTATTCTTGCAAAAATGCCAAGTATAAATTTAATGAGAGGAAACATCAGACAAATCTAAATTAAGAGACTTTAAATGTCACAAGGTCAAGAAAGACAAAGAAAAACTGAGGAACTGTACTAGATTAAAATAAGATGAGAAGTATATACAATCTGTGATCCTACATAGCAAAGAATATAGAGCAAGCATTTAAAATAATAGTTATTTAGTAAATACTTACTGATTGATCACTTACTTAGGAATCTAAATGAGTAGACTACATCTGTTCCAGAGCGTAGAGGTGTACACTTGAGTATGTCAGAAGAGCTCTGTTTTTTCCCCAAAGAACTTACAGCACATAGGCTAAAAGAAATTGAATGGCTGCTTTTGAAGTGCTAGACTCTGCCAAGAGAAGGCATTTCATGATATCAGAGGTGACGCTGATTCATTTTTCTTGACTCTGGAGAAATAGAGAGCCAGGCGTCCTTGCTCACATGTCCTCAGCCCACATCTTCAGAGTGTCTACACATATAGTAGACATCTTATCACCTTCCCCTTCTGGGAAATGTCACTGGAAAGATCATAAACTAAACTTCCTACTGTATTTTACTTTGAAATTTAAAAAAAAAAAAAAAAAGATAAAAGATACCAATTCACAGACTTAAGAAACCTAACAAATCCAAGAAGGATAAATAGTAACTTGCACCTACATACATCACATGTGAAGTCCAGAAATCCAAAGTTAGAGACCAAAAGCCCTACACCACTGCCATCGGGTAGATTCTGACTCATGGCGAACCTTTTAAGACAGAGTAAAACTGCCTCACAGAGTGTCCAAGGCTATGACTGTATAGAACAGACTGCCTCATCTTTCTCCCATGGAGCAGCTGGTGGGTTTGAACAGCTGACTTTTGGTTAGCAGCTGAATGCTTTAACCACAAAACCAAAAGAGTTCCTGGTTAAAGAGAAGACTCTTACAAGCATCTAGACAAAAACTCACTGTCCTCCAGAAATGCTTTACTGGAAATTTTGATGAATTAGTTCCCAAAGCATGAGCCAAGATATTTATTTTGCAAAGAAAACCACCACCACTCACATTAATAATTTCCAGCTTCCTTGGGCAGCTACAGTTAATTGACATCTAGCAACAATGAATATACAGATACATAAAACTCCTAAGCAAAAAATAAAATTTTCTTTTAAATTCATTTTTAATTTTCCAGAGAAGTTAGACTTTGAGGGCATTCGTTATTTAATAGGCAAATCAAAAAAAAAAAATGCACTGAAAAATAAAATATAAACTTGGTTTGACTTTCTGGGTTTGGGGAGAGAGCATGATTAATTGTCTGCAGATTCTTTGGACAGTTTTTCAGAGTGTACGGTTCACTACTGAACAGGTTGTTTCTGAAAGATTCTGAAAATCCATCTAATCCTTTAAAAGCTAAAGGCTGACTGCTTTACAAGAATGAAGAAGTCTCACTGGTTTAGTGAGGTGGCTCGAGGAAGTGGAATAGCATTATAGGGATCCAGGAAATGTGGGTTCCCTTTCTAGTGCTGGCTTCAATGAGCTGTGTGCCTTGGCCAAGCCACTTTACCTTGAGGTCTATATGTCCATTTATATCCTAGGCCACATTCACCTTGGAGAAGAATAATAGCCATATGCAGCATTTCTCTGGCTCCTACCCTCACCCACTAAAACCAAAAAAAAAAAAACCAAGCTCACTGCCATCGAGTAGATTCCGACTCATAGCAACCCCCTTTGGGTTTCTGAGGCAGTAAATCTTTACGGAAGTAGATTGTCCAGTCCTCCTTTCACAGAGTGGCTGGGGGGATTCATCACCAATCTTCTGGTTAGCAGTCACATGCCCTAAGCAGTATGCCACCAAGTCCACACATCTATTTCCAGGAATACCTGGAGATAGCTCTTATTTTTTAGGATGCTACGTGATTTACACCGTTTTACTTCTGCCTTATTTTTAGACTTCTCTTTGGGTGTCCACAGCTGTAGCCTCCAAAATGAGTCTGAAGCATCCTACCCTGCAAGTTCAGAGCTCTTCTGGGCACTGAATGGTATCTTTGCAGCCCTCAGGGCACCACAGTGGATGCAGCTCCCCTTTTGGGGTTATCTTTGTCACCTGGTCCCAGAGTAGCACTGCTTTAAGTTCCCTGTGCTCACAGAGAGGAGCTCTGGTAGCATAGTGCCTAAGGCACTTGACTGCTAACCAGAAGGCTGGCGGTTCAAACCCACCAGCCACTCCTCGGAAGGAAGGTTGGGCAATCTACTTCTGTAGTGATACTGCCTCAGAAACCCAAGGGGGGGTTGCTATGAGCCGGGTCCGACTCCACAGCACATAACAACAACAACATGCTCACAGAGAGATCAATGACACTATTCTTTGACACCTAGTTTCTTACAGCTTCCATACTTTCCAGAGCAGCACTTCAGGCCTGGGTGGGTAAAGAGAGAGGTAGGAAAGCAAGAGGAAAGGGCCACAAAAGTATAGCTGGAAAGCGACATGAGCCACACACTCACAGTGAGCCTTCTATCTGCAGCGGCCTACTCTGTGTGGGTCGGAGAGTTCCTACCTTGACGTACCACTAGATAACACACCCTTGGATCTTTGCACTTTAAATGTTTCCATGAATTCATACAGTCCTAGGAGTCCAGGCAATGCACCAAACAAAATGGTTCCTTCAAATCACTCCATTAGAGATTTAGTCCTTTGAGTTTTCTGTATTTTGAAGTCATTGTTAAGAGTGCTAAAATCCCTGGGCTTTATTCTGAAAAGAGTCTTGTCTGCCACCTGGCTGATAAACGGTTACTGCACAAATGGACACAGTTTGGAAGCTTAGAGAGAGAAACACACTATTTTGTGGTCCCTCTCATCATGCGATTTATTCATCTTCTTGTTATTATTTTAAAAACATTAATTCATATCCTATTATGTGGCATATCTCATTCTAGAAATTTTAAATTAAGGTTAAATAAAATGTAGTCCCAGCACCAGGGAAATGGCCAGATAGGATAGGGGGGAAAAGAAAAAGTTAAGAAGTCTGTATAGTTAAGAGAAGGACTTTTAAAAACCCAATATCCATGTCTTTCTTTAGAAGTTCTGAGATGACAGTTTTGGAGTTTGAAAAGGCTACAAGAAGGAAGCAGTGAAAACTAGAGTCTGTATGAGTTCACCAGGAAGATCCTGTTAGGTTCACCCCATCGCCTTTGGCAGGAATGTTGCACTGACTATCGATGACAAATTTGGCAAAGTGTAGTGAGATTTTAGTGAAACACCAGACAGGTTTCCTTAGACAAGATGGAGTAGTTGAGTTGGTAATTGCTTGAATGCGTGGAGGCTGATGATTATTTAAGGGAGCTATGTCAGTCGGGGTTGAGGTTTCCAGTGGGACGTCAATCTCTTACATAAGTGCTGCCCCTGTTCAATATTTTTATCAGTGACTCGGAAAGGTCAAGCATTACCAAATCTGCTTTTGATGGGCCAGATGATTCTGACTACATCTGGAGGTATGCATTTGGTTCTGGATGTACCACTTAAAGAGGGCATAGGCAAGCGGGAAGATGTTTTCAAGAGAGTGACCAGGATAGTGAGCTTAAGGAGAGGCATTTTTTGTTATTAGTCGCCACTGAGTTGGCTCTGACTCACAATGACCTTATGTGCAATGGAAGGAAGTGTTGCCTGGCCCTGCACCACCATCACAATTCAGCATGCTTGAGCCCATTGTGGCCCACTGTGCAGATGCGTGCCTTCCAACCCCGGGGACTCATCTTTCAGAACTATATTGGACAATATTCTGTTGCGATCCATAGGGTTTTTACTGGCTAATTTTTGGAATTCTTTTCTAATTTAGTCTGGAAACTCTGTTGAAACCTACCCACCATGAATGACTCTGCTGATATTAGAAATACTGGTGGCATAGCTTCTAGTATCATAGCAACATGCAAAGCCACCACGGTACTACAAACTGACAGATGGGTGGTGGTGAAGGAGAGCAGTAAGTATGTAATATAAGAAACTGGTGTGGTACTTGGGGATATTCAGATTAAACAGTAGAGGACCCAAGCAAGACATGACAGCCAAGAACCACAACCAGTTACCATCAAGAATCAATTTCCACTCATGGGCACCGCATGTATTTCCAAGAAGAACTGCGCTCCACGGGGTTCTCAGTGGCTATGATCTTTCAGAAGCACACTGACAGGGCTCCCTTCTGAGGCATCTCTGAATGTATTTGAACCACCAACCTTTCAGTTAGTAGCTCAGTGCTTAACCGTTTATGCCTCCCAGGAATTCCTTGACAGCCAAAAGTTAGTGTGTTTTATTTGGGTCAAACGACAGGATGGCAAACTAACCTTGGCACAGAAAGAACTTTCAGGACATTTGACTTTTTCAAAGAAAAAAAAAAAGCAAATCTCTATAATTTAGTAAAAGTTATAGCAGGATTGTTTTAATTTGGAGGATTCAACAATTTATCCTAAAATTCTTATAGAAGAATAGAGGCCCATGAATAGCTGAGTCAATTTTGAAAAAGAACAGAAAAATATTACTCTTGTCCAAACAATGATGAGATTGTCATAAGGTCATAATAATAAAACAGTGTGGTACCGATGCAGCCACTGGGGAAAAAGCTAATGGAACAGAACAAAGAGATCAGCGACAGACCCTCGTAATAAGGGAAACTTAGTATATGAATGTGGTGGCACTTCAAATAGAGTCCTGGGTGGTGCAAACAGGGAAGCACTCTATGACTACCTGCAAGGTTGGCAGTTCAAACACACCCAGAGGCACCTTGGAAGACAGGCCTGACAAGCTTCTTTCAAAAAGTCACAGCCTTGAAAAACCTATTAAGCAGTTTGACTGCATACATGACACATGGAGTCATCATGAGTTGGAATCAACTTGACATCAGCTAATAACAACAGCACCTTAAATAAATGGGATGGATGAACTGTTCAAGGGATGTTGTTGAACTAACTTATGATCATATAGGAAAAAATAAATTTGGAAAATTTAGTCACACAGTACACAAAGATCACCTAGAGATGGAATAAAGACCCAAATGTTAAAAAGTAAATCCTAAGATATATGGAAGAAAATACAGAAATACATATTTGTGATTTGAAAGTGAGGAAGGACTTAGATAACTTTCAAAGCACAAAGCAAAAGGGGGAAATGATTCCATTTTCTATTTCAAAAAAGGATTTTGAATAACATATACAACTATCAACTTACTGACAGTTTGGGAAAAGGGATGTGCAATGTGAGCACCATAAGAGGTAAATATATGGGAAAGACAAGAAATACTATAATATGTAGGCTATTGAAGCAAACCCACAAAGTCAAAGGTAGGAAGCCTATTTGAAAAACACGGCCTAAAAATTGGACCTGCAAGATCTTGGTTTCCTCATTGGTTCATTCAACAGATATTTATTGAGGGCCTTTCCCATATGAGGCACTGTTCTAACTACCAGGAATACAGCAGGTAAAATTCTCTGCCCTTACGGAATTTATATATCCCACAATGGTCTCTCCCACTGATAGGAAAAATAAATTCGTTTCTCAAAAACCAAAAAACCAAACTCACTGCCGTCGAGTAGACTACGACTCACAGTGACCCCTCCTTGGGTTTCCGAGGCGGTATTACTACGGAAGTAGATTGCCCAATCTTCCTTCTGAGGAGCAGCTGGTGGGTTTGAACCACCAGTCTTCTGGTTAGCAGTCAAATGTCTTAGGCACTATACCACCAGAACTCCTAAATTAGTTTCTACAAAGTGAATTTTCCTTTTTAATTGCAATTATATTATTCTAAAGTTGGAAGGATCTTTAGGTTGCATTTCTTCTAAAACTGTACTTTTGCATGATGATCAACAGCCTTCAGGGGCACACAAGTAGTTAATTAAGAGCTGACCCCTTGCAGGTGTTTACACTGTAAAGCACAGTGACTGGGTGGATCCAGAATGCCTAGGACTGAATCATGTGTGTGACCTACATCCTGTGTGTGAACTCTGATGACCTGTCTGAGCTTCAGTTTCTGCATCAGTAAAATGGCACTAATAATGAGATACCATAAAATTGGTACAAGGATGAAATAAAATAATAAACATGAAGAGAACTTCATCTGTCATATGATAAAAACTCCATGCTAGCTGTTTTTATTTCTAATCCTTGATGATGATTCCCAAAACTGGTGTTTTCCTGAATACCATATTTCCAAATTGGCATGACAACACCTCTTGGTTATTAGTCAGGCGATTAATTTTTTTCTTCAAGTAATGACAGAAAAGGAAGTCATTTTCTTCCTGGGAGACTCGATTTTGCTGGTGTATAAAATCTCTCTCAGGAATTAAATATTTATCCTGGTGTATGAATCTTTCACTCAGCGCTTTAGGACCAGAAGGGACCCAAGAGACCATCTTGCCAGTCCCAGGTCTTATTTTATACAGGAGGATTCAGAGGGCTTGAGAGGATTATGCCCTGCTCCGTGGTTACATAGAATCATGGTACTCCTTATGAAACTGCATGTAATTGTCGATTGCCTAAGAAAGATTAATGTCACTCATCCAGCTTTGGGAAATGGATCTGAATTGGCAAAGTGAATAATGCTCACATAATTAGAGACTTAGCTGAGAGGAATTATTGTCATTCAATGTATGAACAACCACCTTACGAGGCTCGGGCCATTCCTCAGTAGGTGGAGTCAGTCTCCCTCATTAGAATAAAGGTAAACAGATTCCACCCAATTATAAATGGAAAAAAAAAAATGTGTGCCCTCTGTCACCGAGGGTTGCAGAGGGTGACGACTGGAAACTTGGGTGCAGTGAAGCATGAGTTCTAAGTCAAAATCCATAGGGATCATCGGAGCTCCTTTCTCAAAGGGACAGGTTAGTAAAATGCCTGGCTCTTAACGGGAATTTATTTGAAAAGTTTGAGCTTTAAAGTCACTAAGGTCTTATTGTCTTGTTATTTTGTTTTCCTGATACAATTTGGTCTGGAGGGAGGAATACATGTTTGTATGTATTTAAAGTCCTTTTACCATTTTGCAACATTGTATAATAACTGTCACAAATCCATATATTCATATGGCCCCTAATTATAACCAGGGCCAATTTTATATGAATCTTCCTAGTTTTTCTTTACATTTTTAAGAGAAAGAATTTTTATTTGAATTGAAATGGACTACTTCTGTCATGTAGCTACTCAGACGTTCTCTGTCTTGTTGTTTTTGATGTGTGTGTGTGTGTGTGTGTGTGTGTGGACAGAGGGAGAATTTTAAGAAAACACTTAGTTATGTAATTCTTGCCTGGAAAAATTTCATACATTGGAGGCAACTTTCAGACGTCTCTTAACTTGGATAACCTAAATGTTATTGTTTCATACAACTCTGTAAATGATTCATAATTTTAAGGCTTTAATGAGTTAATAAAAATGGTAGTTTATAGAATAGGTAGAATCCTCTATATACCTCTCTTTAAAAGGAAAAAAAAAAATATATCCTACTGCAAGTTGGCAACATTGAAAGGATTAGTGGATTTAGGAAACGCAGATTCACCTGGCTGTGATTCAAAACCATGCCAGTGACATTAAATATACAGGTTTTTCCCTGCCTGAACACATTCATTCTGAGTAAACGTAAAAAGATTTCAGAAAAACTGACAGCAATATGGGTTTCTGCTATAAATGAAAATAAATAAGTAAACCGGAAGACAATGTGTGAGTTGAAACTCCTAAGTTAGATTTTTATTGTTGTTCTTGTTGAATAGAGCATTATCTTGGACTCTCAGAAGTCTCTCTGTTCACCTGGACAGCGTTTTACCCCTCTTATTTTTGAAGTCCTTCTTTGTACTCTGGCTTTTTATTGCAAAACAAATTTGCCGAGGTCAGAGGTTAGAGACCCAAACTGCATTTGGACTCAGTAAATAGTGTCTCATGCCTTCAAAAGTCTCTCCCAGAACACAAGAGCGTTTTGCTGACACAGAAGTGTTTCTTTCAATGCTGGAACTCACTGTGAAAACCACAGTTGTCTCACTTATTCTTGGAACAGGTTATAATACAGATATTATTGAAAATAATTGTCAGGAAAAAAAAAAAAGGAAGGCAATAGTTGACAAACAGAAGCCAGGAAGAAAGAAGTGAGGGATGGACTGAACGTGCTCTGGCCCCAGTATGTCAGCACAAGGCCTCATGTTATAGTAACAGCCTCTGTTGTTTTTGCTGTTGGGTCGGCCCCCTGACTCCTGGTGACCCAGGCACAGAGGGATAAAATGCTGCCCAGGGTCGGCTTTTGTCAGGCCCCACAGTGATCTCCTCTCAGGGCTTTCAATGACTGATTTTTGGAAGTAGATCACCAGGCTTTTTCTTCCCAGTCCACCTCAGTCTGGATACTCTGCTGAAACCCATTCAGCATCATAGCCACCCACAAGCCTCCACTGAAAGATGGGTTGCGGTTATTCATGAAGTACATTAGCTGGAAATTGAACCCAGGTCTTCCACATGGAAGATGAGGATTCTGCCACAGAATCCCTCCTGACCTCTAAAGCCACTGTAAGCCAGTTGCTAAAGAGTCAGTTCTGACTCATGGTGACTTCACATGTTTCAGAGTAGAACTGCACTTCATAGGGTTTCCAAAGGATGTGATCATTCAGAACCTTCAGCCAGGCCTTTCTTCTGATGCACCTCTGTGTAGATTCAAACTACCAACCTTTCAGTTGGTAGCTGAGGACTTAACCATTTGGGCCATCCAAGAAGTGCTGGGTACAGCATTTGGCTGCTAACCCCAAGGTCAGTGGTTCAAATCCCTCAGCTGCTCCGAGGGAGGCATTTGAGACAATCTCTTCTGTGAAGATTTACAGCTCTGGAAAGCCAATGGCAGTTGCTATGAGTTAGAATCAACTCAATGGAAGTGGGTTATTCAACTGATTAAATCATGGAAAAGGTTTCTATTGTGGATATCTGATAGTCATGATAATGTCTGAATTGTTTTATTTCCTAATTGTTCAGCCACGAGGAGGGGTGGAAGAAGGCCCTACTGCATTGAGAAAGGCTGGTCTACTTGAGAAACTTAAAGAGCAAGGTAATTTTTCAGTTGAAAGAATCAGCTTGATTTCCTCGCCACTGAAGGAAGGAGCAGAGGCTTGTTAAATTGGGGTGGGTCCAGAGTGACATTTATACCAGGGAGTTGCAGCACTGGTTGGAATCTTGTAAACATATCTTATAAAGTAAGCAGCATGTGGGGAGTATGCTCAGGAAATATTATTGGGTGAATACTCTTGGGGATGAGGGCAAACATCCTCACTCAGATATTCTCTTTCCAGCCAAACTATTCTATAAGAGAATTTGTGTGTGGTGGGCTGGGGACAGGGAAATTGGAGGGGTTTTAAAACAAAAGGCAAGGGGTAGCAGAAAGTATACCATTAGCAAGTTACTGTTGTTATTTGCTATCAAGTCGATTTTGACTTGTGACCACTGATACATGCAGAGAACTGCTCAATGCTGTTTCCAAGGCCGGGACCTTGAAGTGCATTGCCAGGCCTCTCTTCCAAAGCGCCTCTGAGTGGGTTCCAACCACCAAACCTTTGGCTGGTCGTCAATCGCTCACTCATCGGTGCCACCAGGGACTCCAACTACTAGTAAGAGAGCCCTTTTCTATGAAAGGAAATAAAGAGAACAGCAATAACAACAGTAATAATGCCAAGTGTTGTATAGTGTGTGTGTGTGTGTGTGTGTGTGTTTATACTCTCTCACACATAAACCTGCAAATGCAACATTATATATATTTTAGAATACAGACTTAAATCCATGTCATCTTTCTATATAAAACTCTGATGAAGTGTTGTTGAGCTTGGGGAACAGCTGGAACCCTCATGTATTGGTGGAAATGCAAAATGATACTGCCACTTTGGAAAACAGTTTCTCCAATAACTACACGTGCATTTACCTTCTGACCCAGAGATTCTACTCCTAGGTATTTACCTGAGAGAAGTGAAAAGATGTTCACACACAGATTTGTACTTGGCTGTTTGTAGCAGCATTATTTAGAATAGCACACAAGTGAAAACAACAAAGTGGTCCTCAACTGGCCAACAGGTAAAACGTGGCATGTCCTTACACTAGATAGTACTCAATGAGAAGGGACAGGCCGATGACACAAGGACATGGATGAGTCTCAAATATATTATGCTACATGAAGGAGGCCAGGCACAAGACTGTATACTGCACGATTCCATTTCTATGAAGTTCTAGAAAATACAAAAATATAGCAACAAAAAGCCATTCAGTGGTTGCCTGGGGCTGTGCGTGTGCGTGTCATGGACTGACTGCAAAGGGACAGGAGGGAATTTGGGGGTTAATGGAAGTATTATAAAACTTGATTTCTGTAGTGGTTGCAAGATTGTAGATATTTCCAAAACTCATTGACCTGTACACTTAAAATGGGTGAATTTTAATGAACAAAAATTGTACCTCAGTAAAACAAATAAAACAAAATGCCCAACAGAGAACGGAAAGTTAGTTTGGATAAATGGACAAATTCCTTCAGTTACTAAATACAATTTGATAACATTTTCTGCCAGGTTAAATCTTTTGATTCATGGATATACAAATAAATATAATATACCAGAGTCAGTTACCTATAGAACACAGACCTGACCCCATGCCACAGTTTTACATGAAGTTCTATACTGTTGAAGTCTAACACAGGGCTTTTAGGAAGTACACTAGAGTCCGTAGGAACTTTGATCACCTGCATTTTTTTTTTTCTTATTAAAACTGTATAGTAATAAAGTTGCATCCTAAGCGCTCTCAGCGTTAAGCTCAGCACAAACTCATGTTATCTAATTCTCACAACAGTACTAAGAGGCAGAGCTGCTTCAGTAGGTGACAGACTGGATTAAGACCAATGAGCTCTGGTGGCATAGTGCCTAAGGCACTTGACTGCTAACCAGAAGGCTGGCGGTTCAAACCCACCAGCCACTCCTCGGAAAGAAGACGGGGCAATCTACTTCCGTAGTAATACTGCCTCAGAAACCCAAGGAGGGGGTCACCATGAGTCGGGTGTGACTCGACGGCACATAACAACAACAATTACTAGAGTTGGAAAGTTTACAAAATATGGATGCATTCCCTCTGGGTATAAATATATAAATATTCTTAATGATGCATTTATTATAAAAATGAAATCTATTTATCATAGAAGATTAGAAAGTACACAAGAGAAGAGAGAAAGTGAGAGCAGATCCCCATCAGGTCCAAGTCAGAGCATCACCACCGTCACCTCATCGAGGCTAGCCTAAACGTCACCTCGTAGAGGCTAGCCTGTCACCTTGTCGAGGCTAGCCTAACCAGGCGGATTCAAGATCAGGCTTTGTGTAGGGCACTGGTGGGAGGATGGCAGGCAAAAGCAGACATGGTTTTTACCTTTGTGACATTCACAATCCTTCCAGATTTTCTGCTTATACCTTTGAAAATATATCTAGTTTGCAAAATTGGAATCACCCTACACATACTGTTTTGTAATCTCCATTTTTTAAACTTAGTATCCTGAAACTTTTAATTTTAGCATGTGATGTGAAAGATTATGGGGACCTGACCTTTGCTGATGTCCCTAATGACAGTCCCTTTCAAATTGTGAAGAATCCAAGGTCCGTGGGAAAAGCTACTGAGCAGCTGAGTGGTGTGGTGGCAGAAGTCAAGAAGACTGGGAGAACCAGCGTGGTACTTGGCGGAGATCACAGGTTTTGTTTAATGATTGTCTATTGGAGTCTGGCACAAACGGTTAAAGGAAGGATAGCCAAGACCATGAGGAGAGAGAAATACATAGGCAAAGCATTGATGAGTATTTCCGTATTTCACTTCTGTAAGTCCCAAAGGACATGATTTTTTACTAAATTTTCTGCACTTTTTCTTTTTATTATTTAATTTTATTAAGGACCTCTGGTGGTGCAGTGCCTAAGACATTTATTTGACTGCTACCAGAAGGTTGGTGGTTCAAATCCACCAGCTGTTCCATGGAAGGATGATGAGGCAATCTACTTCCATAAACATTTACCACCTTCAAAACCCAATGGTGGTCACTATGAGTCTGAATCAACTCAATGGCAGATTTTTTTTTTAATTTTATTAGATATTATGGAAGCATATACACAGCTTAGAAATATGAATGGATTTCAGTAAAATATTCAGCACAGGTTTACTTTTCTAAGTAAATAAGCACCAAAGAAATTCAGTCTATTATACTTGATGACTGATAACATGCACAACTCTTTGAGATCAAAAAATTTTAAGTATGTTTTCCATTATAAAAGTATAATTATGTTTTAAATGTATACATTTAAAAATCACAGGCTTACCAGTGTTACATCTTATGATGTAATCTTAATGATTCAAGCATAAAGCAAGTGACTTAAGAAGTATTTGGCACTGGTGTGAGGATATATATGTACAGTATTTCTATATCTATGCAAATTGTACTTTCCTAACAATGGTGGTAAGCATTTTCGCCCTGGTATATTTCTTTTCTAGCATATTTTCCCCTGGTATATGAAGTTGTTTAAAATGACTGGGTATATGTTACATCCTATGTTATGCTCTTCATCTATGGTACAAAATTCCTTAGGCATGGTATGCATAAGCATTTTTTTATTGCTATATAATTTTTCCAATGAACTACATTGAGAGAAGTGCCTCCTCATGTGAGGCAATTTCTGGCACAGTTAGTGTTTTTACACACATTTATTATTTTGTTTTGGCTAAGAAATATTTTGCCACTGTACAGAAGATAGATTTTGAAAAGTAATTGTGATTTTTAGTAATTACATCAATCAACCGTAACTTGTTTGTTGTTGTTGGGCGTTGAGTCAGTTCTGACCCACAGCAACCCCACGTACAACAGAACCAAACACTGCCCAGTCCTGCATCATCCTCACAATTGTTCAAGTTTGAGCCCATTTTTGCAGCCACTATGTCAATCCATCTCACGGAGGGTCTTCCTCTTTTGTGGTGTCCCTCAATCTTACCAAGCATGATGTCCTTCTCCAGAGACTGGTCCTTCCTGATAACATGTGTATAGCACGTGAGATGCAGGCTCACCATCCTTGCTGCTAAAGAAAATCCTGGCTATCTTTCTTCCAAGACAGATTATGACCGTTCTTTTTGCAGTCCCTAGTATACTCGATATTCTTTGCCAACACCATAATTTAAAGGCATCAATTCTTCTTCAGTCTTCCTTATTCATTGTCCAGCTTTCATATGCATATGAAGTGATTGAAAATACCATGGCTTCGGTCAGGCACACTTTAGTCTCCAAAGTGACATCTTTGCTCTTCAACACTTTAAAGAGATCTTTTGCAGCAGATTTTCCCAGTGCAGTATTGTTTCATTTCTTGACTGCTGCTTTTATGGGTGTTGACTATGGATCCAAGTAAAATGAAATCCTTGACAACTTCAATCTTTTCTGCATTTATTATGATATTGCTAATTGGTCCAGTTGTGAGGATTTTTGTTTCCTTTATGTTGAAATGTAATCCATACTGAATGTTGTGGTCTTTGATTTTCATCAGTCAATATTTCAAGTCTTCTTCACTTTCAGCAACCAAGGTTGCATCATCTGCTTATTTCAGGTTATCAACGAGTCTTCTCTGATCTTAATGCTGCATTCTTTTTCATATAGTCCATTTCCTTGGATTATTTGCTCAGCATGCAGATTGAACAAGTATGATGAAAAGATACAATTTTGACACACATCTTTCCCGATTTTAAACCGCACAGTATCCCCTTGTTCTGTCTGAATGACTGTCTCTTCGTCTTTGTACAGGTTCTGCATGATCACAGTTAAGCATTCTAGAATTCCTATTCTTTGCAATGTTGTCCATAATTTGTCATGGTTCACAAAGTTGAATGTTTTTGCATAGTCAATAAAATACAGGTACACATCTTTCTGGTATTCTCTGCTTTTAACCAAGATCCATCTGACATCAGTAGTGATATCCCTTGTTCCATGTCCTCTTCTGAATTTGGCTTGAATTTCTGTCAGTGTCTATGTATTGTTTTTGATTTAACTGTTTTTGAATTATCTGCAGTGTAACTGTACTTGCATATGATATTAATGATATTTTTCAATAATTTCTACATTCTGTTGGATCATCTTTCTTTGGAATGGGCATGTATGTCCATCTCTTCCAGTCAGTTGGTCAGGTAGGTGTCTTCCAAATTTCTTGGTATACAGGAGTTAAGTGCTTCCAGTGTTGCATCCATTTGTTGAAACATTTCATTTGGTATTTCATCAATTCTTGGAGCCTTGCTCTTCACCATTGTCTTATATGAAGCATGGTCTTCTTCCTTGCAGTACCATGGCTTCTTGATCATATGCTACCTCCTGAAATGGTTTAATGTTGACCAATTCTTTTTGATACAGTGACTCTGTGTATTCTTTCCATTCTCTTTTGATACTTCCTGTGTTCAATTTTTTTTTGCCAAAATAATCCTTCAATATTGTAACCTGAGCTTGAGTTTTTTCTTCAGTTCATTTAGCCTGAAAAATGCCAGATGTATTCTTCCCTTTTTGTTTTCTAATTCTAGATCTTTGCACATTTGTTTATGATGCTTTGTCTTCTTGAACTGCCTTTTGAAATCTTCTGTTCAGCTCTTTTATTACATTTCTTCCATTCGCTTTAGCTACTTCAAGAGCAAGTTTCAGAGTCTCTTCTGACATGCAGTTTTGTCTTTTCTTTCCCATCTTTTAATGACCTTTTGCTTTCTTCATGCATGATGTCATCCTACAACTTGTCTGGTCTTTGGCCATAACTTACAAATATTAAGGGTAATAAGCTATAGTTCTTCCCCACTACCCAAAAGTAGAGTTCCAATGAAAGCTTTCATAAACCAAAATGGCATAAAGAAGCAATTCTATTAATTTATGAGAAACATTTTGAGCATTCCCACACCCAAAAAATAACCTAACAAATAATATATAAAAACTAAAATAACACTACCATACAGTGTTCACAGACACAGCTCAAAGCAATGGCAGCTTGATACTGAGTGTATTTCCTGGGGAAGGGGCCTGGCAATGACACCACACTGCTTGCTCAGGATGCAGGCCTCTTTAGCACTCTCTACAAAACATTCACTGAACACTAGTTTCACTTTTCACTTTTTTTTTTTTGTAAAAGCAAAAATCCTCTTTGGATTTCTTTCACTTAGAGAAAACAGGTACTACTGTATGTCTTTTCCTAAAAGTGAAGTGGTGTAAAGAGAATTTTTACAAAAGAGGAAGATACTGGTACTTTTTTTAAAAAATAAAAATTGTTTAACTGGCAGTCTCCATTTTCAAACCTATCAGAAATAGTAACTTTGACTGAAAGGAAAGCCAAGCAGCAGGAACACTGAATGAGTTTATATATATATAGATGTGACCTGTATTGAGACACTGCAAACCCGATGTTCATGCAAACTGTTCTTCCTCTAGTTTAGCGATTGGAAGCATCTCCGGGCATGCCAAGGTCCACCCTGATCTCTGTGTCATTTGGGTGGATGCTCACACTGATATCAACACTCCACTGACAACCACAAGTGGGAACTTGCATGGACAACCTGTGTCTTTTCTCCTGAAGGAACTAAAGGGAAAGGTAAAAGGCTGATTGACATTTTATTACAAGTGTAATCTTTAGCAGAAGTTCAGGTGGTGGAAGGGAAACAAGAAGCCCTACGCCCTCTCATTTTTGGTGCTGCCTTAAAGCATTTTCTCTGCAGCCAACAAGTAAAGGATTAGCTGATAAAAATGAGCGAGGCTCTCTGCTTTTACCTTACTTGGTAGTTTGCAAACTGACTTTGTATACATCTTCTCTTTTGATTCTTACAACTACCCTTTGCAACAGGTAGAGCACTACTACCAGCACCAGTTGCCATCAAGTCACTTCCAACTCATGGCAACTCCATGTGTGTCTGAGCAGAACTGTGCTCCATAGGGTTTTCAATTTTTTTTTTTTTTTTAAGTAGATGGCAGCTATGTCTTCTGTGGTGCCTCTGGGTGAACTCAAACCTCCAACTTTTTGGTTAGCAGCCATGCACATTAACTGTTTACACCATGCAGCAACTCTAGTGAAAACACTCCTTTATACATAAGTTATCAGCTCAGAGCTTAAGCATCTTGCTGAGATCATGTCACGCATATAGCAAGGGAAGGCGCAGAACCAGGTCTCCTAACTCCTACCTCTTTGCAACATACCACATAGCATCTTCTTCTTACAAATTTATTAAAAGTAAATACAGATTACAGGGTCATTTTAAAAATGGAGGTTTTAAATGCAAGATTATAATGATTTATATTAACATTTTTAGCATGAAAAGTGCTTATCTTAATCATAGGAGGAAGAACTATCTCTTTCTGCTATACTGAAAACATGTAAAATGAAATTCCAGACCAAAATTTAACATGTAGTTAAATTTGTATTTATTGTTAAGTGTTAACAGCTGCAGTATGTTAGTCCTTATGATGATGCATGGGGATTCAAACAAACCTCCTTATGTTAATTGTTCAAGAGTAGTATTTCCTGCGTTGATGATCAAGTGCTAGATTTAGAAACTTAAAAAATGTCTACCCAGCACATGAGAACAACCCAGCGAGGCTCCAGGACAAAGCAGTTAGCACATTATAATGTGAGGAATAGCCAAAGGTCCGTCTGGTCAAAAATTCCCCTCAGGCATCCGAGACCATCCTTTGGATCAAGTCCCTTATTGATAAAGAGAAGGCAGGCAGGCAGCTATCAAGGCAATGGAAGCACACTGATTTCTCATAGAAAAGTCCTGGGATAGTGGGGCACAGAGCAGGTAAACGCTGATAAATGGTTCAGGTTAGGTCTGGGCCCCAGGGTGAGGCTGTGTGAGGCCAAGGCAATCAAAGACACAAAGGGAGGCAAGCATATCCCTTTCTAAATTTTTTGACTTTTAAAATTATTTCCTCTACATTTAAGATACATGTACATTCTCATGTTCTAAATATAAGTTAGCAACCCAACCGGTCTAATTTTAAATGTAAGACTTACTCTTGTTGTGGTTGGTGGTGTCAATTCCAACTCACGGTGACCCCAAGTGCAGAACAGAACTACTCCAGAAAGTTTTCAAGACTGTGACCTTTTGGAAGCTGATTGCCCAGGCTTGCCTTTCAAGGTGCCTTTGGGCGTGTCTAAACTACCAACTTTTTGGCTAGTAGTTGAACGATGAACTGGTTATGCCATGCAGGGATTCCCAACGATTTACTCTGGAGGAGCATACTTAACCAAATGAACTATTGCAATTTTAGATCCCAGATGTACCAGGATTTTCCTGGGTGACTCCCTGCATATCTGCTAAAGACATTGTGTACATTGGCTTGAGAGACGTGGACCCTGGTGAACAGTGAGTTTATTTTTTGATATGAGTTACTTTCATTTCTTACGTGTTAGGTATGCTTTGCTGGTCCAACCTACAAGAACAGCTCTCTCTCTCTATGCACAAATCACAAAACCCAATTATTTTACGTATTTGCTACACTGACCTTTAACAGGAAAAAAAGAGAAAATGTTTATTAGTGCTTACCAGGGCTTAGGGGGAGAGAGGAATAGAGAGTTATTGCTGCGGGGGTACTGAGTTTCTGTTTGGGGTAAACAAAACTTTTGGAAATGGATAGCGGTGATGGTAGCACATATGATGAATGTAATTACTAACCCCAATTTGCACTCTTAAAAATGATTAAAATGGCCTACAACAATCAAAAGACAGACAACCCAATCAAAAAATGAGCAAAGGATGTGAACAGACATTTCTCTAAAGAAGATACACAGGTGGCCAACAAGCACATGCAAAGATGCTCAACACTATTAGTCATTTGGGAAACATAAATCAAAACCTCAAAACCACAAAACCAGTGAGATACCACTTTACTCCCACTAGGATGGCCACTATAGAAAAACAAAAATAGCAAGTGTTGGCGAGGGTGGAGAAATTGGAACTTCATCCATTGCTAGTGGAATTGTAAAATGGTGCAGCCACTATGAAAAACAATTTGGCAGTTCCTGAAAAAGCTAAACACAGAATTACCATATGTCCCAGAAATTCCACACCTAGGTATATACCCCAAAGAACTGAAAACTTATTGAATACAAACAGAAACTTGTTACAGTGTTCACTGCAGCACCACTTAAGTAGATAAAGAAGTAAACAACCTAAATGCCCATTCACAGATAAATGGATAACAAAATAAGCTATATACATACAGTGGACAACTACTCGGTCATAAGAAGAAATGATGTCCTGACACATGCTTCAACATGGATGAGCTTTGAAAACACTATGCTAAGTAAAATACGTCAGTCACAAAAGGACAAATACTGTGTGACCCCACTTACAAGCAGTATCTAGAGTTGGCAAATTCACAGAGACAAGTTTATTAGTGGTTACCCAGGGCACGTGAGAGGCGGAAATGAGAAGTTACTGCTTACAGGGCACTGAGTCTCTTCACGGGTGATGAAAACAGGGAGACAACGAAGATGGCTGCACAACATGGTGAAGGTAGTTAATGCCGCTGAATTGTACAAGTGAAAAGGTTCAAACAACAAGTGTTTTTGATGTATTCTACTACAATTAAAAATGTGGTTAAAGTGGCAAACTTTTATTACACGTATTTCACCATTAAAAAAAAAAGTAAACAAGGGTATAGAGTCAATTTCCTTATTAACTGTATATTATCTTAATGTCTCTTATAGCTACATTTTGAAAACTTTGGGTATTAAATACTTTTCAATGAGTGAAGTGGATAAACTGGGAATTGGCAAGGTGATGGAAGAAACATTCAGCTACCTCCTGGGAAGGTATGGTGTATGTGTGTGTCTCATAAATATTACTCAGGACTTGTTACAGACACTTACCGATTTAAGTGATTCATAAAGCCTTTAAGTGAAATCATGGAACTTCACTGGGTTGTTACTTTTATAAAGCAAGGTAACAACTATATTTACCTATTAAACATTAAATCATCACCTTTAAACTGAATTCCCTTCCCATCTTTTAAAAGAAAGAAAAGGCCAATTCATCTGAGTTTTGATGTTGATGGACTGGACCCGTCTTTCACACCGGCTACTGGCACACCAGTTGTGGGAGGTCTGTCTTACAGAGAAGGGCTCTACCTTACAGAAGAAATTTACAAAACAGGTAGGTAAAAATCTAGGGGAATAAGCAACAAGTGTACACTTGGCCATATATACTTCTGTCTTCTTGATTTGAAAACCAAGTACCTAACGACACTTCACAAACACTCATTACATAAGGCAGTAACGTAAGAGTTTTCAGTGGGTTACCATCTCTTTACATTACTGGATAATCTTTCAAGTCAGTTTGTATGAGTTGAAAACATCAGCTATTTTATAAACTACATTATTACTGTTTGTCGTTGTAGGGCTACTCTCAGGATTAGATATAATGGAAGTGAATCCATCTCTGGGGAAGACAGCAGAAGAAGTGACTCGAACAGTGAACACAGCAGTGGCAATAACCCTGGCTTGTTTTGGAGCTGCTCGGGAGGGTAATCATAAGGATATTAACTACCTTAACCCACCTAAGTAAATATGGAAACATCATCTATGAATCTCACAGCTAATAATGTAATTAGCAAATCTAATTATTTACTTAAGCCTATACTTATCCTCCCAAAGATTGCTCTTTTCAGAAAAACGTTTTGCCTTAGTAAATATATAATTAGAATAAACTCTACAAATTTGACTTCCCTTTGGTGTGAAATGCAAGATTTGGAAATTAGAGCTTTTTTAAAAGTAGAAAGTTTTATTACCCATTTTAACAAATATCTATCTTTGGAAAGAAAACCGTATAGTTTCCAATTGAAAATTTGCTGATAGTTACATAAACACTCACAAAGTAGGACTCCTGATACTAGGAGACAAAGCTACCTCACCTGAAAAGGTATCATATATCCACGTTGTTCAAAAGATGGGATTTTTATAATGAACTCTTTATAAGAAGATTCTATAGTTTATATGTTCCCAAACACCTGCAAATTATCTGCATATACACGTATGTACATACATACATATGCATATATACATCCTACTTGAAACTACTATAATTTAAAATACTACAGTGAACATTCTCCAAACACTGGAAGATTCTGGAGAAGGAATTTTAATTCTCTGGCTCTAGTTTCTTCATCTGCAAAATGGGTAAGCATTAATGTTAGATGGCTATATTTTACTTTTTAAACCTCAAACATGACATTGGTCGCTAGTTTAAATGTGGCTGATAATCAGATAGCTTCTTGGGACATAGAAGATATCCTCACAAATGTATTAAGTAGAGAGAGAATTCAAACTGCTATTTTGTTTCCAAGATCTAATAATTCAGATTAGGATACAAATAAAAAATTATCTGTGACTTCAAAGTGTTCCACTCTTTGCTTATTACAATGACTGTATCTTTCTTCAGCTTAAATCCTTAAATATCCTAAAACTTAATATTGGTTTTGGAATATAGGGAGAAAGTAGCAAAACAAATGACAGCAAAGGACAATCAAATCCAGGGACACAAGCTCCCCCTCCTTTTCCCCCAGCACCCCTAACCCACATAACCCAAGAGGACTTGTGGAAGTAGGTTCTATCCTATTGTCGCTGTTGTCTAACAGATATAAGGAACCTCTATCATCTGATTTCTCACATTTAACACAGAATTTTGAAACTGTTGCCTCTATGATCTTTGAAAGAGAAATATTTTATTGAATTACATTTAGATAAGCCCAAATGTGGTGGATCATACTCTAGAAATATGCTGCCCAATACTGTGGCCACATGTGGTCATTTAAATTAAGAAAAGTTAATAAAATTAAGAATTCAATGCCTTAGCTGCACTAGCTATGTCACGTGCTGGACGGCACAGGTGCAGAATATTCCCACAACTGCAGACAGTTCTATCAAAAGAGCTGCTCTGAAGTCAGAACTGATTTTTTAAGAAGTTCTTTTTTTTAATGTAATGAACATAAAGTGTACTTGTTATATACTAAATAGTTTCTGCCTTCTATTAGTGTCTCTGGTTAATAATAATCTTTTAAAAACCCATTCTAAGAAAACCGTATTTCTAGGTTTTTTTAAAGCTAGAGAGGGAAAATTAAATTTTTGTTAATTGTAACATATACAGTAGCCCTGGTGGCAAAGTAGCTAAAGTGCTAGGCTGCAAAAAAAAAAGTCAGTGATTTGAACCTACCCATTCTGTGGGATAAAGATGCGACAGCAAAGATTTACAGCCTTGAAAACCCAATAAGGCAGTTCTACCCTGGTCTACAGGGTCATTTTGAGTCAGAACTGGGGGCAAAAGGTTTAGTTTATTTGGGGGAATATATATGTTTTCAGGAAGCAATACTGCTGCTTTTCCATTTGTATATTATCAGTGTCACGATTACTTCCATCCTAGGATCTCAAAGCAATACATTCCTCTTAAAGCACAAGAATAGAGTAAGACTATGTGGAGAGTAATACCTGAAATCCTTCCTAGCATAAAACCTCTGAAGATTTTGACAATATTAAGTCTAATAAAATGACTTAGGACATTATATAAATATCAAGCAGGGCTTAAATAGCAAATAAAGAGTTAGCCTAAGTGATTGTACTAATGTGACCCATGTGGAAAATAAAAGTCTGACAGGCATGTATTTGGAAATAAGAATCTGAAATACAGTTGCTTAAACTTTACTGGTAAATCTTTTAAAAAAATTAGTAACTCTTAGTTCCTAGGTCAACGCCTTCTCATCAGCTGTGCCACGCACAACCCACAGAAGCCACGCAGCCCTAGGCTGTGATCCAGACAGCAGACACTCATTCACAGGAAGTATGAAAGAAATAATAGAGCTTATTCATTCAACAGATTTTTACTAGTTTTCATCTTCTACAACCTTAATGTCATTTATTTCTTCCCAAATTAACAGTATGTCCCTAAAAATCTAATAAACCCTAAAGAACTAAAATGAGCACTATATTTAAAAGTACATTACTAAATATTTATAATCTTAAAATTTTTGAAAGCTTCACATAATTTGGCTGGTGAGAGTGTCAACCTAGAAGAGCTATTAATTTATCTTTTAAAATAGATAGTTGAAAATCAACTATTTAAACCTGATTTTATTTAAGTGTATACATTTACATAGATGTTATTTTCTTACATGGCTTCCAACTTATTTCAGACAGTAAGTTCAAGTACACAGCAAAGGCAAAAACTGCCAAACTACATTGATGGAAACATTAGACATTTACTTGGAAGACTACAAAAAATTTTAAGCCATTAAAAAAAAGAATATGAGACTGTTTGCCTCTGCAATGCAATGCAATCTAAAAGTTCTTTATCTGGTAAAAGTCCCAGACACACCAAAGAAGATTTATGCATAAAAGGATTTGTAATAACTAGCTCTTTTATATGTTGTGATATTTTTAAAATAACATATTTAAATACTGAATCTGTCATTAATAATAATTAAAAAAAAAAAAAAAAAAACAATGACCAGAATAGGAAAGACTGAGAATGCCTAGTACAAGTGATTTCTTCATGGATACCTGTCTTCCTAGGTAGCTCCAAAAAATTGTTATGGGTATGATCAGACTGTAGCTGACTTGATCTCTTAGAGACAAAAATACAGCTAGGGAGGTGGGAGTTATAAGGTTTCCATAGATTCATCAGTTGAATCAAAGTAAAACAATCTGAACATCATTGTTTATTCTATTTGATCAGCATGTAATTCGTTCATGTTCAGATTTACTAGATCTGAGTTCACTTTCAGAGATGGGTGTATTTCCATTTCACCACACTATGCTCTGGCTTCACTGAGTTACAGGTAAAGATACTGGCACCTGATTAGGCTGAGGTGCTGGTGACCCAGTGTTTATGGCTTGTGAAGGTACTGCAGCGGGTTCCATCTTGCTAATGTGTGTGATGAATCGAAGACGAAGCTTTAAAGCTGGTTTTAAATTACAGATAATCTTCTCTACCTAAGAAATGAAAATACATTAAAAAACATTTTCACCAGAGAATTTCAAACCATCTTCAAAGATTTAACCATCTTAAAGAAGTGATTTACACATATTCTGAGACAGTAAACTGGGGAGTGGAGCAGGGTGGATGACAAGTTTCTCTACATGTTCTGTGTTTAACAAAAGAAGATACAATTATTTCTCATTCTCTCTTTAGCTAGCATATATTTGTTTATATTTCATGTTGTGTGTATATTACATATGCATAAGCATATTCTTACAGAAACATATCCTTTTATCTATCTAACCAGTCATCCCACTACCAAAAGCTAGAATGTCAAAAATTTTACACATTGAACAGTTGATCATCCTTTTAAAATGCCATTTTTACAGAAGCATGAAACATGACTGTATTTTAAAGTTCTCTGAACCATGTTAGCAACATTTATCTACTAATTTTTTTGTTTTTATACTTGAAATTAAAATGAAAAAATATTATACCTATTCTTACTTCAATACTTTAAGAAAATAAATACATCAACTAGTTTCACAGTTTCTTTACTTTTACTAAAATCTTTTTTGACCTTACCAGGAGGGATCAATCATTAGTAATAGTTTTCCCTTTCTGTTTACTTTTAGGGCAAAGTTTCTTAGGCCCAAGTATAAAGGATATGCTAAATAAAACTTTTTTTTTTAATTGCTTTCCACTCAACTCTTTTTGATAATCTTGTTGAATGCATAAAGGAGTCAACATCCTCTGCACTCAATCTCTTCAGCCTCAAGGGAAGAACTCAGTAGACTAGGATCGGTATCTCCATTTACCTCCCTTTCCCAGTAGAGAAAGAACTAATATTAAATATGGAGGAGGGTACTAAGCTGCATCTACCCTACCCCCCTACAGCAGCCCAGATACTGCTCTCTGCAGACAGGAAGCTCAGGATGATTCAGGGAGGTCCTTGTACTTTTGGACAGCTCTATCAGGGAGTGTCTCAGAGTGTGCCTCCTTTCAACTGCACCAGAATTCATAAACCCTTTGAGCTGATACACAGCAAATCCAGTATCTATTCCATATGGCAACCCTTCAAATAGTGAAGACATGAACAATTCCCTAAAATTGTTCTTCTTCAGAGTAAGCATTCCCTGATCTTTCAAATACTCTTCATGAATTATTCTCTTGACCATCTAGACTTCTGTCTTCCACTCATGCTATAATTGGTCCAATGTCCCCAGTGTACCCTAACCACTGAGAGAAAAGGAAGGACCCCCTTCATTCACAACCCAACACCTTGCTGGTCTTCTTAGTGGCCACAACACACTGTTTCTTCCTAATGAGATCACTGTCAATTAACTCTGTTGGTCTTTTTTCACATATTGCTACAAATATCAAGGGAGAAAAGTGTGAGAAGTCATAACATGTATTTAATACTATATCAAGAATACTATTTCAAGAGTCTGATACCAACCCTTTCCCCTTATTAAAAATCAACCAAAACAGAAAAACTTACCCAAACAAAAAAGTCCAATACCATGTGTTTAAATTTTCTAATGACATTTAAAAATAGTCAAACAAATTTAACTTACCTGCTCTTTTACGCTGTCACCAGTAAACATATACTTCATATGATATAAGAAGTCACAGATGGGATCCATGTAATTTAAATGAGTGCTACACTGGTCTACATTCAGCAGCATGTCATAAAACGCCACACCAATCTGTTTAATGAATAACGTAACATTATTTAAATGGTCAAAATTCATTCAATAATTCGGCTCGATGCAATTGGACTCCATCACAACACTAACACAGAAGGACAGCATGTCTGTGGCAGGAATTGATACAGACCATACACATACTTGTGCATGCAGAAGATCCGATATGCCCAGCACTCCTAACACTGGGGCTACGCAGTGCTTACTAATAGAGCTTAGATGGAATTTCTCTTCATAACTTAGGAAGTTTTCTTAAGATTAAGAGCTACACAATCCCCCTTGTAGAAACCATGGGGTAACTGCACTTTCTCAGATCCTTCGGATCGTACCTTCTTAGTTCATTTGACAGCTCATGCTTTGAGATTCTATTTCTGGCTCATTTTCTTTTTCTTTACAGCCTTGTTATGGATGAGTGACTTCATCCATTCCCGTGATTTTAATGAACTATTCTGCACTGTAGCCTTCCAAACGCTCTTCTCCATCCTTTATATTCTCTTCTGAAATTCAACCTCTCAGGTATTTCTCTGCATCTTCAACTCTCAAACTCATTATAGGTACACTGTGCCCTCCAAAATTTCTCTCAGATCTTACTAAACTGATTTCACCCTGCATGCTTGTGAGCTGTAGTTCAAAAAACACTGGGACAGAAACCTAAACAGATCCTTTAGAATTTAATCTTATCACGAACGATGCAGAGTATATTTTACCTCTATCATACACCGGGTTCTCTCTTGCTGAAATCTTTGTAAAAATGGTCCCACAAGATGGTATACATAAAGCAGCTGGAATTCAGTCTTCACTATAGGAAGAAGTACTTCGGTGAGAAATCTAAAATTTGAATAGTCAAAAAAAAAAAAAAAAAATCCCTTGTGACTTGAAATCAGTTCAATTATTTGAATTTTGTTAAAACAGCCTGCCTAAGTACTTGTAAGTACTACAGCCTTCAGTATAGCTCACACCTCGACATAAAGAAAATAAAAATCCTCACAACTGGGCCAGTAAGAAACATGATAAATAGAGAAAAGACTGAAGTTGTTAAGGATTTCATTTGACTTAGATCCACAAACAATGCCCATAGAAACAGCAGCCAAGAAATCAAATGACATACTGCACTGGGCAAATTTGCTGCAGAAGACCTGTTAAAAGTTTTAAAGAGCAAAGATACCACTTTAAAGACCAATATGCAGCTGACCCAAGCCATGGTATTTTCAATAGCCTCATATGCATGCAAAAGCTAAGCAATGAATAAGGAAGACTGAAGAACTGAGGCATATGAATTGTGGTGGTGATGAAGAATATTGAATATACCATGAACTGCTAGAAGAAAGAACAAATCTGTCCTGGAGGAAGTATAGTCAGAATGCTCCCTAGAAGTGAGAACAGCCGGACATGGTCTCTCGTACTTTGGTCATATTGTCACAGAAGGGACCAATTCCTGGAGCAGGTATGAGCTTGGTAAAGAGTCAGCGAAAAAGGGGAAGATCCTTAACAAGATGGACTGACACAGTAGCTATGACGATGGGTTCAGCACAGCAAATAACTGTGAGTACAGGGCAGGACCAGACAGTGTTTAGTTCTGTTGTACACACGGTCCCTATGAGTTTGACCTGACTCAATGGCACCTAACAACAACCAAAAGTACTTGTAAAATTTGTACTAATTTGTTAAAGTTCCTTTTAAATTTAGTAACAATAATAGTTTTTACATCTTTCACTGCTTCTATTTTCATTTAATTATTGAAATAAATTACTTCAGATTTAGATGTCGTACTTACCAGTAATTATTAAAAGTCAGAAATCATCTGAAGTAAAAATAAAATAACCAATATAAGACAAATGTCATTTTCAGGAAATTTAAATCTAATCAATACCAAATTTACAGTCAAGAAAACAGTTAATATCAGTTATTCAAAGGGCAACTTTTGGGATAAATTCTGGAAAAAGTATGCATTTGACTAAGTGTCCTGAACTTGTAACAGAAAACTAGATACTAGATTTTTACTTGCATATACAAATTATATGGTAATGTAGTGCCTAAGGCACTTAACTGCTAACCAGAAGGCTGGCGGTTCAAACTAACCAGCCACCCCTTGGAAGGAAGGTTGGGCAATCTACTTCCGTAGTGATACTGCCTCAGAAACCCAAGGAGGGGTCACTATAAGTCGGATCCAACTCGATGGCAAATAACAACACAACATACAAATTATTTTTTTTTCATATACTTCTGAAATACAAGCAGCTTTCTGATTAACCAGGAAAACTGCTAAAACACTCTATAAATGGTTCTAATGAGTTGACACATATTACTTCACATGTAAATGAGATTAAAAAACAAAAACAGAAAGTCAAATTTCTTAAAGAAATCCTAACACTTACTTTGGAATGAGAGAAAGTTGTCCAATGCTAGAATGGTGCCACACGGCATGTGCGAGAGCTAAGGTATAGCTGCAGCTCATCTCGGAGTAGGACTGATGACAAGCAGTGAAATCAAAGAGGCGGAAGGGATAGCCAACCCATTCTGTCTCAGATGTCAAGCTAGGACTGCTGATAACACTCACAATTCGATCATGAAGGACTATCCAGTATGGCTCCTTTAAAACCAAAGGAAAGCCTGCTGAAAAATGTCACTTATCCAATATTCAACCCCAAAACCTAAAAAAAAATAAGCACTTTCTCTGTCATTAAAAGTATTCTACTTATTCAGCTTCTGTCTTTGTGAGCATGGAGGTTTTGAAATGCAGTTGACTGGTTTTATAACCGGTCAACCTAAGTCAAGGAGAACCTGGAGGGAAATGTCTGTGAATTAGAGGCTCCATATTTGCATCTATCCAGCTCATTTACTACCTGGTATTTACTATACAATAAGTTGACTTTACCAATATTTTCTATACAGATGGTACTGTGCGCATATATAATTTAGAAATATTTATTTTAGAGGTGTGCAAGGAAAAAATATTCATAGAACTGCATAAACAAGTTTGGAGAACACTAAGTTAGACAACAGTACTGAAATTTAAAGACATCAAAAGAGATGAAACTAACAAGTTAAATTTCATTTTCAAATTTAGAGTAGAATAAAACCTGCTGATGCTTACAGAATTGGCTTTAACTAGGGAGACAGAATGAGCACACATCAAACCACAGGTGACAACTAATCATTAAACTGTGTGACGCAGACTATTCACAAGAGCAGGGGCCACAGAAGGGAGATTGCATATGAGTCAGAGCAGCCAGGCCCTGTGACGGTACAGAATGAGTCGACCGTGAGAAGCTGATGAAGAACGAAGGATTCTGACATGACGTTCTCTTCCCAAACATAGCAGAAGTGCCTCAAACATGTCTCAATAAGCACTTGCCTGAGCAAAGGCTCTATGTGGCCAAAAGTGTATCAGATTATAATGTAAAAACTAAGGTTGGCCACGTAAGGTGGGACCAGAGGATCCAAGAACTTGTAAGTCAGGTAGATATATATAAATTTACTGCATAAAGGCAAGAAAAATAGGCACTGCAATAATATCATGACTTTCAAAATATGTAACACTCATTGTTTTGGTTACCTACTGCTGCTCTGACAGGAATATACCACAAATGGAATGGCTTGAACAAACAGCTGTTTATTCTCTTAAAGTTCTGGAGGCTTTAAGTCTGAGTTCAAAGTGCCAAGTTCTAGAGGCTGGGTGAGAGCCCCTCAGCCTTGGGCTTCAGCTCTGCCTCCTGCTCCACTGTAGCTGGAGGCTTTTTTTCACTGAGGCAGCTGCTGGCTGTTGAGGCTGACCAGCCCAAGGTTGACAAGTAAAAAGGTACAGTTCCAATGTTACAAACCATATGGCAGGCCACTAATTCAAATCCAGATGAAGTCCCAAGATTGGCAGGGCATGGCAGGCTGTTGAACAACGACTTGGCTACAAGCAGGGTTCAAGCGTGCCAAAAGGCTAGAGACCAATCCCGAAGCTTCTCCTTATATACAGGAAGCAGACCACAGTCCTAAAGCAGCTACTCAGCTGCTTGTAGCAAACTCTACCATGGAGTTGATTGCCAGTCTCATCAAGGGGTATAACTACCTCTAGCTGCCCAGCCACTCAACCAGACCCAGCCAAGTTGACAACAACCTTATGTACTATACTCATTAATGTTTATGATGTCTTATATAAAGGCATTCTATATGCATCATACTGTTTCTTCCTACAGGACACATCTGCATTCCATTACTAAGTACAAATTGTAATTATTAACTCACTGGTAGGGCAGTGATGATCAATCCAATTGCATTCATCCATGCTGTAATGTTCTCTCTTGGCACTAAAGGCTGACTAGAAGTAAGGGAAAGAGAGTAAGAAATGTTAAATAATGAATATTTTATATAGTTCACAATGGATTTTATTTTTGAGAACATATATAATTCAGGGGATGACAAACAATCTACTTCAATAAAACTAGAATGGATATTTATTGAATAAAAAGTCAATACATAAAAGTTCACTAAGATATGTTTGTGAATGTGTGTGACTTTGACTCAGTGATCCCACCACTGGTTTTCTTGTCTGTAATCTTTACGGAAGATCACAGGACTTTCTCCAGTGGAGCTACTGGGTGGGTTCAAACTGCCTTTCAGTTAGCAGCTGAGCACCTAACCACTGTGCCACCAGAGCTCCTATTTAAAGAGGCATGCACACACACAGACACATAAGTATACATATATATTTTGCTGCATTCTTTAACAATAGTTGCTGGGCTGAAAAGATTATTTCCACTTATTTATACTTTTCCAATCATTATTCCCTACTTCATGTTGATCTTTATGGGAGAAACCCTGAAAGACTGTTTCTCCATTAATGTCAAACAGCTAATACAGAATAGAAGTGGGAACACACTAAAGTCTTCTGACTCATCCAGGCCTCATTTTATTATACCGATAACACCAAGACCAAAGCTCGAACCAGAGGACAGTTACTATGCAATGTGCCTCAGACAACAAGTTTATCTAATAGCTTTTAAAAAAAATTACATACACACACACACACACACACACACACACATGTATGTATGCATGTATGTATCTCCTCTTTCCAAATAATCAATGAATCAAATAGGACACATACCTTTTCAGAACGACATTTAGAAGGGCATTTCCAACATCTTCTCCTGAAACAGCCAAGGCCATGAGCTCCACACAAGTAACATGCAGCGCATGGGCAGCTGGGTTTGGAAACTCATTGAACCTCCAGTCACAGTTTGGGAATGGGCCAGGAGATTTGCCAGCCATAGGTGCAGACTATTAAAGCAATAACTGATTATTTTGAGATTAATGGTTCCTATCTGTATAGGGCTTTACAGTTTTCAAAATATTTCACAAGTAAGTATCTGACTTGATTATCAACTCATCTATGAGTCCCAAAGAAATGATTTGCCTAAGGTCACAGAGACTAAGAGGCGACTGATATAATTCAAATATAAATAAGCTTGACATGACTGAAATGTACTGAAGGGAACCACCTGATCAATCACAGATTATAAACGGTTGGTATCAGAGATATGCTCTTTGTAACGGAGACATTTTAACACCTATAGATGCAATCAAGGTATCCCTAGGCTTCATGAGACCGTTTCACTTAATAGTTACAGGAAGTTAACAAGAAAATTACTTCATAATGAGCAATTCTTGTATTTCAGAAAATAAATTTCTGTATCTAGTAAACAGTGGTATATAGCACATCAACTATAGCACACTAACAACATAAAACATGAAACAAAAATGAAGGAAAATTCTACTCAGTATAGCACTGCTTTTCAATAAAAGACACAATTTTTTAAATATCTACTAATATTTTAAAATATATTCAAGAATTTATTTAGAACAAGATTCTATGCTCCCCAGCAGCAAACCAATGCATGGACTACACATTTCCAGGAAGTCTCTTTTTTAGATATAGATTTTATGGAGTGAATTTCAGCCTCTCTGACATGATGTTACTAATTTAAGATTTCAAAACCTTCACAGAAGTGCAACTAATCTTTTAAAAATCTGAAATCTTGGAAATGTATAAAAATAAAATCAAAACCCATTGCCATCAAGTTGATTTCAACTCATAGGACCCTACAGAACAGAGTAGAACTGCCCCGCAGGGTTTCCAAGGCGGAAAATCTTTGTGAAAGCAGATTGCCTCATCTTTCTCCCACTAAACAGCTGGCGGGTGGCTTCAAACTGCCAAACTTTGGGTTAGCAGCTGAATGCTTTAACCACAGTGCCACCAGATCTCCATTAAAAAAAA
>NW_006921769.1:3872701-3873954 GCF_000298275.1 Orycteropus afer afer
AGACTTCATCTCACCTATTTTGGTCATGTTGTCAGAAGGGACCATTCCCTGGAGAAGGATGTCATGCTTGGTAGCGTGGAGGGTCGACGAAAGAGGGGGAGGCCTTCAAAGACATGGATTGACACGGTGGCTGCGATGACGGGCTCAAGTATAGCAGGGATTGTGGGGCTGGCGCGGGATCGGGCAGTGTTTTGTTCTGCTGTGCACTGGGTCGCTATGAGTTGGAAACGACTCAACGGCACCTAACACCAACATATATATATCTGTAACCTTGAAAAGAAAATATACGTTCTTAAAAAATCAAAATTATTTCTGGTAAGCATGGAAAATCACAATAAAGGATATTGTCTACTAGTCTGCCAATCAATCTGCAGTAGTAGGAGTCATCTGGGATCCAAGGATTGTCTTCTCGTGCATTCATAGCAGACTTCAGGTAAGTGTCACTTAGACACCAGCCCTGTGGTCGATTATCCTTGAGTGAGCCAATGATTGCATGGACAAGTTTACGTTTCAAATATGTGCGATTTCTCAGGTGCATTTCATAATAGTGCAGCGTATTATATAAGTAAGTCACAGGACGATCTACCACAAGGAAAAGAAATCACCACAATGTTTATCTGAATATTGACAATTGTGAAACACTAATCCTCCACTTTCAAGATTATTAAAGCACAGCTCAGAAGACTATAAAACCATCACACATGTTGGGTAATTGAATATAATGAATATTTTTACCTAAGGACAAGGCATAAGGCTTCTACTAATGTATACAGATTATATTTAATACTTCAAAAGGATGTTCATCATATTCTTTGAGCTAGTGATCCACTTCTGGAAAGTTATATTACAAAAATAACATATATGCAAGAAATGTTGCTGCAGCCCCGTTTATACTAGCACAAGAATAGAAACTGACTAAATGGTCAAAACTGGAATGACTATGTAAATTATGGTAGGTATGAGGCAGTTCTTTATGCACCGATAGGAAAGAATAAACTGCAACACACTATTAAAGTGGAAAATACAAGGGACAGGTTATCACCTGAATATTTTACTTATTAAAAAAAAAAACTAAGAACATCTAAGAAAGGATGCACAAGAAACTGGCAACACTGGCTGCGTACGAAGGAAGGAGCTGGCGACACTGGCTGCGTACGAAGGAAGGAGCTGGCGACACGGGCTACCTACGCGGGAAGGAGCTGGCGACACTGGCTGCCTACGCGGGAAGGAGCTGGCGACACTGGCTGCCTACG
>NW_006921769.1:3874054-3881132 GCF_000298275.1 Orycteropus afer afer
GGCTGCCTACGGGGGAAGGAACTGGCGACACGGGCTACCTACGGAGGAAGGAGCTGGCGACACTGGCTGCCTACGCGGGAAGGAGCTGGCGACACGGGCTGCCTACGCGGGAAGGAGCTGGCGAGCAGGAGGACAGGGATGGGGCGGACTGAACGACTTTTCACAGAGTATCTTTCTGTACCAGGTACATATACAGGAACGCTTACTTGAACTTCATACCTATTCTGCAGTATCAAAACCCAATTCATAGCACTCCTAGGTGTTTACCAAACAAGCTGAATACTTACAGGCACACAAAAACCTATACAAGAATGTTTATAGCAGCTTTATTCATAATTGACAAAAATTGGAAGCAACCAAAATACATTCTTTAGTAGGTGAATGGATAAGCAAACTTATAGTTTATCTATACTATGGAGTACTGGGTACTTTTCAGTGATGAAAAGAAATCAGCTATCAAGGTATGAAAAGACACAGAGGAACCTTAAATGAATATTGCTATGACAAAGAAGTCAGTCTGAAAAAGCTACATACGGTATGATTCCAACTATATGACTTTTTGGAAAAGGCAAAATTAATGGAGACAGTAGAAAAACCAGTCATGAGAGTGCTTTAAGGAAAAGACAAGATGGATGATGAACAGGTGGAGCACAGGAGTTTGAGGTCAGTGAAACGATTTTATATTATGCTGTTACGGTGCATGCATCACATTATGCTTATGATACCCATGGAAATGTACAACACAAACAGTGACCCCCTCATGTAAACTACAGACTTTAGTGGATAATAATGTATCAGTATTGGCTCATCAATTGTAACCAATGTACCACATTAATGTAAGATAATAATAAATGAAACTATGCAGTAGGAAGAGGAGGTATATGGGAAGCCAACCTTCTCCACAACTATTCTGTAAAGCTAAAACTTCTCTAAAAAATAATGCTATTAAAAAAGAAAACATAAACCAGTTCATACTTAAGAAGGAGATGCCATAGATTTAAGGACTAAGACTAAGAACTGCCACCAGACAAATATGACTTTTGTCCCCACAGTGGCTACTCCAGGCCTGTCACACTTTTTCAATGACCCAGTCATTTTTCAGTTACCATGCTCAAAACTTTACTTTTCTTTCAACATTTGCCTCATAATCAGTTAGTCTACCTTCCTCATTTGTCCCTTTTTTTTTATCATATCTAATGCCACTATGACCTTCAATAACTTCCAGTTGACTCCCTATCATACACAGGTTATAAAATAAAAATTTCACCTAGCCTTCAAGGTGATCTACAGTCAAATATAATAATATCCTTTCCAGCTTTAGTTCTAGAACTCCATGATATGAATTCTCAATTCAATCCACCAAGGCCAGTGCTCTTAACAAATGCCTTGTTTTTTCCTACCTCCATGATTTTCCCAAATGACCCAGTCTGCCTACTATATGATCTATTCTTTCTGCTTAAAGAAATCATTTGCATTATTTCAAATCTACCTCTTCAAGAAGCCTGCTCAGACCCATGTGGTTCACAATAACATCATTCTATTCTGAACTCATACTTTTCTCCTTCTATATTCATTGGGGAATTAATCATACACTAAGTGAATTAAAGGAGACTTGGTAGCACAATGATTAAGTGCTCAACTGTTAACCAAAAGGTTGATGGTTCAAATCTGCTCAATGGCTCTGTGGGAGAAAAAACTGGCGATCTGATCCCATAAAGATTACAGCCTAGAAAACCCTGTGAGGCAGTTCTGTTCTGTCATATGGGGCTGCTATGAGGTGAGTGCCTAAAAATAACATGTGCATTAAGGCATCTCCTGCATTATCACTTACTTTTGCTATTTAATACCACTGCTGTCTCCACCTATTCAGATGCTTACGTTGTGAATTTTATACTTCACCATGAGTCGGAATCAAGGCAACAGCAACTAATGACAACATTTTATATTTCACAGCACCATCTCACATTTACCTTCAAAATACTTTTACTTGAAAAACAAATAGATGAAATCTTTAGAACAACTGCCACATGGTTATGCCCTGCCTACTTTTGTTTATAAAGTTATTAGATGAAAATTCAAAAAAGCTCACCATGAAATTTATACAAGCCTCCTAGGTGATCCAGGAGAGTTTCCAGTGATTTGGATACCGGAAGCAACTCTAAAAATCTGTGGATTACTATATCAAATACTGGAAGGAATCGGAGACACACATTTCCAAAGTAGATGGGCAGATAGGGGGACTGGATCTGTACAGGCGGATCAACCTGTTCCGCCAGGCCCTCAAAATACAGCTTCTCTGGGTATTTCTGTGGAGTGAAGAGATGGCAAATGTTTAAGGGATCTTCTTCCCTCTCTTAAGAACCGAATAAACTTGAAATACTGTTCATAAATTTATTTTTTTATAACAAAACATTTTAAAGTATACTTTATTACATGCCAATTCATTTTGTTATAAGTACCCATGCCTACTGATGCTGCAGTTTCACTTTATCCTTAACATCAGAGAAACTCTAGAGCCTTGAAGTTTAGTGAGCTAATTCCTTTCTATACAGACCAAAGAGAAAACAGCAGAACCCCAAGACAACACTCTGATCAATTAGCCAAGTATCTAGGTATGGCTTAAAAAGGGTTTTCTGAAGCCCTAAGTAGAATGTACCTCTGATAATTCATGTGCTCACCTTGTGATAATTCATGTGCTCACCTTGTGATAATTCATGTGCTTGGTGTGCCAGTCATTCTGCAGCCAGTGCTCTGGGGAATTTTCCTTCACAAAGTCATTTACTCGATTTCTAAAATCATTTGGTTTGAGTAACAGCAACTGAATTATGAAATAACAAACCTGGGCTTCATTTCCTTCATGACTACGCATGGCCTTGGAAGAACAGAAAAATCATGAAAATGCCACATGTGTGCAAAAGCGTGGTTCAGACTGTTCTCTACCACATTACAGTCTAAATTTTAATACAGAAAAATCTATTATTATCATTTCATTATCAGTCTAATCTATTTCAACCCAACTGCTCAGTATTCCCCAAACATATCTAGCCCCTTCTTGCCTATTTTTAGCCCTCACCATTCCTTCTGCCTGGAATGTACCTTTCATTTTTTTAAATTTAATCCATCCTTCAAGATCCATCACCAGAATAGGTATGGCCTACCTCACTGAAGTCTGGCACTATTCTTCCTACAGCTCTATCTTATTTTTTTGGCTTAATTTTTGCTACTAGACTGAAATCCCTTTAGCTGCACAGCTAAGACCTGAACCAACTAAGTCACCCCAAATAGCATCACCATAGCATTAAAATATAAGTAGCATTTTTTTTAGCTTACTTCAGTATCTCAAAATTTTGCCTGAAACAGACATCAAGTTGAAGAGAAAAACCATTTGGGGGACAATAGGAGGCTATGAAAAACATTCATTCTATGACTACAGCTACCAAAGTGAACAAAAAATGGTTATGCTGGCACTCAAGAAAGAAACACAGTGACATTTTACTGCTAGGAACCTTTGAGAATCAACTCAGAGGGTATAATTTAAGTCTGTCTCATTTACCTCAGTACTTTCTGTGCACAGACCATAGTAGATCCTTAATATTTCCTGAATAAATGAGTATAGAAATGGGGAAATCTCTCGTTTCTTAGGGAAATGATAGCAATACTTAATTACAGTACAAATCCCTTAAATCCTTAGAAGCAACACAGAGTAGATCAGCACAAGGCCTATCAAGTTGCACGTCTTGAGCTAAAAGAGAATGACAAAGCTTAGAAACTTATTCTTACCAGACACAGAATTAATCTGTCCAGTGTAACAATGTTGTACTTCCATACCATGTCATTAAGAATCTCAATGCATTTGTTGAGTTGCTGACCTCCAGCTGATGTAGAGAATTCATACACCAGGAAATCTGCAAATGTTCTCACATGGGCTACCAAGGCCCTAGCTCCAATTCTCTCTAATACTCTGAATGGCAGAAGCGGGTGGGGGAGAAAAATCTATTCTGAATGGACATAAAAGTTTACCAAGAAGAATGCAGATCTAGTTTTTCTGGCTTACCTATAGCCTATCTGATCAATATGATCTGTTTCCAAGAGCATTTTCCAGAGAAGACAAAGGAAGAGAGGAGCAGAACCTTGTACAGAAAAGTGGGTAATGAACTCATTTTCATTGGTCATGGACTTCCACTTCCTATACTCCTCCTCCACGTTCTTTTTCAGATTAAAACGGCTTTCCTGAGGTACATTATTCTGTTTGAAGAATGCCTAAAAGGAAGATCAGAAATTTATTTCAACGGCTTAATAAAAAGAGCACTGGAGAACAGTTAAGAAACCAGTTCTAGACTTGGCTATGATGCTAATAAACACTAGGACCATGAGCACTTAACTCAGCAATCAAGGTCTATCTAGAAAATCAATAGGATTCACTAGATCATCTCTAAGATTCCTTTTCCTAGGGTACCTAAAGAGAAATTCCAAGTAAGCTTGATTCAGTTTCTTCAATAAACTGTTGATACTTTTGCTAATATTAAAGAAAAAAAAAAACTTAAGTACCCTTTGGTTACATATTTTAATATCTCTGTAAGGAAAATCCATTACTCTAACCCAGCAGTTCTGAGTGTGGCCCATGGACCACCAGTACCAGCACCACCTGGGATTGAACAGAAATGCAAATTATCAGACTACACCTAGACCTACTGAACCAGCAGCTCTGGGACTGGGACCAAGCAATCTAGTTTAACAAACCCTCCAGGTGATTCCAATGTGTGCAAGTTTGCTTCATTTTTGTTTTTGGCAAGAATAGTATTTGTAGTAACAGTAGAAGGAAAACAGGCAGTTTCTCCTTTTGCAAACTGAGGTGACTTTTTATTTTCTCCTATTTTTTCTAAAATTTATTTCTTATTGTTGTTGAGAATATACACAGCAAAATATAAACCAATTCAACAGTTTCTGCTTGCACAATTCAGTGATACTGATTACACTGAGTGGGGAAAACTTTCTCACCCTCCTTTTCTGTAAGTTGTTCCTCACTCACTAACATAAACCTGCCACTCCTAATCTTTCAAGTTGCCGTGGCCAGTTTGATCCTACATAATAGTTCTCAATTTCAAATGCTCATGAACTCTAGACTTTTTGGAAACAAGGAGAGTGGATGAACCCCTGAAGCTACTGCCCTGAGACAATCTTTAAATCTTAAAACCAAAACTATCCCCTGAAGTCTTCTTAAAAGCAAATTATAGTTTAACTTGACTAGCTCTGGTAGCGTAGTGCCTAAGGCATTTGACTGCTAAACAGAAGGCTGGCAGTTCAAACCCACCAGCCACTCCTCAGAAGGAAGGTTGGGCAATCTACTTCTGTAGTGATACCCCAACGAGGGGTCACTATGAGTCAGGTCTGACTCCACAGCACATAACGACAGTAAAACTGTCTGCCTCGAGCTGGGTCATATGGTAGTTCTAGTTTTAGCTTTTAGAGGTACTGCTACAAAACTGCTGTACCACTGTGCATTCCCACCAGCAATGGACAAGGTTCCAATGTTCCTACATCCTATCAACATTTATTGTTTTTGGTTATTTATTTTTTTTAACTTAGCCACCCTAGTGGGGGAAATGGTATCTCACAGAGTATCGGTTTGCATCTCTCTGATGTCTAATGATGATCATTTGTTTTCATGTGTGTGGCAGTCATCTGGATGTCCTCTTCGGTGGAAAGTCTAAGTCCACTGCACCCTGTATGACTGGGTTATTTGTCCTTTTGTTCTTAAACTGTGAAAGTTTTATACATACAGACAGTCCTCAGGTTATGACTGAGTTCTGTTTCTAAATGTCTTTTAAGTTGAATTTGTAAAGTGTGTCTTTATGTTGAATTCGTACTAAGGCAGAACAGGTGCACACAATTCTTACTTGGCTTTACCTCAGTGCAAGAAAAGGCAAAGCCTGTTCAATGACTTAAAAGGTGCACAAGCAGCAAGTGAGGGTGACAGTAATGAAAAATTTGTTGTGAATATGGGTTGGCTCAATCATTTCAAAGTGTGCAAATTTACATAACATTAAAGGGCAAATATGAGTTGTCTGTAAGTCAGAACCCAGGGACTGCCTATATCTTGATTATTAGTTTCTAACATGGTGTTTGTATCCAAAGATTTTCTCCCAGTTGGTAGCTTGCCTTTTTACTTTTTTGGTAAAGTTTGTTCATGAACAAATGTTTTAATTTTCATGAGGTCCCATTTGTGATGTTTTAGTTTGATAACTACTGCCTACTAGTTGTTGTTGCAGGTGCTCTCGAGTCAGCCCTGAACTACAGTGACGCCGTACACACTGCCCGGCCCTGCGCCATCCTCACAATCATTGCCATATTGAGCCTGCTGTCGGAGCCAATGTGTCAATCCATCCCGTTGAGAGTCTTCTCCTTTTGTGCTGACCCTTCACTTCACTCAGCAGCATGATATCCTTTTCCAGGGACCGGTCCCTTTTAACAACATGACCAAAGTACGAGAGATGAAGTCAGGCCATTCTTGCTTCTAGAGAACAGTCTGGGTGTATTTCCTCTAAGACAGATTTGCTTATTCTTCTAGGAGTCCATGGTACCTTCAATTTCTTCACCAACACAATTCAAAAGCATCAGTTCTTCTGTGGTCTTCCTTATTCACAGTCCAGCTCTCACATGCATAGAAGCAGTTGAAAATACCATGGCATATGTCAGGCACACCTTAGTCTTAAAAGTGACACCTTTGCTCATCAACACTTTAAAAAGGTCCTTTGCAAGCATATTTGCAATGCGTTGTTTGATTTCCTGACTGATGCTTCCATAAACATTTGACTGTGAATCCAAGTAAAATGAAATCTTTAACAACTTCAATCTTTTCTCCATTTATCAAGATATTGCTTATTGATACAGTTGTGAGGATTTTCATTTTCTTTATGTTGAGGTGTAATCTATACTGAAGACTGCAGTCTTTGATCTTCATCAGTAAGTGCTTCAAGTCTTCTTCATTTTCAATAAGCAAGATTGTGTCATCTGCATATCATAGATTGTTAATGAATCTCCCTCCAATTCTGACCCCATAATCTTTTTTTTTTTTTTT
>NW_006921769.1:3889377-3918359 GCF_000298275.1 Orycteropus afer afer
TGCTTTGAGACAAGATCCATCTGACATCAGCAATGATATCCCTTGTTCCACATCCTCTTCTGAATCCAGATTGAATTTCTGGAAGTTCCCTATTGTACTGCTGCAACCATTTTTTGAATGGTCTTCAGAAAAATTTTAAGTGTGTGTAGTGTTAATGATATTGTTTGATAATTTCCACATTCTGCAGGATCACTTTTCTTTGGAATGGGCACAACTATGGATCTCTTCCCATCAGCTGGCCAGGCAGCTGTCTTCCAAATTTTTTGGCATAAACGAGTGCTTCTAGCGCTGCATCTGCTTGTTGAAACATCTCAATGAGTATTCTATCAATTCCTGGAGCCTTGTTTTTCATCAATTCCTTCAGTACAGCTTGGACTTCTTCCTTCAATACCATTGATGCTTGATCATACACTACACCTTCTGAAATATGTAAACACCAACCAATTCTTTTTGGTACAGTGACTCTGTGCATCTCTTTTATCTTCTATTGGTGTATACTGTATCATTATTTTGCCCACAGAATCCTTCAACATTGCAACTCAAGGCTGCAATTTTTTCCTCAGTTCTTTTAGCTCAAGAAATGCTGAGCATATTCTCCCCCTTTGGTTTTCTATCTCTAGGTCTTTGCACATTTCATTATAATACTTTACTTTGTCCTCTCGATCTGCCCTTTGAGATCTTCTCTTCAGCTCTTTTACATCATCATTTCTTTCATTTGTTTTAGCTACTCTCTGTTCAAGACCAAGTTTCAGAGTTTGTTCTTACCTCCATTTTGCCCCCCCCCCCTTTTTTTCTTTCTTTATGTATGATGCTCTTGATATAATCACACAACTCGTCTGGTCTTCTGTCAGTGGTGTTCAATGCATCAAATCTCTTCTTCAGATGGCTTCTAAACTCAAGTGGGATATACTCATAGTCATATTTTGGCTCTCGTGGACTTATTATAATTTTCTTCAGCTTCCACTTAAATGTGCGTATGAATAATTGATGGTCTGATCCACAGTCAGCTCCTAGCCTTGTACTAACTGATGATATTGAGCTTTTCCACTGCCATTTTCCACAGATACAGTTGATTTGATCCCTGTGTATTCCATGTGGCGAGATCCATGTATGTTGTTGTTATGTGCTGTCGAGTCAGACCCGACTCATAGTGACCCCTCCTTGGATTTCCGAGATGGTATCACTATGGAAGTAGATTGCCCAGTTGTTGTTAAGGTCCACGTATAGTCACCACTGATGTTGTTCAGAAAGATATTTGCAATGACGAAGTCTTTGGTCATGTACAATTCTATCATGCGAAGTCCGGAATCATTTCTATCACCAAGGACATATTTTCCAACTACCAATGCTTCTTGTTTGTTTCCAACTTTTGCACTCCAATCACCAGTAATAATTAGAAGTTATGGAAAACAGAGGCTCATCTTTTTTTACATTTTCACACAAGAGTAGAGTGAGTAAAAAAAAAAAAAAGAGTAGAGTGAGTAAAGAAATAGGGAAATCTCTAGTTTCTTAGATAAGTGATACCCTATCTTAAAGAATAAGACAAATTAGATTTTTCTTTCTCTATGTCAAAAAGCCAAGTTTATAGTCTTTCTTTTTGTGTGATATTTTTTTTAATAATCAGTGAAGTATAGCATATATGTATTTTTTGAAGCTTTATTGCCATTATGTTTACAGAAATAATGCATTAAGCCAGAACTGTTTTATCTCATCATTTCTGTGCATTGCATGTGTGGTGCTTTATTTATATAGACATGTATTTGTAAAAAATAGAGTAAATTAGATTTCTCCCTATTTCAGTTCTATTACAGAGCAAGACTTTTCAGGTAATATGTTAATCATTCCATGATTCTAAAACTGTTAACTATTAAGATGCAACCATAATAAATGCATATTTAGAAACATATCCAGCCCTAGGGTAGGGCAAGGAACAACTCAAGAGGTAATACCACAGGTAACTGCATAGATGAAAAAGAAAGAAAGAAAGAAAGAAATGCTAATTTCAGATGTCACCAAAACTAATTCTCTAGAATAATTGCTACTGTGAATAGAGACTGAGATTTCGTGTGTGTTCAGTATGTAATTCAAGATCAAATTACCTGTAGTGGGCCTGGAAAACAGCTAAGGGTGTGTGAAGCCCAGTTATGAGGAGTAAAACTCATGATGGTCTGAAGTATGTCTTTACACCAAGTTCCCTGAATTGAATCAGAGCCTGTGAAAAAATCTAAACAGAAACAAACAGATGTACTCTAGATACAAATAGTCAGACTGGCAATTCATAAAAGACAGTACAGCAAAAATCACAAACAATTATGTATACTCAAGAGAATCTCACTGCAGGGCATTCATGGCTTAACAGTTACATTCGGTTTGGGACATAAATCTTAGTTTATGAGTGATTTGGATTATCACATTAGTAAATATGAATTAGTGAAAAGATAAAAAGACATTTAGAACCTCTTGCTCTCTTTTGTTAGGTTACAGAGTACTAATGATACAATGATAATACAGGTAGGTCTACCACTAGACTTCATTTAATTTGCTCTGAAAATAATTTACTGGAACTTTATTAAGCCATGGGAATAGGAGTAAGAAAGTAGATGTCTTTTCTGGAATTTGAAAGTATCCTAGTAACCACACACCTGTAGATTACAAGTACAAATCTAAATGTCTAAATCACAGGGTCAGCAATCAAGGGGAAGACACTCAATGAGGGGGGCTGACACAGTGGCTGCAATGATGGGCTCAAGCACCGTAAAGGCTGTGGGGATGACACAGCACTGGGCAGTGCTACGTTCTGTTGTACAGAGTTCGCTATGAGCGGGAACCGAATCAACGGCATCTAACAGCAGCAATGTTATTTATTTAAGTAAAATTTATTTAGATGAAATAAGACAACATACACAAATGTATTTGAGATCACTAAATTGGACAATTTCTTTCAAAGAGAGTTCTCAAAGTGTGGTAGGTGGACCTCTGGGGGTCCCTAGGATCCTCTCAAGGGGTCAATGAGATCAAAGTTATTTAAATCCTGCTACTAAGACATCACTGGGCTTTTTACTGTGTGGATATGTACAGTGATGGTGCAAAAGGAATGGTGGGTTAAACTGCTGGCCCTCGGCACAAATCAAACAATGGTAACAAACAATACTAAATAGTCAGGGCATTCCTGTCCCACTCGTTCAGTGGGGGGAAAAAGTACCAGTTTCACTTACAAATGACCTTGATGAAATAGTAGAAATTATTAAATCTCAACCCTCAAGCAAATTTCTTTTTAATATTCCATGTGACAAAATTTAAAAAAGCATTTTAGCTACACACTCAAGTATAAGTGTCTTGAGATAAAACATTTGTGCTACGTTGTGAGTTGAATTAGCTACTTTTCTTTTTTTTTTTTTAAGAATTTTCAATGTTTGATTTATTTTTGTACTAGATCACCTGGACTTTCTTCTAAGATGCCTCTGCATGGACTGGAACCTCCAATCTTTCTGTTAGTAGCACAGCATGTTAACCATTTGCACTGCCCAGCGACTCCTTTTATTTACCTACTGAATTAGCTGCTTTTTTCATGGAATTCCAATTTTACTTGAAAGAACATCTGACAGAAATCTATAGGTATTTCAACTTGGGTAGTAGCAAATAGTTTTTAAAAATTAACAAAGTAAGCCTGTCACTCCAAGGAAAACAAATGATGGTATCTGCTACCAATGATAAAATCTGAGCTTTCGGAGCCCTGGTGGCACAATGGTTAATCACTTGGCTGCTAACCTAAAGGTCGGCAGTTAGAACACACCAGATGCTCTGCGGGAGAAACATGTGGCAGTCTGCTCCCATAAAGTTACAACCTTAGAAACTCTATGGGACAGTTCTATTCTGTAGAATCGCTTTGAGTTGGAATCCATTCAATGGCAATGCGTGATCAGTAAATAAATAAAAAAAAAAATCTGAGCTTTCATGTGAAAATTAGAATTTGGAAAACTGGTATTCACTACGAGCTTGATAGTTTTTTCAAGACTTAAGGGCTTTCCAAATGAAATTTGTTGTGATATTAAAAAATTCATTCCTCTGATACTGTATAATAAAATATGTGAACATCTGTAAGAACTATATAACTCAGTGAACAAGTATTTTTCTAATGATGCACGCATGATGATACAAAAATCACACAAGGATAAAACAATCCATGAAATGTATGGAATAGACTGATGGGTTTCAGTGTAACAGTACAAAATATGTACTGATAGGGTTTCAGATTCCACATTGCAACTAACCTTTAACGAACTATGACTTGTCCCATTTTGATGTAATATCAAAAGATATCCACAATTATCTGAAAAGAGTATTAAAATACTCCTTTTTCCAACCTCATAACTATGTAAAGTCATCTTTTCTTTACTTCAACTAAAACAACATACTGTAACAGATTAAATGCAGATGCAGATATGAGAATTCAGCTATCTTCTCTTAAGTCAGACACCACAGAGAGAGGCAAATACATAAAACAATACCTCTTCTCACTAATGCTTTATTTTGGAAAATATAGTTTTCTGTAAGAATATTCCTTTATGTTAACATGTAATGGTTTTATTCTTAATAATAAATATTTTTTAAAAATCTCTGTAATTTTTGATAGAGTAAACACTGATAAATATAACCAGTATAAACAGAAAACTTTTTGTGAATCTCAAATGTATTTTTTTAATAATGTTAAGCATTACATTATTAAAAAGTTTGAGAACTTCTACTTTAAAATTACAGAAGATGGCTGAAAAGTGATGCTCATACTTAGTTACTCAGAAGAACTTACATTAATGACTGAAATGGTGAAGATAATAATGACTGAAATGGTGACGATATCAAAACAACAAAGCTTTTTTTGAACAAGTGAAAAGTGTATTTTCAGTATGTTATCATTCCAGTAATCAGCAGAATCACAGCAAACTTTATTTCCTCTTTATTTGTTGTTTAGGCCACATATTCACATACCTGTTACATGAGTTGCTCTAGCTAAGGTCAGTATCAAGGCACGGTTCAGTTCTTCAGATTCTGCTGACAGCACTGTTTTGGGATCACTAAGGAAGCGTGTGAACTGTGGCTGTACTTCTGAGCTACCTAATGCTGTAATAAGCCTCAGTGCAGTGCTCTCAACACTGAAGAGCAGAAGAACAAAAGAAACATGACAAAGTTAAGCTGCATATAAAATTTCCGAAGTATAGGATTAAATCCAAACCCAGCTTAATTACAATGGAAAAACATAGCAAACCACAAACCCCATTTAGATTTTTAAAAATTTTCCTTTATGTGAGAATGAGATTTGGTAATTTGCTTTAAAAAGTTGATGTGTCAAATATTAGACTGACATCTGACATTTTTATATATTTGAAAAAGAGTTTGTAGCCTGCAGGGCTCAAAATTTTCACCAGGATATACACCATTTCCAATACTACACTTTTCTACCTGAAAGATGTACCTACTTAGAGTAAAATGAAAATGAGAGCATATTTCAATCATAATCTAAAGTATACTGAAATCTAGCAGCATTCTAAAGGGCTAAGTCAGAACACAATCACAAAGGCCTTGGAAATACTCTCAGTCCAAGATTTTAAAGTAAGTACTCAACTGCCTAAGTAAGTTTCTACTTAAAAAAACAGGACTCTCTTTCTTCTACATGGCGGGGTGGGAGAGAACTCCAGAAACAGAGGAGTCTATATGACAAGGAAATCAGTTATAAGGTAAACGATTAAATTTTAATAAATCTATTAAGGACAGACAACCTCCAGTGGGCTTACCAAAGATGGAGCTGGTTCTGGTTTGTTTGTGCAACTGCAGCCAAAGTATGAAGATGACTCAGGAGCTGAACTCTGTAATGGGGCTGGATGTGGTGCATCCGGTAGCTAAACATCTCGAGAAGCGTGTGTAAGATCCCCCAGGCATGAGACTTGAAAACAGTGGGCAAAAGCTGACCTGGAGGGACAAGATGATTTAAAAATTAAAATTATAAAAGCTGTGCATTAAAAGATATTTGAAGAAAAGCCACACTGAGTAAAATGTATATAGACATTTGACCATGGAATATATTTTCTAGAATTTCTACTTCAAGAAAAAATAAATAAATAAAAATCCTAATTACTGTACCAAGTTTGCTTTTTGTTTTTCCTGAAATTTGTCAAAATGATATTCAAGATCACCTGGAAAAATTAAACAAGAGGTGAGATTAAAAAAAATTATACTACCTTTCCTCACCCCACAGTTATCTTTTAACTTATTGCTCAAAGTCAAAGTTCTCAACTGTTTGAAGCACGAGGATCCTTTTTTAATATAAAAAAGTTGCATCACACCTGCCCTGTTCTCTCTTCCCTTTCAAGAAAGTTTTATTCAACTCTCAATTACATGGCAGAAAGAATAACTATGGTTAAAATTAAAATTACACTGTATTACTGAAAAGTTAAAGTTAACATTGATCAGAAAAACACTTGTATATACTGGTTAAAACTGTATTGAATCCAACAGATATTAGAATGTGTCTTCTGCAATGTGGAAATACTCTTTCTTTACTGCCAGTTAGACTTGGTACCCACGAGAACTCTGCCGCCCTGGAGCTAACCAGCAGCAGACACAGCAGAGGAGGCAAATGGGACTGTGGATTCTTGGATGAGGACAGGGACCATACCTATCCTGGTCACTGCATCCCCAGAACCTAACATAGTGCCCTTGTCTCACCAGTCTACTTAAACAAACAAACAAAATACACGCTCCCCTGACTGTCATAGTTCCTATTACTCTTTTCTGCTTAATTTTTCTCTGTAACATTTATCACTTTCTGATGTTATAATGTATATTATCCATTTCACTTATTTAGTTTATCACCTGTCCTCCTCATTAGCATGCAAGCTCCACAATGGCAGTGACTAGAAGAGTACCTGTGCTAGTACCTGTGGAATGAATGAACGTGTTAATGGTTATAAACACCAGAAAATCTGTCTTACTGATAAATCCTTTGATGCCCAAAGACTCTATTTCCATATAGACCAATAAACGACTGTAAGTTTCTACTAGGGCTGGAGCCAAGGCCACACTGGACTTTGCATGAGCAAGTTTTATCACTCTGGTTGCAATGCTGTGAATAAGGCTGAGGAAAAACAAAAAGGGAGAAAATAAAAACCCCTATTTTTTTTTGGCATAAATATACTCTACTTATGGTTAACTTAGTACAAATCTAAACTTAAATGGTTGAAATGAAGCTGATGTGCATAATATATCTAAGATGTATAGGAAACTTAAGTGATGCACTGTACAACCTGAGACTAATTCTGGTTTCTCTGGTACTTTCAATGTGCACATGGGAAAACATGCTCCAGAAAAACAAAATGCGAGTACAGCTCAGAGACATGCTTGGGTGATTTTAGTCTGTTTCTCTTTTTCATCTACTGTAACTAAAATTATTAAAAAAAAAAAAAAAAAAAAACACCTCTCTGAACACCTCTCTGCCACTGAGTTAATTCTCACTCACAGTGACTCCCTCTGGGTTTCTGAGGCAGTAAGTAAATCTTTACAGAAGCAGATTGCTCCTGTCTTCCTTCCACAGAGTAGCTGGTGGGTTTGAATCGCCAACCTTCTGTTTAGTCAAAAACCTTAGCCATCATACCACCAGAGCTCCTAAAACCATTTAAGATACTAAATAACTTAAGTCACAGAATTACTTAAGTCATTGCAAAGACCCAAATGTGAGGTTCCAGCAGGGCTTTCCTCAGATCTGTCACACATGCAGGTAAAGCACATAGCTAATTCTATCTGTTTTTACTATTTGGAAAAGAACGTGGCTCTTCTAGAACCGATGTCCCATCTGGAGGCCTACATTCTCTTCCCTCCTCACAATGTTTTTAACTTTGAGCCAGTACTTACAGCTGAAAGCCCTAACATAAAAAAATCTGGACTTCCAGGCCTACTTGAAAAAGGTGAGAAGGTCTAGCAATACTGCTCTGCATCCCTGTATTACAGAAGCCAGCTACCATGGCAGCATTAGTAGATAGGCCCTGGGCCCAGCTGGCCTCAGTCCTCTCCATACACATGTGCTTCCATGGGCACTTACTCCTGGGCCTCCTCAGACAGCACCAGGCCACCAGGCTTTGACCATTTACCTCATCAGCCTAGTCTCTTCAGGCACTTGAGGTTCTAGAATCACACTAAACCAAGCCCTGTCTGGCTTTCAGAAACCGTGTTTCAATCTAAAAGTACCTCCATGTGTAAAGGATATAGTATTATAGTACAAACCTATTTTTGTGAAGAAAAAAAAAAAGTATATATTTATACAAAGGAAAAGACATTCAGGCTATATACAAAAAAATCTACCATCTGTATCTCTCATGGAGAGACTGTGGCAATTATTATTTTCTTTGGGTTTATCTGTATATTCTAGAATTCCTACAATAAACAATACTCATTTTTGCAACAAAATAAATATAATGATTTAAAAAACACATCTAGCCATAAAATACACACACAAAATCATGAAATCAAGGTCTACATTATACTAATAGCAATTCCCTGACATGGACCAAACTACCAAAAAGGACATACCTCATTTTAGCGTGAACTGTCAATGAATCTAGGAGATTCATTGGTAAGGGAGTAATAGATCCTGAAGCCATACAGTTTGTTCCAGGGAGAGGGGTCCTCATAATCCCATTTCCATAAATAGTTTCTACCAGCGCTCCCATGGGCAACGTAAAACATTCTGAATTTGTAGAATAAGCATTACACAACAGGGCAATCTTATAGTCACTCATCTGTAAACTTTTATTTCTCAGACTCTGTTGTAGGAACCTAAAAATTCCAGTTCCATTAAATAGAAAAAATACAAAGAGAAAAAATTATTTCCATAAAGTTAACTTGCATTCTTTTAAGAAAGTGTAAGTTTATAGTCATACTATCTTTATTGCTATAGGCATTATAGTTTCTGTCCAAAATGCAGAGTGGAAATACATATACACGTTTTGGTAGCACTACACAAGTTAACTAATTACAAGCTAACAATCATAGATATTTGTTAAGTATGTACTACATATACAGCACTGTATTAGGCTACTATTCAGAGAATGAAAAAATAATTCAAAAATTCACGAGTGAGGTTTCCATTTATGTCTACCAACTTAAGCACAACAATATACCTTGATGACACATGTCACTATGAAAAGAATGGGTATCTCATAAAATGAAAACCAAATGAAACGTGAAGTTATCATTTTCTTTGGATTTCTCTGTATATTCTAGAATTCCTACAATAAACAATATTCATTTTTATAAAATGATAAACCAAATTATTTTAAAAATGCACCTAGCCATAAAATGTACAGTCTCCTATGAATAAGATCTGGCAGTCCTTTTTAGAAACATAGGTGGGAGTTCAGCTATTTCCACTACCTTTGAAAGAAGCACAGGTCTATCTGAGAGGGCATTTTCATTCAATAGTCACAACTTTGGAAGAGATGAAATGTAATATGCCAGTAGGAACAGCTCAATCAATTCTGCCAGCCCGTGAATTAAAACACAGCTTAGCAGTATCATGCTCACATCCCAAACACTTAAGAAATTTTCAAACATTTTTTACATACTCCTAGAAATTAATAACTTTAAAATACATGTAAAGTTCAGCCTTGAAAGTAAAAAATAATAAATACACATACAGGCACAGGGTTAATCTTCCAAACGTTTTTTGATGCAGGTGTCAGTGGGTCAGTTTTCTCTTGCCACAGTATACACATTAAATATACACCCTCATCCCCAATAGGGATGGGGGTATTCCCAAATTTCACACTAATACTGTGAGCAATATTAGCTTACATTCCACTATCTACAGAACAAGGAAATAATTGTTAAGCTACAAATAACTTACTCATGGTGAAGCTTTAGGGAATGAGGTATTGGAATCTGTAGCTTGGAGTTGTCATTTTGAGCCTTTCTATTGAGATGAATCCAAATACAAGTCATTGCAAAGGCATGAGTTGACTGGGGTTTGTTAATATCAGGAACCGGGATACACTGAAAAATAACAACTTCCATATTATAAAAAACGGAAGAATTAAATTAATCCATCTCTGATACACATCTTTTTAAAATATTCTATATTAATTTAGGAGCTCTGGTAGCCTAAGATATCTGACTGCTAACCAGAAGGCTGGCAGTTCAAACCCACCACCCACTCCTTGGAAGGAAGGTTGGGCAATCTACTTCCATAGTGATACTGCCTCGGAAACCCAAGGAGGGGTCGCTGAGTGAGGTCCAACACTATGGCACGTAACAACAACAACAACAATTAATTTAGTCCTAATGGTTTTCTGACTATTTAACAACACACATCAGAAGGTTAACACCCATAAAATATTAATATGATTTAAAGCCATATTTTTACCTGCAAAGAGAATAAAAGAAATGGTGGCATAGTGCCTAAGGCATTTGACTGCTAACCAGAAGGCTGGCAGTTCAAACCCGCCAGCCACTCCTTGGAGGGAAGGTTAGGCAATCAACTTCCATAGTGATACCACCTTGGAAAGCCAAGGAGGGGTCGCTATGAGTTGGATCTGACTCGATGGCAGTGGGTGGATGGTGGTAGTCAAACTTTTCCTGCTATCACAGAGCATTTGTTTACAAAAATAATCTTTACATGGTAAGTTTTTCCAAAATCACTAAAAATATACTTTGAAAAAGACAACAGTTATATATATAAAAAATAAAGCAATACAGATATTCAAATATTCATCATATTGAGGGATGTCATGACTTATTTTGCAGAGAAATACTAAGGTTAAGTTTCTAAGAAACTTTCACATAAATTATCCCAGATCTATGATTTATTCTTTTAAATTTCTTGTAAAAGATTAGTAATGTTTATTTTAAATTCCTTAATTCAACACCTTAAAAAAAAAGCCTTCCTACGTGAAAAACCCACTCCTCTCTTTTCTACTGATTAGTATTTAAGAATCTGAAGCACCTGGATTTGGTTTTGGGGAAAAAGAAAGTTCCTAATATACAAATTCTCCTTTAACTCCTCGGTTAAAAAAAGAAAAAGGACACAGTAATTAGCTTTCTTCATATTTATTTGCTATTTTTTTTAACAATTAAACACACTGTTGGGAAATCTTATTAAATGTGAAAAATATATTGAAAATACATGCAATTTTAAAAGCCCCAGATATGCTTTTCAAAAACATAAAAATTGAAGAAATATACGATCTAAGTAACTATCATTAAGCATACTGAATACTGATGGGCAAAATGGCACGGAATCTGGAATTTGCACCAAATTATCCATCAATTATGAAGATGAAAGAGAACAAGAATATTTCTTGGTGATGGGTACATGGGGTTTACAATTTTGATTATGGTAAAAAATGTCCATAATAAAATGTTTCTTAAAAAATAGCAATTAATCAAGATATATTTCACTCAAATATCTTATATAATGAGACACTAGGGGGACACGCTGAGAAAACAAACAAAAAATATATATGTATGAACAGAAACTATTATATGGGCATTCAATGTCATGGGTAGATTAAAACAGCGTTCATACTTTTTAAAATTGTAGATCTACTTAGAATGCAAAGAAAGAGCTTCTACATAAATGTTCGATTGTGATTTAGGATAAATTTTAGAAACAACCTAGTTCAATTTCTTCATTTTACGTAAAAGGAAACAAATGTCGAGAGAGACTGAATGTCCATCCCATGATGAAGGTTAGTCCAAAATTGGGGAAAAAACTCAGGATCCAGCCTCCAAATCTAGTGCTATTTTCACTAAATCATACTAAAACTCTTAAAAATAAATTAGACATAATTCACTCATCAGAGTGTTCAGCTATTTACTAAAACTTACTTCCTTCTCTGGGTACAGGAGGTCAAAGAGCTTCATGACAGGGAGAAAATCAGCAAGTGCATTTTTCTGAATACTTCCAGAAATGAACTGTAGGAGAACCCACATCAGATGATCTCTGCCTTTAATAAGTCCTCGCCCTGCTAACTGTAAAAGATGTTAAAATACACATCTGTATGTGGCTGGTCAAAACACATGAATATAGGAAAGTTAAAAAACAGAAAACACTTAGAAGCTGGCATCTAATTTTGGAATTTAGTGACTACCTTTCTCAATGCAAGACACACCACACCAAACAGAGCTTTTAAATTATTTTTTATATCATATGCCCATATATATTTTTTCCCTGCCCCCAAAACAACTATCCATATACAAAAATCAATGTTTTAGAACACAATTAAGCACATGTGCATGAGAATCAGGTTTAATATTGAGAATTACTAAAAAATATCCCATCAAAACACAAAATATTTTATTATATCAAAAAGTTGCACTGCTTATATTTTCGACTTCTATTCACTTTTTTGGATTCATTCCCTCTATTATCTGTCCATTACCAAGGCCTGTTAACATCTTTGGCATAAATGGTACTTGGCTTCTCTTCTCTGCCCTGGTTTAGATCTTTAGCGTCTTTGACCTGAACTTGCAATATCCTGCTTCCTAGTATCTTTGCCTCTGGTTTGACTCCATCCATCTCCACACCACCATCTTCCTACCTACGAGTGATTTTTGTCCAACTTGCATACAGTGATGTCATTTCTATCCTCACCACCTCTCAAAGAAAATCTAAACATTGGAACAAACATCTACAGCAGAAGGTTCTCTCTGTCCTTACCAGCCTGCATTCCTCAGCTCAATAAGGCTTCTCCATTTATATTTTTCAATCCCAGCTCTAAGAGACCTCTATGTCTTTCCAAATGCTCTTACTGCTAGGGAAACACATCCCTGTCTTTCCTTCTGGCCAACTTCTATTTCTCATTTAAGTATTAGCTTAAAGAGCTCTTTGACAAAATCAATCCTGATTTTTTTGTTGTTGCTGTTAGCTGCCCCCAAGTTGATTCTGACCAACGGTGACCCTATGTGTGTGGAGCACACCCACTCCACAGGGTTTTCAAAGCTGTGGCCTCTCAGAAGCAGATCATCTGTTTTCCAAGGTACCAGTGATTGCATTTGAACTTCCAACCTTTTGGCTATTAGTCAAGCAGTTAACCATTTGAGTCACTTAGGGATTTCTTTAGAAGAAACTATTCTTCATTCTTATTGTAGGGAAACATACTTCAACTATGTCAAGTGTTAAATTTTAATCAAATTGTTTACACCAGGGCTTCAAATCAGTTCAGCCAGCTTCAGTCATGGCCAGCAAAGAAACACTGGAATAGGCCTAAACTTTTAAAATGTGGGTGAACTGGAAGGCTAACCAGAATGGGAAGAATTGTGGTTGAAGCCTTGCTAGAAACATAATCTCTCTCTTAGAAAACACGGATAGTATGTACATCACACAGCAACTAAAACTCTTAACTGGCTGAGTCAAAAACAACGGTGCCCAGCTCAAAGATGGCAGTTGACCAAGCCATCTGAATTTGGGTCGCGCTCCACAGTCCTGGCAATCATCCAATATCACACGTTAAGGCTCCTGAAACGGCTCACTATCCTCTTCTGAATCTCCCATTCCAGGGCTTCAACCCATACCTTTTCCCATACTGGTTTAGCGTTCCATATCACCCAAATTTTTAAAATTTGAGTCTTTTCTGGTTTTACTTTGTTGGCCACGAAAGAACCAGTCTGAAGCCCTGGTATGTATTATGTATATGTGTGTGTGTATCTTCCCCTCTAGTGGAGCTCCTTGAAGGTATATATAGTGCCCTTTCATCTTGTATCCTCTGGTCCTTGCACTATGAGTATGCAGAATGAATGAATGAATCCTGTTTTCATACCGACAAGAGAATGAAAAGTTAAGAAACCACAAAAGCACAGGACAGACCAGAACAGAAATAGAGGCTCAGAACCTCTGGCACTACCAAAACGGTGTCACTAGGCCATGCCTTTACCAGTCTGAAACATACTAATCAACAGGGAAGTGGCTCTGACTCAAAGAAAGATTTAGCACATACCTTCTGATGAAGAGAAAGAACCATATGTGGAAAACTTGCAAACTGGAAAAGCACAAAGAAAATAAGCTGACTGGAGAGATGCTGCCATAGGAGTTGGCTGGTTCCTCCATCATCAAACTTCTCCTCAGTCTCGGATCGCTCCATGGCATAAACCACCAGATCCACCAGCTGGTCCTCCAGCACAGGGCAGCGCTGCTTGTGCTGTAGGGCAGAGATTAAATACAGTATTCCAAAAGCCTCCCGGTTAGTTTCAGAATTTACCAGTTAATGAGCATTAATTGTAACAAGAGGCTGGGAAGCATGGAATGAAGTTGAATTTAAGAAGTTAAAGTTAGGCTTAGTTTATTAAAGCTGCATCATGTTACATGAACACAGAGTATGAATTTCATTGAAAATTATTTTTTTCAGCTCTCCCACAAAACAGACTTTTCATTAACTTTTGACTTCCATTTCAGATATTATTGTTTCAATTTGAAAAAGGACACACTACATAGTACAAAATTTTGCTATTTATCCTTTCAAAAAAGTTAACATTTTGAAAACCTATCCACTGCCATCAAGCTGATTCTCACAGTGACCCTACAAGACAGAGCAGAACTGCCCCACAGGATTTCCAAGGCTATAAATCTTTATGGAAGCAGACTGCCTCATCTTTCTCCCACAGAGTAGTTGGTGGATTTGAACTGCCAATCGTTTGGTTAGCAGCTGAATGCCTTAACTGATGCACCACCACAGCTCCTAACATTTTAAAGGGCATATGAAACAGCAATAGCAATATTAATTTAAAATCTAACTCAAAACATGAAAACTTTAGATTCTCAGGCATTGACTATTGTGACGGGAGAGCAAACAAAGCAGTGAATGAATCTATTTATTTCAAAATAAACACAACAAGTTTACACTCACTTTTTATAGAGGTATTCTTAAATAGCCACCAAATTACTCAAAGTCTGTTTTTCAGTCTGTGGTACTGACTATAATACCCCCAATACTGAAATGGACTCTTCCTCTGCAAAAAATGTGATCTCAAAGTGCACTTCTATTCCTTCTTGGAATCCAAACACAATGCAGCTTTAATTTAAAATTAGACTATTTTCAAATCTAAAATAAGAAAAAGAATTGAGTTTAAACACTAAAAATGAAAATGCAACTTCCCTTTCTAGAGGCAAAAAGATTTGGGCTTTGTAATTTCAAAAAGTGCATTTTTGCCAAAAGAAATATGTTAAGCCATATTTTAAGCCATTTTCATATTTTCTTTATAAATATGCTATAGTTATGAGTCTTTCTAGTGAATATAATTTCTAATATAGATGCTTTCCCCCTAACTTTAGATGTGATTATTTAGTCTTTTGCCATGAAAAAGGGATATGATTTCTTCAAATTTAGGGAAAAAATGCAAAATGGGGACGAATTTAGAAAAAAATAAACATAATGAACAGCATCCCCTTTTGCATGCTCTTTGCCAGCTTCAAACTTGTAAAGCTCCAATATAGCTGCACTTTCTTAAAGCATGCAAGTAAAACAAACATCTAACCAAAACAGGAAGCATCAATGGTTGTTTCATATTTTTTTTCCAAAAACACAATGCCATGATCACAGTTCAACCACATTACAGGTTTACAGAGAGCAATATTAACACCACCAGTTGAGACTACAGTACTTTTCCTCCAAATGTAATTATCATTATGAAGCGGAGCAAAGTGCAACAGACAACACTACAAACTATTTCTTAAATCAGCATGCAAAACTACTGTGTACAGGGCTTGAAATTCACTAGTTCTGCCAACCACCAACAACCTAAGAAATGTGTCAGACAACACAAATTTAGAGTGAGATCATTCAAAGTATACAAGAGTCAGAAAAATTTGTGAAAAGAAGTAAAGCCAGGATTTCCAGTAGGAATTTTTCACTAGTGATGGGTATGTGCTTCTAGTTTGGAAACAAACCAATTTGCCATTCACACCTCCATCCATGATGGTCTTCTATTAATATGTTTCAGGAAAAAAGCACACACTAAATCAAATTGGATTTTAGCATCTGAGTCACTTGGACTTTCGCTTTTTAGTATTAGTTATTTTTTGAAAAATGGATTTTCACCTACGTATTTTCATGGGTATAGTGATGGTCATACAGCTAATGATTTGAAGAGGAAAGCCAAATTACCGAGATTTTTACAAAGCAAGCCCTAGGAAATTTACAGTTAAAGTTGATGGGCTTTTAATATCTGCAATGATTCAAAATGACTCCCAATTTTCTGCGAAGTATTAAGTCAGCCAGGAATCTCTGTAGTGCCTCAAGCCTTCGTGTCTCAGGGTAGCAGAACATTTATTGTGGTTAACTCTAAACTTCCCAGGTTTTTGGTTAACGCCAAGGTTCTCAGACCAACTTTAGAGACAGTTTAAATATGTTGCTTTGTTTGCCAATTATCATTAATACCCAGAGAGAAAGAAAAGACTTAAATGTAAACTGATCTGCACTGCTAACTCTTTTAGAATAAGTTCTGCTTGAGTTTTCAATTACTAAAAGACAGGGCCATTAAAATTTAGTACAAGATTATTTTACCAAGTAGAACAAACAGAAATTTGTAAAGCAGTTTAACAATCTATGAACAGATGTTAATAAACAATCACTAGGCTAAGATCATTCTGTAAGCCAGTGGATGCTATCTATACATGTGGTTATTCACATTTTGCTTTCTGGGAGATTTAGTAAATTTAAGGCTATAAAATATAGGCATATATAGTAGAATGTGTTAGTTTATATCATACACAGATAAATCTTTGTTGTTGTTGTTATGTGCCGTTGAGTTGGCCCCGACTCACAGTGACCCCTCCTTGGGTTTCCGAGGCAGTGTCACTACAGAAGTAGGACTGCCCAACCTTCCTTCCGAGGAGGTTTGAACCTCCAGCCTTCTGGTTAGCAGTCAAGTGCCTTAGGCACTGTGCTACCAGAGCTCCTAGATAAATCTTTAGTTAGGCATATATAGTAGAATTTCTTAGTTTACATCATATGTAAATGTATCTTTCCTTAAAAGTTCTTTTAACAATAAAAATATCTACATTTGATATTTTAATAATTTAATTCTACACAATGGCATAAACTGCACAGGAACCTTATCTTAAATTTTCAGCTTTGATAAAAGCTAAAAATCAGACACAAATCATTAATAGAAACATTAGCATTAACCCCACACAACCCCTGATTTCTTTCCTACCACTATTTTAAAATGGCAAATGATAATGCTTTTCACTGTTAGTAACCCATAGCCTACATTAAGTGACATCTGACACTTTTCATGTGATGGTTCTGGTACTGCTTTTGCTGTGATATTTTAGCATACTGGACTGAAACCCAAAAGAACCAAACCCGCTGCCATCAAGTCCATTCTGACTCACAGTGACCTTGCAGGACAGGGTAGCACTGCCCCACAGAGTTTTCAAAGCTGTAATCTTTATGGAAGCAGACTGCCACATCTTTTTTCCACGGAGCGGCTGGTGGCTGGAACTGATGACCTTTTAGTTAGCTGCTGAGCGCTTAACCACTGAGCCACCAGGGCTCCTTATACTGCACTTAACAAAGTAGATTGCCCAACCTTGCTTCTGAGGAGTGGCTGGTGGGTTTGAATCGTCAGCCTTCTGGTTAGTAGTCAAGTGCCATGGGCACTATGCTACCACAGCTCCTTAGTGGGCTTAAATTCATTTTCAATTTTTATTTTAGTGCTAGAATTCAGTTTTAAAGCAATACCTACTCAGAACATAATGACATGAAAAAGTCCCTTTCTATGTCATTTATTCTATTTTTCTGGCTTAACCAAGAAAACTGCCAATGAGAACTGAAGTGCTAAGCCAGTTAACACCACTTTCAAAGATTCCTTTCAATGATAGACCAAGTGATCAGCCTAGTACCTTACTGTCTTGAGGAAATCGGTATTCATATATCAAGGAGTGTATCTGTTTTGTCATACTTTCATGCAGGAGCAAGAACACAAAATCTTGTGTACCAAATAAGATTTTTCCACTGTGTGCTTAAGTCCAACACTCCACCTTGCTGGTCACAGAACTGGGCTTTTTATCACCTTCTTAATGCAACCAATTTTAGGATAAAATATAGCCTAATTCCTACTGGAAAATGCAATATGTATAGCTCTTAAAAGGTTTCAAGCTTTAAGTAAATTAGTGCATTGCTAGACAAAGGACAAGAAAGTATAGTGCAGGATATAGTTCTATAACGATAGAAGATAAGATGACTTAGTTATTTTTAATCATATACTTCTTGTATTGTGTGTTCTCATTTTCTACTCTACTTTCCAGGAGAGAAAAATAACATATCAATGCAGCATATTATCTTCCATTTACAAGTCCCCTCTCTGCAGATTTTTCTATCAAAACACTTACTGATGGATTATGAATTTTTGACAATGTTTACACTACAGTGGGACCAATACTAATAATGTTCTGTCAGCATTTCCATTATAAACTTTATTTTTTACGGAATTATGTCTTAGTCATAAACTTTTTTTAGGTTGAAACTTGTTATTGAAATGATCAGATCAGAAATACTTTTCTCTGACTCACTGTCAGTTTCTTGTTTGAGTTAAGCTGGCCCCCAAAAGAAAAACACTAAAGATATCAGGGGGAAGATACACGCAGCTCAAATGACCATTAATACATTTTTCGACCAAAGTGCAAGAACATTGAGTCAAGTGTGACTTAAAGTTTAAAGCTCATTGTAAAAATTACTTGTAAGACAGCATGAAGGATTTTTTCAAACTGAATACTTACCTCTAACTCGAATGAAAGTTGATTAGAATTAAATGACATGTTTAAGATGTTAAATTGGCAGATTTTATAAATAACTGTCAGAGACTTTAGCATGAAGCGGTTTCAATTTCACATGTACAAAGGCTTGTCCAAACAAGGTAACTTGGTAAATTTTTCAGAAGAAAAAACTTAAAATAATAAGAGATACTGCTATCAGGGTGAGGTCTGGCATGCAAAGTTTCAACACTGAGCAAGTTTTATGGCCAAGCTATATGTCCTTAAAAATAGGGCTTTATAAATGGAAGCACTGGCACAACCTTCACTATAGTATTGCAAACAGTAACGCTATTTTACATAACCTAGACAAGAACGTCTTTTTAAAAAAAAGAAAAGCTGGTCTATTTTAATGTGTTGGGCTCAAAAATTTTTATCAAAAATAATTGGAACCACTATTTTGCTTAAAAGCTCAAAGGTGAAAAGTCCTGGAAACAGACTTGGGACCGTATAAGAGTTTGTTTTACAAAGTGTGGCCATAGTGTTTTTCCCACCATAGGTGAGCTTCCACTGAGAGGAGCTCACTCTAGGAGGGCACTTCTGGCAAAGACTGACAAAGAAGGGTGTTTGTCAAATAGGTGTGGGGCCACGTAAGAGTGTGACATTTCTTAGTCAATCCCCAGGTATCCAAAAAAAACCATTCCCTGTATAAAGTTTACCACTCCAACTTTTAAAAGCAGCATATCTCTATTAAAGTGGGTTCTTATTTTATTTTTAATTTGTTTTAAGGCAAAGCAACATAAGCAGGTTTTTTTTTTTTTTTTTTTTTTAATTGTGGTTATTTGTTTTAATAGTCTGGAAAGATAAAGGCCACCACAAATCTTTCCATATCTGAAAATTCTACCAGGCTAGCTTTAGCCCTAAAGTGTGAAAAACAGTAAAATGGAGTGGGAAGGAAAAACAACCCATCAAAAGGCGACAGGCTTTATTGAGTGTTGTGTTTGTCTTTAAAAAAAAAAAAAAAAAAATTAAAAAAAAAGAAAAAAACAAACACCAAAAAAACAAAAACAAAAACAATCCATCAAAAACAACTCTCATATCCCAAGAAGAAATTTGTTTTAGTGGCCTTGGTCTCAGCATGGTCCTGCCAATTTCAAGCCCCGACCATACACGTATTCTCTAAATGGAATCAGTGGCTACAAAGCGGCCAGCGTATCGTTAGTCACAATACAACAGTAAGGTTGTGAACATACCTGAGCAATGTTCAAGGTCTAGAGCATTGGAGGATGGGCAGGACAAGACAGGACAGAACAAAAATAAAGGAAGAAAAAAAGAAAAGACAAAACAGTGACTATGAGGCCAGCCTCAAGGAACCCAGAGTCAGCACAAACCCTCCCACATGTTAAACCACTAAAAACAAACAAACAAACACCAAACAAAAATCAGCAATGAGGCCACGCTGAAGATACCAGGGGTTACAAAAATAGAAACCCGAACAAAGAAACAAAAAAGTCAAAAATTATGGTTAAGTCATGTGTAGGTTTCTCTGGCAAAAGGTATACTTGAAACTGGCCTTATAGAAAAAAAAGCAATGCAAAATAAACCAACTTTTAAAATATCTCCTTTTTTATTTAAACATTTTTAAAGTAATATATAAATGATAGGAACAAGAGTGTTTATAAACTATACATTAAAAAAATCATCAAAGAGTTCTTAACTGTTTTGCTCAGTTAGCTATAGCAAAGAAAGGAGAAAGGAACAGTGCAGATTCTATGCAGAATTTACTAGGTTTCCAGCACAGTACAGTACCTGCTTATTTAAACCTAGCATATTGCAGACCATATCCCTGGAATAAGGCTGCTCCAATACATATCTCAACAAAGCAGTCTGTGGTTCAAACAGATCCTTTAAAGAAAATAAAGAAAATTATTGCTTCAAGATCAAGGTAAATGTTAATTCAAATTATTTGAAATTGGGATTAAAAAAATCCTCTAGAGGTACTTGTTACCTTCACACAGTAGGCAGTATCTAGTGGGGGGAAAAAACCATAGGATTTTAATGCTTATATATAATTTGTTCAAGCCCCTCATTTGATAAGTGATGAAAGTGAGGTGAAGGGGCCTGCCCCAGGTGATATAGGCGTAGCAGTGAAGATGAACCTAGAAATGTCCCAACCTTGTATCTGCAGTGCACTTTCCACTCTATTCTCCTGAAAATAAAATAGGTTTAAAGTTTTGTAATTGTACAACCTCATGATGTCAACTTTTATAGATTTTCTAGGTGTTTCTTAGACATAAAGCAGCATTATTAAGATCTTCACTTCTTTTCTGTTATTACTCGACAGTAAATTTTCTAAAAGTGTTTCTAGGCATCTAAGGGTACAATTTCTAGCAACCAATTTAAGTTTATAATAAACAATACTAGAAAGCTATATTAAAAAACAAAATCTTTCTCAAAGTTTGGAGCCCTTTTCCAAACGACAACCCTAATATTATCAAACATGTTGAACAGAAGAGCTATTATAAACTACTGTAAGAATCTCAAAAACAGCTTTTTGGCTCTTAAATATATTAACTTTTAGAGAAGGAGATGTAATAGTCATATGCTTATTTACATTTGTGCCTTTTGTTTACTCATATTTAAAATATATTAATTTTAAAATATTAATATATATTTACTAAAATATGTTAATTTAGAAATAATAGCTTTTAAGTCATCTAAAGTTTCCAGGCACCTCATTTTTGCTTCCATCTATGCTGCTAAAAACAGCATTTTAATTAGCCAGTGGCAGTTGAAGTACTATTTGCATAATACTAATTTTTTTTTTATTGTCTCTTAAGTTGGGGGGCAGGATCATGGGATTTTAGTGCTTACAGTTTATTTGTTTAAACTTCTCAATAGATAAGCGATGAAACTGAGGTGAGGGGACTTGCCTAAGGTCATACAAAGGGTAACAGTTAAGATGAAACTAGAACCCAGGTCTTTCAAGCCACATCTCCAGTGTATGCTGTGTATACATGCATGCAAACCAACCAAACTCACTGCCATCGAGTCAATTCTGACTCATAGTGACCATAGAGGACAAAGTAAAACTGCCTTATAGGGTTTCCAAGGCTGTAAACTTTTAGGAAGCAGACTGCTTCATCTTTCTCCCATGGAGTGGCTGGTGGGTTCCAGTCATGGACCTTTTGGTTAGCAGCGTATGCTTTAACCACTGTACCACCAGAGCCCCTTATATATATGTATATACACATGTGTGCATGTGCGCAAACACACACACACACACATACACATGTGTATATATATATACATGGATACAAACACAACGACTATGTAACTGCAATTCTGGGGTAAAAGCCTTAGGAATAATTACTACTTGTGTAATTTCTTTACCATAAAAACAACACCAAAAAAGCCCATCTGATTCCTATCCAAAATTCCACTACCACCAAGTCAGTGAGTCTATTCTTCCCAGTTACCTGAATGCCTCTGTTTACTGCCCCTTTCTACATTTTAATAATAAACTACACGTGGTTATGTAAGCACTCACTTCAATATACTAGTTTCAAAGGATTTCTTGGGGGCATTTTAAAGCAGAGTAACCAAAGTGCACACTTTAAGTAGAAATTTTTACAGCTATTTGACTTAATGTAGAAATAGTTGCAACAAGAGCAATTACATCCAAACAAGTATCAGCCAAATCAGCAAGGCTAATGCAACAACTTAGAAGGAGCAGGACCTCTTAAAAGACGTATCAGAATTCCAGTGATCTGAAAAAGCAAGCCCTCTTTCCTTCAGAATTAACTTAGAAAGGACTTTAGGTATAGTCACATTAAAGTCGTAAGCATCACCATGGCAACAGAAAAGAATTTTCTGTTCAGAATTCTAATCAAAGAGGAATGGAGGTAGCTTCCAATGACTCGCATACAGTGGAAACACAAATGCTATTTCCAAATTTGGAGAAGAGATGCCAAGGGGGTTAACAGTATAGATTCCAGAGTTCACATCCTGGCTCTACCAGTTCCTAAATGAGGGACCTTATTCATATTACTGTACCACCTCGTTCTCAGTTTCATCATTTGTGTAATGGACACAACAGGGCTGTAGTTCAAAAGAGCTATTGCAAAATAAAGTGCTTATAGTAGTGCGTGGCACACAGTAAGCACACAATTAAGTTAGCTGTTTTCATTATTACTGCTATCATGATGACTGTAAATTCCATTCCATTTACCATCTTTTCACATTTAAAGCTTTGCTGACTAAGATCCTAAAACTCTAGAACTGTCACCTCTGTTTCACTGTTTTACAGTTCTCATTTTTGGATAAGTTAGTTACCTAATTACTCTGTATCTCATTTTTGACAAAAAAACAATTTACATGAAAAGTATCTAACACTCCACATGCCTGGCTCTGCTCAACAGCCCACCCACAAAAAAATATAATCGTTCTATCAAATTTTTTATAGGTTTATGTTAGTAACACGTGCTTCACTTTACTGATATTTAAGGATTTTTTCTTTGAGAATTTTCTACTCCTCTTTAATCCCCCCCACCCCTCCCATTTTAAAATCTATAACTTGGGAGGCTCACTTTTTCTGTAAATTTTAAGGACACTGTACATTCATGTTCAGTCATGGCATGTAAAGGAAGCATGAAAACAAGGAAGCAATTTAAAAATTCTGTTTCTATCTCCAAGTGCTTTGCCAGAGGCAGCATGATGTTGTTGTTATGTGCCGTTGAGTCAGACCTGACTCATAGCAACCCCTCCTTGGGTTTCCAAGGCAGTATCACTACGGAAGTAAATCGCCCAACTTTCCTTCCAAGGAGTGGCTGGGTGGGTTTGAACTGCCAGCCTTCTGGTTAGCAGTCAAATGCCTTAGGCACTCTGCCACCAGAGCTCCTCCACTGGGGAATAAACACCTACAGTATCATGAACCACTGAATATACTTGAATATTGGAATAATAGGATAAAACACAAACTACCACTCATTCATTGTTAAATAACTATACAAAATTATTTTAATTGATGTCAGTAAGTTGTATACTTATAAAAAAGTTGAACTGGCAAAAGTGTGACAGATATATTTATAATAATGATGACAAAAAAAAGTGGCTGCTCAGACTGCACACGTACAACCAAAAACCTCATGGGATTTGACTGCCTCATTTGGTGGTTCAGGGTCATGGTTTCATCAGACATACCAGTTAACTGGCCTAGTAACATGTTTAGTGCCTCTATTCTACCTCCTAGTTCACTGTGCAGTGTTCTAAAAGCTTGCAAACAGCCATCCAAGGCATGACAATTGGACTCTATTTGCCTGGAGCAACACAGGAAGAAGTCAAGTCAAGAACAGGAGGAGGATATGGAATGTGTAGCTAACTGCCCCCATGATCAAGCACCTCCTTTGCCATGAGACCAGAAGAACTGGAAGGTACCTGGCTACCATTAGTTAACATTTTGATCAAAGATTCTATACTAGAATACTGAACAAAAAGGGGCAAACGTAAATAAAATTTCAAATTCTTAGGGACTTTCTGGAGCCACTGGGGGATGTATAAACCTCTGGAACTATTATCCTGAAATGCTCTTTAAAACATAAACCAAAAATATTCCCTGAAGTTTTCTTAAAACCAAACAAAGGTTTTGCTAAACTAGTAAAAAAAATGTCTGTATTCAGTATTATGTTCTTTAAGGAACTATTTATAGGGAACCAAAGTGACATCAGCAACTTGAAGGATTAGACAGGAACCCTAGAGGGCAGTGAGTCTATGTTACTGAGGGAGAAACAACTCTGAAAAAGAGGGTGAGAACGGCTGCATAACTCAAAGAATATAGGCAATGTCCCTGAACTGTACAGGTAGAAATGGTTAAATTTGTGCATGTTTTGCTATGCATATTCTCAACAACAAAATAAAATAAAAAAATAAATTCAAAATGGATTAAAGACATAAAAAAAATTACTTCCTGAGACTATGAACATACAATTTGGTATCACATATCTTATAATCTAGGATGAGTAGTGTCAGATGAACTAGAAGTCCCATTATATTTAACAACATACCTTATCATATGGCAAAAGGCCTTTCAAAGGAAAACGAAGAGTTGCAGGATCCAATTTCCATGAATTACAAATGGCACCTGAGTTATTTACAACTGGCAGAAGACTGCAGCGACCTGTATGTATTTAAAGGAAAAAAAACGTTAATATGTAAATGTGAACACAGTTTGGCTATCTTTAAATATTTGTAGCATGTCTTTCAATATTTGTAGAGTCAATGAAGGATCAGGAAGTTTGGGAGTTTCCTTTGATTATTTTTAGTCCAGATGCTTACGGACCAACTTATACAGGTCTTTCAAACAAAACATGTTTCCCTTTTGTCCAAGTTGTCTGGGACAGGGATCAGCAAACTACAATCCATGGGCCAAATCCAGTCTGCCACTGTTTTGGTAAAGGTTTAGTGGAATACAGCTATTTTTAACACTAAAGAGCAGAGCTGAGTAGTTGCAACAGACTGTATATCCACACAGTCAAAAATACTTACTTTATGGCCCTTTATAGAAAAAATACACAGATACCTAGTCTAGGGTCCAGATGACTAATTATAGATAAGATACCCTGAGAGACATCAGATGCAGCATGTGAGGATCAGTGTATATATCCAACTGTGTAACAAATATTGCTGCTTGAATATCCCACAGGCCTCTCAAACTCCAATAGTCTCAAACTGTCAATAGTCTTAATTAGTCTCATCATTCTTCTCAGATCAGCTTCACTTCCACAATCTGTTAAATGACATCATGTCTACTCAGTTTCCTGTATTTTTGTATTTCCAGTACCTAGAATACCACCTGGTTCAAACAGTGCTCAACATTTGATCAATGAAAAATAATAGTCTATATCCCCAGACAGTTTTGAGGTTACAATGACTTTTAAAAATAATTCATGAGTATATGTGGGCACCCTAAAAATTGCCAAATCACACGCTTATTTTTTCAAGAAAGCTCAGAGCATCGAAAACCCCATGACAAAATGGAAAACAAAGTAATAAAGAATAAAGGTGTGAATTCAAATGAGCAGAAAGAGCTTGGTACTCTCATGTACCATGGCCACACAGGGACAGATCTGCTGAGACTTCAGTTACCTAAAGAGCTCTGAGGATCAGTAGGTAACGCATTTGGTTGCTAACCAGAAGGTCAGTGGTTCAAACCCTCCAGCTGCTCTAAGGGAAGAGAGTGAGACAGTCTGCTTCTGTAAAGATTTACAGCCTTGGAAATCCAATAGGGGTTGCTATGAAGCAGAGTTGACTCAAAGACAGTAGTTTTTTTGGAGGGTGGGGTGGGGGTGGGGATGGGAAGGTTTCAGTTACTTAAAGACTCCATGGTGCTTTACTAACTGTATTAAAAGGTCCTACTTATCACCAGGGACAGTACCTTCTAGAATGGTTCTACCTGAAGCTCACACCCAGTCCAGACTACTTTTTCCTCCCTACACTCACCACACAGGTACCTAAAAACAAGTGAAAGACAGTTATTAAGCTCCTAGAAAGTTAATAAAACGACAAGCCATCAAGACACGTATAAGGTATCACCTTTCATCTTTGCTTAATAGTTAGGTCGCTAACAATCAGGTGCAACTTAGTATAAATTATAACCTTACCACAAATGGAGTTTATTCTTGCTGTGGGCCTGAAGGTATCCACAAAGTCCGATACCAGGTTTCCAAGTAACTAAAAAAGACAATACATAAGTTTAAAAATAAAATCAAGATTTCCCTGAACACAATAATAATAAAATGAGATAAGATATGTAAAGATTTTAGTAGGTTGTCCAGCACCTGGTAATTATTCAAAGATTAGTTCCCTTTTCTTTCAAATAATTACTTTAGTACTACTTCAGCTATGCCTGTATTAAACCAAGTCATGTCACTGTATCTTTAGCTTTTTGACGAAGCTGTGTGTATTTTATTGTATGGTATATAAACTGTCTCAATGGGTCAGCAAAGAAATTAAAGAAATATATGATAATGAGTAAAAAATAAGAAAATCAGTGACCATTTCTTGAAAAATCACACAAAAATTAAATTAGTACAACTATTTGGATTACATTTCAAGTTAAAATTTTGGATAATATAAACCTTACCCAGTGTGGAAGTTTTCCCTCAGGATATAGCTTCCTGATCTCAGTGACTGCAAAATATGCTGGTAATAAACAGGCATTTCTTTCTAAGATATAGGCTATAACCTATGAAAAAAAAAAAGGGCAATGTTATCACTCGACTAGTCCTATGTATAAGCCCTTTAAATCTAACAATAGGAACAACAACAAAAAAACTACTAGAAGTACAGATATTATTTCACGGCTGCACTGATCTTAAAATGTGTTGTTGTTGTTGTTATTTGCTGTCAAGTCAGACTCGATGCAAAGCGACCCCTCCTCGGGTTTCCGAGGCGGTATCACTACGGAAGTAGATTGCCCAACCTTCCTTCCGAGAAGTGGCTGGTGAGTTTAAACCGCCAGCCTTCTGGTTAGCAGTCAAGTGCCTTAGACACTATGCTACCAGAGCTCCTATCTTAAACTATAACATAAAATAATTCATTTGCGTGTAAAGAGTCTCTTAAAATGAAGACTATAATAAACAATGTAATGGGTTACTGAGGGTTAGTAAACAATCTTGAAAATGCTTTAAAAGTTGGTAGACTTGGGAGAGCAACAGCAGAGTAACTATTCTTACAACATGAGCTACAAAGCATGAAGAAGATCTTTTGTATGTCCACTGGCTGGTGTCCTGTAACAGTTTAAAGTCCTTTGATATCTAGATTGCTTTTGTCATAATTAAAAAACATAAATTAGTTAAAAATTCCCTTTTGAAATATAACAAAGTAAAACAGCATCAAGAGTACAAGTGATTTTTGTAGAAATAAACAAATAAAACATTGTACAAACTACCAAAATTTTAAAAGCAGAATTAAACAAAATTAGGTTTTTTTTTTTTTTGAGGTTAAGATCAATGGATTTCAGACATGTTTAAATTACCTCTCTTGCTGCCAGAAGCTGCTGTACAACAGCTGAGCTCACCGTATTAGGAATTGTCAAGATTTTCTCCAAAATCACTTTTAAGAGATCTCGAACGCCCTGATATAAGAAGAAAGGCAGGTATAAAAAAAGTAACATGCCCTATGCTAGCTTTAAAATCAAGACATGCCCTAATACTGAAAATATGACTTATTTCCTCTGGTTGTTGTTAGCTGCTGCTGAGTCGGCCTCCAATCGTGGCAACTCGATGCACAACGTGATAAAACACTTCTTGATCCTGTGCCATCCTCACAATAGCTCAGACAGCTGTGACCCACAGGCTTTCACTGGCTGGTTTCAGGAAGTAGCCTTTCTTCCTAATCCATCTCAGTATCCAAGCTCTGCTGAAACCTGTTCAGCATAGCAACATGCAGCCCACCAATGACAGATGGCTGGGGCCTGCATCTGAGGTACACTGGTCAGGACTCAAACCTATGTCTCCCACACTTAAGGTGAGCATTCTACCACTGACCCGCCAATCGTATTTATGTCCTAATTGTGCTTAATCTGAAGGTTTTAGAATCACACATTTAGGAAGTCACCTTCAAGATTACACCTTTTATTGCTCTGAATTGGAGTTAATACTTCAGTTTCTAACACTAACCCAAGAGAAGAGTCATGTTTCAAAATAGAATTCTAAAGAAGGTCATGTTATATGAACAAACAAAATCACTTAAAGATTAAAATTAAACCTTATATACCCTCTGTTACTTTTCTAATGTTACAAGTGTCAAAAATGCTTAACTTGCTCTTAACAGAAGAAACATATTAGAATAGGACTTGAAAACACAAATTAAAAAAACTGTCTGCAGATGGTCCTTTCTGCTCACTTTCTTTGGCATATTCTCTTTATTTCCCTTTCTCATCCATCACATACCTTAATCCCTCAAGCTTATTCAACAAGGCTATTTTGTCAGTGGAATATCTCTATATATCTACTACCAGTTGCCTTACTTGAAACTGATATATAAGAGAAAATTTCCTTCAATATGCATTTGTTGACATGTTATATATATATATACATGGTATACTATATGACCAGTTTTGTAAAAAAGGTAGACAAAATATATACATGGAAGAAATTAGAAACAATTATAAATCACCATACAGGTAAATGAGAAAGTAAAAACTAAGAAATTAAAGTATAATACAGAGAAAACAATTAGAAAAAGCTTC
>NW_006921769.1:3919014-3923712 GCF_000298275.1 Orycteropus afer afer
CTTTCCTATGCATTCCTGTCCTCTGAGCTATCTCCCTGTGCAAATACTGCCCTTCAGATCTCCCATGATTGACAGTTCCAAGCACTGTACTTACCTGGTATAAATGTTCACCTTATTCATCTGTCTATTGTGTGGCTGAAAGTTAAGGGACTGAGTTCAATTCCAGGCCCAAAGGGTGACTAGGGACCATAGTCTTGAGGTTTAACCCATCTCTATTTGATAAGTAAGCCTGGTCTTTTTTATGATTTTGAGTTTTGTGCCACATTTTTCTCCCACTCTATCCAGGATCTCCTACACTGATCCCCTTTCTGAGTGGTTGACAGTGGTAGCTGGGCATCATCTAGTTCTTCTGGTCTCAGGGTCACGTAGGCTGAGATTTGCATGTCTAACCAGTGCCTTGGACTGAGTTGCTGAGTTTTTTTGTGAGGCACCAGTGGCAAGTATATGTTATTGTTTTTGTTGGACAGCAGAACGCTGGGGATACTAGTTAAGGCAGGCATAGTCCAAGGGAAATTAAGGTAGATATGAAGCACTTGCTCTCTTCATCAGTTGATGTCTACATCCCTTCTCAGTTTCCACATAGACCTACTCTGTGCTCTTTCATGTGTCATACAGATGGGACCCCAAATCATAACACTGGTGGCATGAAGGAACACAGATTCTGGTTTGCGATTTCCCTATTCACCAGAAGAATACATTGCCCACCTACATTTTTAAGAGAGAGGGAGGGGAAGAGAAGTTGTGGGAACCACTTTTAAGTTACTTTAAGAAATATACAACAAAAAATAGATTTTTTTTAATATTTCTACTTTATTTCTCTTACCTGAAAGTAAGATATGAACAATACCAATCATGTCTAAAAGAGATTACTTTTTATAACAAAAGAAAAATACCTTGTAATCCACTCCCCCAATTATTTTCCGAACCAGTTTAAATGTTAACGCCCAAAGCTGTGTTCTTTCCCATTCAAGAGTATCAGAGTTTATCAGGGATTCACAAACCATCCTAGAAAAAGGAATATCCAATCCAGTTATAAACAGAATTTTAATACTCTGGATACTATATTTGGCACAGCAAATATTTTTCATAAAATGCATTATATAAAGATAATTTTAAAACTATGCACAGCACTTTATATTTTCTATCTACATGAAAGATTAAATACAAAGTAGAATTATGTGATATTCGTTATGTCGTATTTCTACCAAAAGGAAACCTACCAAAGACTATTGGTTAAATGTTTACTGACATCAGCTTATGGAAGATTATATATTTCCATGATAGTGACATGATTGTCTATCTCACATACTCTTCTGAAATGTGACACTGGCACTCCTCCCACAGGGGGAGAAGGATGCCAATGTTCTTTCCTCTTAAATCTGAGCAGGCCTAAGACTATAGCAAAAATGATGTTGTAGGACTCCCAAGGTAACATAATAAAAGGTGCTACAGCTTCTACCTAGCCCTCGTTTGAACACTTGCCCTTGGAATATGCCATACTGTGAAGTCCAGGCCACATGGAGAGGTCACAGGTAATTTCTAGTTCACAGCCCCAGCTACAACCCAGCCCCTTATGACAACCAGGCTTTAACCACAAGACATAGAAGTGAGGAAGTCTTCATTATGACTCCAGCCTTAGCTAGCATGACTGCAATCAATCAGAGATCCCAGCAAAAAACTGTCTCTTAAAGCCCATCAACCACCATAACCATTAATAGGTGGTTGTTACTATTTAAAGCCAGAAAGTACTGGGGTAATTCATCATGCAGCTACAGTAACTGGAACAAGCTCATCAAAGTGAGTGATTTCAACCCCTCAGCTGAAAAGCACAAGTTGCCTGGTTTTAAGCTTACAAGTATAGGTATGTGTCATTTTATGTCCATTTGGCAATATCCCAACACATATGTCAATGGCCTCATAAGGTTTTTTGTATTTTTCACACACATATATATATATATAAAGGAAACCCAGACTCTTGTATGGGTAGGAACAGGCAGGCGAGGCAAAGGACATGGCTCTGGGAGCAGGCTCTCAAACTCTGTCCACTGGGCAGGAGGCGGCAGTGGTGGCAGCAGTTGCAAAGTAACTCAGGCCGCTCCAGTGGCTCAGGCAGGAACAGGGGGCACTGTGGGGCTAGGCGCACTCTGCTCCTTCCCTGCCCTCTCAGCCACTGCTGATATTGCTGGCACCCTCCCTTCCAGCCTCTGCCAGCAGCTCCAGCAGCAGTGGCAAGAGCAGTAGCAGAGGCAACAAGGACAACCAGAAGTAGGCTTCCCATACGGTTTTAATGTGGTATTTGCACAATGTTCAAATCCCATAACATCCTATTTCACAAAATGTATTGTGGACATCAAGAAACACATACCTGTATACAAGTCTAAGAGTACTGCATTCTAGAAACTAAAACTAAACTATTATGAAGAATTACCTGATGAGTCTACCTTCTTTCCTCATTTCTTTATCCTTTTATAACAGCTACCTCAACCAATTTCTAAACATTAATACAAAGGAAGTCTTTGGATTTGTTGTATCCACATTAAACATACCTGGGTGGAAGAAGACTGGTCTCAACTGCCATTGCTAAGCAGTCATAAAGAAAAGAAATTCTTTTAGGGCTGTGCTGGCCATGAATGAATTTAACAATCCACTGGATGCATTGTTCATGAGACTCCTAGAAAATGGGAAAATGATTATATTTGGAATCTAATGTTGTATTTCCATTTAACAAATGACTTACACTGTATCTGAAAGGACATAAAGACTACAAATGAAATGCCTCATCATAAGCATCAGTGAGTGAAAAGAACCTTTAAAAGGTCAAAATGAAAAAACTCAAAATTTACTATTTCCATTATATTAAGCTTACACTCTTACAATTTTATAGATTAAAACTGTACCATTTTTATTACATGGAACCTTAGGACTCTTTACAAGGAATGAGATTTTATTAATATAATCATAGCCAATAGAAAACTATAACTAAAATAGTAAAAAATAAATAAGTTGAAAGAAAATGCAGTAAAATCTACTTTTTCAAAAGCTTTTAAAATATGCTGTTTTCTTGGATGGTACTGGAATTTATTAGAAATATTTGAAGGATAAAACACATGCTGTGAAAAGTATATAGGAAACTAAAGTAAAGTGCTCTACTTTAAGACAAAGAAACAAGGAAAGACATTATATAATGAGTAAAAGATCAACTGAACAAGCAGACATAACCATAATAAATGTCTACAGATCCAATGAAAGAGCTCCAAAATACAAATCAAACTTTAACAGAATTGGAAAGACAAATAGATGACTCCACAGCAATAGTAGGAGACTTTAACATAATACTTTCAATGAAAGAGAGAATAACTAGAAAGAAACTCAGCAGAAGAACCGAGTAATACAATCAACCTACTTGACCTTAAAGACATACAGAGCACTTCGCTCAACAACAGCACAATATACATTCTTCTCCAGTGCACATGGAACATTCTCTAGAATAGACCACATTATTAGGCCACAAAGCAAGTCTCAGTAAGTTCACAAACACTGAAATACTACAAAGCATCTTATCAGATCACAATGCTACGAAATTAGACATCAACAATAGGAATATATAGGGGACAAAAAAAGCAAACACGTGGAAACTGAATAACCTCCTTAAGCACTACTAGATAACAGAAGAAATAAAAAAGGAAATTAAAATATTCCTTGAATCAACATACCAAAATCTTTGGGACACAGCACAAGTAAAAATCAGAGGGGATTTTATAGTAGTAGATGCACACATTAAAAAAGAAGAAAGATGGCAGACGATGTTTCCGCGAGCATATCTGCATGTGCTGTCAGAACGTCTGGGCCTGGAGCTCACAAGGGACAAGGCTGTGGTAACTTCTTGGCCACAGCCGCCTACCATGAGGGAGCAAATAGTTGAACCTGTGGGCTCGGGACCATGATTGCAGAGGGCATCAACCTCAATAGACATACTACACAAAAATACTGTTCTACATCCTCCTTTGGTGAGTAGGGACTGAGGTCCTAAAAGCTTGCAAACGGCCATCTAGATACAACAATGGGTGTCTCCTTGTCCAGACCAAAGAAGAATGAAGAAAACCAAAGACACATGGAAACAATTAGTCCAAGGGACTAGCAGACCATGTGATCCTCAGCCTATGAGACCAAAAGAACTAGATGGTGCTTGGCTATCACTATCAACCTCTCAGAGGGGGATTGGTGCAGGAGAACCTGGGTTCAGTGGGAGAACAATGTAGAATAAAATTCAAATTCACAAAAAAAAAAAAGACTAGGTTTGCTGGTCTGATAGAGCCTGGTGAGACTCCTGAGATAATGGCCCCTAGTTACGCTTCAGGTCTGGAACTGAACTCATTCCTGTGGCTTCCAGCTAAACAACAGACAGGCATATGGGGTGAACATTTACATCAGGTAGAGATATACTCCTATATCTATAGAGCAGTTAGAAAAAACTAAGGGAGATGAACTTGTCTGTCAGTTTGTTGTCCTATGGTGCCTTGCGTATTGCTGTGAGGCTGGAGGCTGTGCCACGGGTGTTGCAAAATGCCAGCATGGTTGCCCATGGTGGACAGATTTCAGCAGAGCTTCCAGACCAAAACAGACTCAGAAGAAGGAAGAGGCCATCCACTTCTCAAAGAATTGGCCACGGAAAACCTTATGAATAGCAGTGAAACACTG
>NW_006921769.1:3924627-3926427 GCF_000298275.1 Orycteropus afer afer
ACATCTGTGGAAAGAGGCAATGGAGAAGCTCAGTACCTTCAGCCAAAACAAGGCCAGGAGCTGATTGTGGAACAGACCAGGAACTGCTCATATGCAAGTTCAACTTGAAGTTGAAGACAATTAAAACAAATCCAAAAGAGCCAAAATATGACCTTGATAATATCCCTCCTGAATTTAGAGACCATCTAAAGAATAGATTTGATACACTGAACACCAATGACTGAAAATCAGAGGAACTGTGGGATGACATCAAGAACATCATCCACGAAGAAGCAAAAGGTCATTAAAAAGACAAGAAAGGAAGAATAGACCAAAATGGATGTCAGAAGAGACTCTGAAACTTGCCCTTGAGCAGAGAGTAGCTAAAGCAAATGTAGGAAATGACAAAATTGCTGAACAGAAGATTTCAAAGAACTCCTCGAGAAGACAAAGCCAACTATTATAATGAAATGTTCAAAGATCTGGAGTTACGAAACCAAAAGGGAAGAATGCTCAGCATCTCTCAAGCTGAAAGAACTGAGGAAAAAATTTAAGCCTTGAGTTGCAATACTGAAAGATTCTATGAGAAAAATATCAATGATGCAGGAAGCATCAAGAGAAGATGGAAGGAATACCAAAAAGAACTGGTTGATGTTCTTCCATTTCAGGAGGTGTCATATGATCAAGAAGCAATGGTATTGAAGGAAGAAGTAGAGACTATACTGAAAAAATTGGCAAAGAACAAGGCTCTAGAAACTGATGGAATATCCCGAGATGTTTTAACAAACAGATGCCATGCTAGAGCCACTTAATGGGCTATGGCAAGAAATCTGGAGGACAACTACCTGGCCAACTGACTGGAAGAGATTCATATTTGTACCCATTCCAAAGAAAAGTGATCCCATAGAATGTGGAAATTATCAAACAATATCATTAACATCACATGCAAGTAAAATCTTACTGAAGATAATTCAAAAATGGTTGCAGCAGTATACTGACAGAAAGCTTCCAGAAATGCAGGCTGGATTCAGAAGAGGACGTGGGACAAGGGATATTAAATGCTGATGTCAGAAGGATCTTAGCTGAAAGCAAAGAATACCAGAAAGATGTTTATTTATGTTCTATTGACTATGCAAAAGCATTCAATTGTGTGGTCATAACAAATTATGGATAATATCGAAGAATGAGAATTCTAGAACACTTGATTGTACTGAGAAACCTGTACATAGATTAGGAGGCTGTCATTCAAATAGAACTAGGTGATACTGCATGGTTTAAAATCAGGAAGGGAGTGTGTCAGGGTTGTATCCTTTCACCATACTTATTCAATTTGCATGTTAAGCAAGTAATCCAAGAAGGTAGATTATATGAAGATGAGCATGGCATCAGGATTGGAGGAAGACTCATTAACAACCTGCGATATGCAGATGACATAACTTGGCTTGCTGAAAGTGAGGATGACTTGAGGCACTGATGAAGATTAAAGTCTACATTAAGGATTACACCTCAATATAAAGAAAACAAAAACCCTCATAACCAGGCCAATAAAGAACTTCATGACGGATGGAGAAAAGATTGAAGTTGTCAAAGACTTCATTCATATTACTTGGTTCTATAGTCAACACCAATGGAAGCAGCCGTCAAGATATCAAAAGATGTATTGCATTGGGCAAATCTACTGCAAAATACCTCTTTCAAATGATGAAGAGCAAAGATGTCTCCTTTAAGACTAAGGTGCGCTAAACTCAAGCCATGGTATTTTCAAACGCTCCTTATGCATGTGAGAACTGGACAATGAATAAGGAAGACGGAAGAAGAGTC
>NW_006921769.1:3928672-3929843 GCF_000298275.1 Orycteropus afer afer
CCACTCCTCGGAAGGAAGATGGGGCAATCTAGTTCCGTAGTGATACTGCCTCGGACACCCAAGGGGGGGGTCGCTATGAGTCGGGTCCAACTCAACGGCACATAACAACAACAACAACAATGATCCTTTACATAGAAAATCCCAGAGATTCAGCAAAAAAACTACTGGACCTAACAGACAGATTTAATATAGTGGCAGGAGACAAGGTCAATATACAAAAATCAGATGGATCACTCTATAGGGCCAAAGCAATCTAAGAAAAAGAAATAAGGAAAACAATAACATTTACAGTATCTACCAAAAAGAGAGACTACCTGAGAATACACTTTACTCGGGACACAAAAGAACTATACAAAGAAACCTATAAAACACTACTACAAGAAACTGTAAGAAATCTACACAAATGGAAGAACACCCATGCTAATGGATAGGAAGACTGAACACTGTAAAAATGTCAATACTACCCAAAGCAATCTATAGAGTCAATGTATTCCCAATCTAGATTCCATCATTATTCTATGAGGACATGGAAAAATCAATCATTAATTTGATATGAAAAAGGAACACTGGTTAAGGAATTTGGCTGCTAAAAAAAACACTGGTGGTTTAAACCCACCAGCCACCCCATGGAAGAAAGATAAGGCAGTCTGCTTCCATAAAGATTTACAGCCTTGGAAACCCATTGGGGGTTGCTGTGAGTCAGAACTGACTCAATGACGGTGAATTTTTTAAATTTTATATGAAAAGGAAAGAGACCTCAGAGAAGCAAAGCACTACAAGAGAGAAACAAAGTAGAAGGTTTCATACTTCTGGATCTCAAAATTTACTATATAGCACAGCAGTCAAAACAGCTTTATACTGGTACAATGACAGATACATGGACCAGTGGAATAGAATTGAAAATCCAGAAAGAGATATATCCACCTCTGGACAGCTGATATTTGACAAAGGGCTAGAATACATTAAATGGGGAAGAGGCAATAAAAAAATGGTGCTAGCAAAACTGGATATCCATTTGCATAAAAATGAAATAAGACTCATACCTCACACCATACATAAAAACTAACACCAGATGGATCAAAGACTAAAATATAAAACTAGAAGTACAAAGTTCATCAAAGAAAAAATAGGGGCAAACTTAGGGGCCCTAATATACAGCATAAATAGACTA
>NW_006921769.1:3931028-3934117 GCF_000298275.1 Orycteropus afer afer
GCACATGGAGTCAGACCCAACTCACAGCAACCCCTTCTTGGGTTTCCGAGGCGGTATCACTACGGAAGTAGATTGCCCAATCTTCCTTTCCAAGAGTGGCTGGTAAGTTTGAACCTCCAGCCTTCTCATTAGCAGTCAAATGCCTTAGGTAGACAAGCGAAAGATCAGGTATGGGTGGGCAAAAGGGAATATATAAATTTGGTAGAAGATATTTCTATGTACATATTTGTATGTGCTACAAGAATGTCCATATATATAACAGAGCCGATGGGGGAAAGTTCTGATAACTTGTTAGCCACATCCAAACACCTCGAGGGAGTGAATTGCAGGGCCCATGGGTTCAGGACCACGGTCACAGGGGACATCAAGCACAATTGGCATAACAGAGTACACAAAAACATTGTTCCACATCTTACTTTGGCGAATAGCAACTAGGATCTTAAAAGCTAGTGAGAGGGCATCTAAGTGGCAACTATTAGTTTCTCCTCATCAAGAAACAAAGCAGCATGGAAATAATTTGTCCAAGGGACCGTTGTTGTTGTTGCTATGTGTTGTTGAGTCGTCTCTGACTCACAGTGACCCCTCTTTGGGTGTCCAAGGCGGTATCTCTATGGAAGTAGATTGCCCAATCTTCCTTCTGAGGAGTAGCTGGTGCTTTTGAACTGCCAACTTTCTAGTCAGCAGTCAAGTGCCTTAGGCACTATGCCACCACTAGCGTACCATATGAATTTCATGGTACACTACCATGACCCTGAAACCAGAACTAGTTGGTGCCTGGCTACCACCATGAACTACTCAGAAAGGGATCAAAATAGGAGATCCTGGATAGAGGGAGAAAAATGTGGAACAAAACTAAAATCATGAAAAAGACCAGGCTTACTGGTTTGATAAAGACTGGTGAAACCCCAGAAACTATGGTCCTAGTTATCCTTTGGGCTTGGAATTGAACTCACTCCTATGGCTTACAAACAACAGACAGGACTACAAGGTGAACAATTATACCAGGGAGGTACACTCCCTAAAATAATCAACCTTGGAGATCAGATGGGCAGCATTTGCATAGGGAGGAAGTTCCAAGGGCAGGATGAATAGCAAACGACACAGGAAAAAGGTAACCACCAGGTAAAAGTGGGAAGACAGCTGTGACATTATGAGGATTCCAATCAATGTCATGAAGCAAAATGTGTATGAACTACTGAATGGAAAATGAATTTGTTCTGTAAACTTTCACTCAAAAAACAACAAAAAAATAAAGTGCTTTACAATGGAAAAAAGACTGCCTTCCAAAAGTCAAAACTGGTTAAAAAAAAAAAAAATCCACATAATGGATGGAAGTATGTATCTGCAGATAGTACTTTTGGAAAGAGCTACCCAGAAATTCAAACCTAGAAATTCAAAATCATTTCATGCCTTTTGAGCTTGTCAACACTCTGGTTATAAATGTGGTTTTCTAGATATGCTGAAATGAAAGAAGCAATCTTAAGGGCAGATATTCCTGTCACTGGGGGAAAATATCCATCAGGTATTAGTACATCAGTCTCAAAAGGATTTAGAGAGAATCCAATATTTAAACAGCCCAATCAGTTATGAATCCAATGATAGCTCAGGTTTCTAGACTTACAAAGCTTCAAATCGACTCCAAAACATGATCTGCCCATATTAACACTTGTCTCCCGGGATACCCCCAGGAAAAGCCTATACATTCTGCAACTCTGTACCACTGTCCCTAAAACACACTTGTACTACTACATACCTAACACCGATTTCCCACCACATCTGTCAGTTTCTCACTCTGCGATGGCTTGCATGTTCCTGTGATGCTATGTCAGTGAAGTTATGTCATTGGTATTTTAAATACCGGCAGGGTTACTCATGAAGGACAGGTTTTAGCAGAGCTTCCAGACCAAGAAAGAGTAGAAAGAAGGACATGATGGTCCACTTCTGAAAAAACTGGCCACTGAAAACCTTATGGATACCAATGAAATACTGTTTGATATATTACTGGAAAACTTTATATCAGTGACACACTGTCTGATACAGTGCTAAAAGATGAGCTCTTCAGGTTGAAAAGCACTCAAAATACAACTAGGGAAGAGCTGCCTCTTGAAAGTAGAGTAGACCTTAATGATGTGGATGGAGTAAAGCTTTCGGGACCTCCATTTGCTGATGAGACATGACTCAAAATGAGAAGAAACAGCTACAAACGTTCATTAAAAATTAGAATGTGGAATTTATGAAGTATGAATCTAGGAAAATTCAAAGTTTTCAAAAATGAAATGAAACCCATAAACATTGATATCCTAGGTATTAATGAGCTGAAATTGACTAGTATTGGCTGGCCATTTTGAATCAGACAATCATACGTTCAACTATGCCAAGAATGACAAACTGAAGAGGAACGGCAAAGCATTCATGGTCAAAGGGAAAATTCCAAGGTCTATGCTGAAGTACAGTGCTCTCAGTGACAAGACAGTATCCCTAGGCCTAGAAGGAAGACCAGTTAATACCATTATTATTCAAATTTATACACCAACCACTAAAGCCAAAGATGAAGAAATTGAAGATTTTTACCAACTTCTGTAGTCTGAAATTGACCACACATGCAATCAAGATGTACTGATAATTACTGGTGATTGGAACACAAAAGTTGGACACAAGGAAGAGGCTTCAGTAGTTGGAAAGCATGGCCTTAGTGAAAGAAATGACATTAGGAAACTACATGATACGGTTCTGCATAACCAAGGACTTATTCATTACAAATACGTTTTCTCACCACATAAATGGTGACTATGCATGTGTAACTCACCCGATGAAAGTCACAGGACTACCACTGTGGAAAGAGGTGATGGAGAAACTCAATATCATAAGTCAGAACAAGACCAGGAGCTGACTGTGGAAAAAACCATCAACTGCTCAAAAGCAAGTTCAAGATGATGCTGAAGAAAATTAAAACAAGTCCATGAGAACCAAAATATGACCTTGATTATATCCCACCTGAATTTATAGACCATCTGAAGTACAGATTTCATGCACTGAATACCAATGACCAAAGACCAAATGAGCTGTGGGATGATATCAAGAATATAATA
>NW_006921769.1:3938642-3961297 GCF_000298275.1 Orycteropus afer afer
AATAAATTATGGACAACATTGTGAAGAATGGGATTTCCAGAACACTTAATTATGCTCATGAGGAACCTGTTCTTAGACTAAGAGGTAGTTATTTAAACAGAATAAGATGATACTGCATAGTTTAAAATCAGGAAAGGTGTACGTCAGGGTTTTATCCTTTCACCATACTTATTCAATCTGTATGCTGAGTGTTTTTGTGACCTCTGTGTTCCTCTAAAAGAAAAATACCATAAATGGATGGCTTGAGGAAACAGGAGTTTATTCTTACAATTTTTGGAGGCTAGAAATCTGAGTTCAAAGTGCCAGGCTCTAGGGGTTGGGTGAAAGCCCCTCAACCTTGGGCTTCAGCTCTGTCTCTGCTCCTGGCCCACTGAAGCTGGAGGCTTTTCTTCACTCAGACAGCAGCTGGCTATTGAGGATGACAAGCCCAAGGTCAATAAGTGAAAAGGCACAGTCCTGATATCACCAAACAACATGGCACACCACTAATTCAAGTCCAGAAAAAGTCCCGAGATTGACAGGGCATGGTGGGCTGTTGAACAACAACTTGGCTACATGCTGGGTCCAAGCATGCCAAAAAGCTGGAGACCTTCCTCAAAGCTGCTTCTTATATACTGGAAGCAGGCCACATCCCCAAAGTTGCTACTCAGCTGTTCCAGTAGATTCCACCATGGAAGTGATTGCCAATTTCACCATTGGGAATAACTACATCCAGCTGCCCAGCCACTCAACCAGGCCCAACCAAGGTGACAACAACCTTATCTACCACACTGAGAAAATAATCCAAGAACCTGGATTGTATGAAGAAGAACCTAGCATCAGGATTGGAGGAAAATTCATTAACAATCTGTAATATACAGCTAATACAACCTTACTTGCTGAAAGTAAAGAGGACTTGTAGCACTTACTTATGAAGAAGAAAGATTACAGGCTTCAGCATGGATTACACCTTAATATAAAGAAAATAAAATTCTCACAATGGAACCAATAAGCACCATCACAATAAAAGAGAAAAGACTGAAGTTGGCAGGGATTTCAATTTACACAGACCCACAATTAGCACCCATGGAAGCAGGAGTCAAGAAATCAGAGGACGTACTGCACTGGGCAAATCGGCCACAAAAAAACCTCTTTAAAAGTGTGTAAGAGTAAAGATGTCTCTTTGAAGACTAAGGTGCTCTTAACCCAAGCCATACTATTTTCAACAGCCTCACATGAAGAGAAAGCTGGATAATGAATACAGAAGACTGAAGAATAATTGATGCGTTTGAACAGTGGTGTTGGCAAAGAACACTGAAAATACCATGGGCGGCCAGATGAAGGAACAAGTTTGTCTTGGAAGAGGTACAGCCGGAATGATGCTTAAAAGTGAGAGCAGCCAGACTTTGTCTTGTACACTTTGGTCATGTTGTCAGAAGAGACCAGCCCCGAGAGAAGAATATCATGCTTGGCAAACTAGAGGGTCAATGCAAAAGAGGAAGATCCTAAATGAGATGGATTGACAAGTGCCTGCTCTGATGGGATCAAGCATAGCAAATACTGAGAACTGTGCAGGACCGTTCTGTTGTACACAGGGTTTCTGTGAGTTGGAGCCGACTCAGCAGCACCTATAACAAGACTGAATCCAAAATATTTATCTACTTCCTAACTCCTTCAGAACAGAAATTTCTTGAAAACCACAGCCATGATTTAACTCATAGAATGTTTAATGAATTAAATTAAAATGTTAGAAAGATGTCCAACTTCACTGAGAGAAATACAAAATATGACTGTATGGAGATAAAACTTGTTTTTTTTCAGATTGACAAAAGTCAAGCTTATTAACACTCTGTCATAAGGCTGGATGCAAGCCAGATTCAGAAGAGGTGAATGAAGGATATCATTGCTGATGTCAGATGGATCTTAGCTGAAAGCAAAGAATACCAAAAAGATGCTGAACTGTATCTTATTGACTATGCTAAGGTATTTGAGGGAGTTCTGGTAGCATAGTGCCTAAGGCACTTGACTGCTAACCAGAAGGCTGGCAGTTCAAACCCACCAGCCACTCCTTGGAAGGAAGGTTGGGCAGTCTACTTCCGTAGTGATACCACCTTGGAAACCCAAGGAGGGGTCGCTATGAGTCGGGGCCTACTCGACGGCACATAACAACAACAAAAACAAGGTATTCGACTGTGTGGATAATAAATTACAGATAACATTATGAAGAATGGGAATTCCAGAACACTTAATTGTGTTCATGAGGAACCTGTCCAAGAAGCTGTAGTTCAAACAGAACAAAGGAATACTGCATGGCTTCAAATCAGGAAAGGTGTGTATCAGGGTTGTATCCTTTCACCATACTTATTTAATCTGTATGCTGAGCAAATAATCCAAGAGGCTGGACTACATGAAGAAGAGTGCAGCATTTGGATTTGAGCAAAATTCATTAACAAACTGCAATATGCAGATAATACAACCTTGCTTGCTGAAAGTGAAGAGGACTTGAAGCACTTATTTAAGAAGAACAAAGACAACAGCCTTCAGTATGGATTAAACCTCAACATAAGGAAAACAAAATCCTCCCAATTGGACCAATAAGCAACATCATAATAAATGAAGAAAAGATTGGAGTTGTGAGGGATTTCGTTTTACCTGGATCACAATCAACACCCATGGAAACAGCAGTCAAGGAATCAGATGCAGTACTGCACTGGGCAAATCTGCTCCAAAAGACTTCTTTAAAGTGTTGAAGAGCAAAGATGTCATTTGAAGACTAAGGTGCGCCTAACAAAAGCTATGGTATTTTCAATTGCCTCATATGCATGTGAGTAAGGAAGACCAAAGAACTGATGTCTTTGAATTGTGGCGTTGGCAAAGAACAATGAAAATACCATGGACTTCCAGAAGAATGAACAAATATGTCTTAGAAGAAGTGCAGTCAGAATGCTCCTTAAAAACGAGAATGGCCAGACTCTGTCTCAACTATTTTGGACATGTGATTAGAAGGGGCCATTGCCTTGAGAAGGACATCATGCTTGGTAAAGTGGAAGGTCTGAGAAAAAGGGGAAGACCCTCAACAAGATGGATCAATACGGTGGCTGCAACGATGGACTTAACTGTAGCAGGGATTGTAAGGATGGCGCAGGACCAGGCAGTGTTTTGTTCTGTTGTGCACAGGGTGACCATGAGTCAGAATCAACTTGACAGCACCTAACAACAACAACAATTATAAGGCCAAATGAAATTGACACTATTATGGGTTAAACTTTGTTCCCCCCAAAATATGTGCTGCAATCCTAACCTTTACACCTATGGATATAATCCCATTGGGGAAAAGGATCTTATGTTAACGAAGCTATTTCATTGTAGGGTATATCTTAAACCTAATGAATTTTGAGATGTATAAACAGCAGCATAGACACAGAGATAAGCGAGCAAAATGGGGAAACATAGATGCCACATAAAAGCTCTCTCCATGGAACTGTCCCATGCCAGGGCTAGGGAAGATAAAATGAGTTATCTTCTCCCAAAGCATGTATGGAGAAAGAGCATTCCCCTAGAGCTGGGTTCTGAATTTGGACTTGTAGTCTCCTGAACCATGAGAAAATAAATGTTCTTTAAAGCCACCCACTTGTGTTATTTCTGTTACAGCAGCATGAAGAAACTATTACACACTGCTAAACCAGTTGCTATAGAGTTCATTCTGTGTCATAGCAACCCTAAGGACAGAGCAGCACCACCTCATTGGGTTTCCAAGGCTGTAATCTTTATGGAAACAGACTGCCATATCTTTCTCCTGCAGAGCATGATGAGTTCAAACTGCTGACCTTTTGATTAACAGCTGAGTACTTAACTGTCACACTTCCAGGGCTCCTCATAGACTGCTAGTTGGGTCACACTGGTACAAACCTTATGGAAGACTATTTGGAAATGTCTACAAAAACTATAAACAGATATAATCTTTAACCCAGCAACAGTACTTCAGAAATTCACCTTATGTGTAGTGCACACTATCATTCATTACAACATTATTTAATTTGGAAAACGAAAGAAACAACCTAAATGTCAGTCAGTAGGATGACCAGTTAAATAAAAAAAAAGTGCAAGCACACAATGGAATATTATGCTGCTATAAGAATAAAATTTACTATTATTATTAATAATAGTAGATGATTAATTTATTATTTGATATTTATTATTAGGAAAATAATAAAGTAAGGTGGTAATTAGCACTGTGCATAATATGTGATAGGATATCTGCTTGCTGTTTACCAAAAGGTTGGCAGTTTGAAGCCACCAGCTGCTCCATGGGAGGAAGATGTGGCAGTCTACTTGGTAAGGATTTATAGCCTTGGAAATCTGATGAGGGAAGTTCTACTCTGTCCTACAGAGTTGCTAATAGTTGGAATTAACTTAATGGCAATGGGTGAGTATAGTATGTGACCATCCTATAAAATGATTCTACATGCATAAAATACTCAAGTGGGGGCATTGACTGCACAAAAGGAAAAGAACAGATGATTAATCTGAGAGAGATGATGCCCTGGATTGAACTGTGTCCCCCCCAAAATATATGTCAACTTGACTGGGTCATCATTCTCAGTGGTTTGGCAGTTATGTAATGAGGTAATCATCCCCTATGATGTGAGCCGATATGATCAACCAATCAGTTGTAAGGAGATTAGGATGGGGTATACCTTTACTCAGGTCACAGTCCTGATCTGATGTCAATGGTGTTTCCCTGGGTGTGCCTGCATAACCATTTTTTTTTCCTCTTTCAATTTTTATTGTGATTTTGGTGAAAGTTTACAGAGCAAATTCATTTTCCATACAGCAGTTCATATACATTTTGTTTCAGGACACTGACTGCAATTTCCCACAATGCAACAGCTCCCTTTCCACTTCCTCCCAGTAATTGCTCTTCCCTGTGTCCTTCCCTCCCATGCACTCTCGCCCCATCCCCGCAGCTCTCTCTCTGTGCAAACACTGCCCTTCTGTTCTCCCACGATCGATCACTCCAAAGAATGTATCTACCTGATGTAAATGTTCACCCCATACCGCATCACCTTTTTTCCTACAAGACATACAACGAGAGCGATGTGAGCAGAGGGAAGGACCTCAGTACCACCAGGAAAGAGGTGGAAGCGCACTTTGTCCTTTGGACCAGGGGTCCTGGACTGAGAACCTCCTAGACTCAGGGGAAGACTGATACAAAGACAAGTGCAGATCTCCAGGGAACACTGGGCCCACAGATGTAGAAAGGAGACAAGGACCTGACAGAGAGAAAGCCTTTCCTAGAGCTGGTGCCCGAAATTCCGGCTTCTAGCCTCCTAAACTAGAGAGAGTAAATTTCTGTTGTTAAAGTCATTCACTTGTGGTAGTTCTGTTAATAGGAACATTAGATAACTAAGACAGACAGAAAGAAATTATTCTTTGAATCCATCCTTTTGTATTTTGAACCACATAAATATATAACCTATTAAAAGATAATTAAAACAAAATTTTAAATCACTATACTGTCACCATGTGATCTATGTCTGAGTGACATGTTTTACCACCAGCAGCTCAAGTGCACTTCTCATTTCCCTACCTAGAATGCATTACTCCAGCATGAGCTCTTTAAGCATCACACATTTTGTCTTTTTTTATGGATACATTTTCTGGTGACTTTTCTTTGTTACTAAATTTTACTGCTCTTTTCCCCATTTTTAATCACATCTTTATATCCTTTTACAGTTTCTTTGTATCCATATTGTAGCACCTTTGCATCTTTACTATGTTGTTGTTGTTATGTGCCATCGAGTCCGCCCGACTCATAGCGACCCCTCCTTGGGTTTCCGAGGCAGTATCACTACGGAAGTAGGATTGCCCAACCTTCCTTCTGAGGAGTGGTTGGTGGGTTTGAACCGCCAGCTGTCTGGTTAGCAGGCAAGTGTCTTAGCCACTATGCTACCAGAGCTCCCTATCTTTACTATAGCATTATTATATCTTTATCATAGTATATTTGTTTCAATACTGTGCCAGTTCCTTTATCTGTAGATAAATGAATGAAATTTTTATCCTTTACAATGCCTGAACACAACTGTTTGCAAGTGCACCAAATAAATAAGAGCAGGATAAAAATGTCTTATATAATCTATCATGGGGACTTTTCTAAACATCAAGTAAAGACATCCCAGTCTGTGCTGTCAACATGACTGCTCAGTACAGGTTATCCACTGGGAAGAACACAAATTAAAACAAATGGAAACCAGAATAGACAAATAAGAGAAAAAAAATGATGACAATTTTATCTCCCTTTCCAGGAAAAAAAAAAAAAAAAACACACAATAACTTCAACGTAAAGGTTTAAAAAAAAAAAAAAAAGAGCCCCAAATCATCAGCTAAATATATTAAAAATGCAATGCTCACTTGAGAAAGACCAGCCCAAAATTGTCTGAAGGCCCCCAAACAGCTGATAAGTTTTGTTTTTTCATCTTCAGGGGTATCCATAAACATGCTAAAAAAAAAAAAAAAAATCAAACTTACATTATTTGCCACTACTTTTAAAAAGGCAACTAACATAAGCAGGACAATCGGTTTCATAGTGAGCCCCAAGAAAAACGTAAGATTCACAAAGATACCCTAAGGTAAAAATACAAAAATCTGTCAGGCATTATACTCACCCAGGGAACGCCTCTTCTATAATTTCTGTTTTCTGTAAAATACAAAAACATGTAAACGAATAAAAAATTGGGGGAGGGGTATCCCTAGCGACAAAGTACAAGCCACCACAATTAGCAACACGCAGAAACTAACACCTGCCTGGCCTGTCACAAGAGGGCTGTGGTTTTCAACGAACACGATGAATTTAGTATCAGCTTAATATCCACTAAACCTCCGCACACACACTCCATGTCACAACAGAGGCGCAGAAGGAGGCTGCCCAGGCCTAGCTAATTGATCCACTGTCCCCGATTATCCCGTGGCATCGCCCTGGATCCAGTTGTTCCACTCACCACCACCTCCTCAAATATGCTCTGCAGTTGTGTCTCCATCTGCACCATCGCCCCACCTTCCTGGGGGGGCGGGGGTCCCAAACTGTCCAGGTCAGGCCCGAACTCCAGGAATTAGGAGCCGGAGAGGCGGAGACGCAGAGGAAACCGCAGCTCTCCCGGGTGGCTCTCTGCACCAAGCGTAGACCTGGGCAAGTCTCTTCTAGGGCCAAACAACGGTAGACTTCACGGAAGTCCGAAAACGCTGGGTACGCACGGATTACAGAACCCCCCCGAAACTAGGAAGCTTGACAGATAGTTCCACGTCTGGAGAAGGACGGCCCGCGAGACGAACGAGCGCGCCCTCAAGCGGAAACTCGAGCCAGGTCAGCCGACAGCGTCGTGGGCTGCAGGTCGCCACCTACCGGCTGAAACGGGAGTTGCTTCCACCTCAAGGCTAATGCTTTTGCAGACTGGGAAGAAAAAGGCATGGAGCCTAGGGCCTGCAGCTTGCCAGAAACACCTCCTCCCACAGCCTGGACCAAACTGTCTGTGAGCGGTTGACTTTCTGGAGCTCCATTAGCAACCTGGAGCCCTGAGTTAAAACCATACTTTTCTTGACGACAGAGACCATATCCTTATAACTATGGTAACAAGTAACACCTCAACATTAGGAAAACAAAAATTCTCACAATGGACCAATAAGGAACATCATGATAAACAGAAAAAACTCAAGTTGTCAAGAATTTCATTTTACTTGGATCCACAACCAACTCCCATGGAAGCAACAGTCAAGAAATCAAATGACATATTACATTGGGCAAATTTGCAAGAGACCTCTTTAAAATCTTAAAGAGCAAAGGTGTCACTTTAAAGACTAAGGACCCAAGCTACGGTATTTTCAATGTCGCATACATATGTGAGAGCTGCACAGTGAATAAGGAAGATGTCAGAAGAACTGATTCATTTGAATTGTTGTGTTGGAAAGGAATATTGAATACACTATGGACTGCTAGAAGATCAAACAAATCTGTCTTGGAAGAAGTACAGCTGGAATACTCCTAAGAAGCAAGACTAGCCAGACTTTGTCTCTCATACTTTGGTCATGTTGTCAGAAGGAACCAGTCCCTGGAGAAGGATATCATGCTTCGTAAAGCAGAGGATCAGCAAGAAAGGGGAAGACCCTCAACAAGATAGATTGACATAGAAGCTGCAACAATGGACTCAAGTGTGGCAATGATTGTGAAGATGATGCAGGACTGAGCAGTGTTTCATTCTGTTGTACACCACTGGGTTGCTATGAGTCAAAATCAACTTGACGACACCTAACAACAACAACAACAATGTGGTAACCCAGGTAGCCTAGCACAGTGCTAGGAACATAGAAGACTTTCAAAGAATGTTAAAAAAAAAAAAAAAGAAAGCATCATGATTGAATTTTAATTAGAACCATCCAATAATATCTACCTTTTTAGTTATAATCACTTAATAATAATAAGTATATTTACCATTTATTAAGTACCTATACCTTTTGGCAAGGGTGGAGAAAGATGGCAGAGACAGGCAGATCAATGGGCATCAAGAGAATAGATGGTAAGTATACTGAGTGGTATGAGTGGTATGCATTTTATGACTTTTGTTCCTCAATTACTAGCTTAACCTTTATACATTCTTGGAATCTTGCCCAACTCCCCTCATGGTGACTTAGGTATCTCTTCTTTATCCTCATATAATATCGTACATAGTATTAATGCAACGCAATGCAACCACTGCCGTGGAGTCAGATCTGACTCATAGCAACCCCTCCTTGGGTTTCTGAGGTGGTATCACTACAGAAGTAGATTGCCCACCCTTCCTCTCGAGGAGTAGCTGGTGGGTTTGAACCGCCAGCCTCTGGTTAGCAGTCAAATGCCTTAGGCACTACACCACCAGAGCTCCCACATACTATTAGGGCACTTCATTTATTGAATACTTACCCACTGTATACTCAGTGCCAGACAGTGTTAAGATATTTAACAAGCTATGCAGTCATTCCACCATCTGTCAGTTTGTCAGACTATGGTCACTTGCATGTTACTGTGATGCTGAAAACTGTGCCACCAGTATTTAAACTATCAGCAAGGTCACCCATGGTAGACAGGTTTCAGCAGAACTTCCAGACTAAGACAGACTAGGCAGAAAAGCCTGGCAATCTGCTTACAAATATTGTTGTTGTTGTTGTTGTTGTTATGTGCCGTCGAGTCGGCCCCGACTCATAGCGACCCCTCCTTGGGTTTCCGAGGCAGTATCACTACGGAAGCAGATTGCCCAACCTTCCTTCCAAGGAGTGGCTGGTGGGTTTGAACCGCCAGCCTTCTGGTTAGCAGTCAAGTGCTTTAGCCACTATGCTACCAGAGCTCCCGCTTCTGCTGTGATTCATAAGATTTTCATTGGCTTACAAATATTAGCCAATGAAAATCTTATGAATCACAGCAGAATATTATCTGATTCACTTGCTTTGGGCACATCATCAGGAGGGATCAGTCACTCGTGGTGGTCATTCTGCTTGGTGAAGTAGAAGGTCAACAGGGCATGGGAAATCCTCAGTGAGATGGATTAGCACCGTAGCCAAAACAATCAATTCAAATACAATGGGGATTGTGAAGCTGCAAAACCAGGCAACATTTTGTTCTGATGTACATAAGGTCACAAGAATCTGAGTCGACTTTGCTGTGACTAACAAAAACAACATTGAAATAAGTGATTTTGCGGAATGTCCAAGCTAGAAGGATAGCAGAACCCAGATTATTAAAACCCAGGCCCCCTAACAATCTATTGTTCTAGTCTGTATGCTAAACAGGAGCTCTGGTGGCATAGTGCCTAATGCATTTGACTGCTAACCAGAAGGCTGGGGGTTCAAACCCACCAGCCACTCCTCAGAAGGACGGTTGGGCAGTCTATTTCTGTAGTAATACAGCCTTGGAAACCCAAGGAGGGGTTGCTATAAGTCAGATCTGACTCCACAGAAGTGAGTTTGAGTTTTGTTTTTATACTAAACAGATTATCTATATTGTGGATTATCCTTAATCAGATTTTAGTTCTAACCTAACAATAGGTTTCATCTATTACCTGGCATATTTCCAGGCCTCCTCTCCATGCTGTGTAAATCACTAAATTTTCATTAAATGCCAACTAATCTTAATATTTATCAAAAACAGTTGCCATTGAATCGATTCTGACTCATGAATCAGGGGCCACTCCGTGGCAGCTAACAATAACACATCCACACAGTAACAAATGGGCTCCAGTGTCATGAATAACCTAGATTCACATCCTGATGCTGCCCTTTAACCAACATGTCAAGCCGCTTAACCCCTCCCTCTTTTAACCAATCTAAAGTAAGTTACATACTTACTGTTCATCATTTGACACAAGTAAAGGTGAGTTTATTGTTGCTGTCTGAGGTCCCCAGTGCCTAGGGAGTTTCCAGGTTCTCTTTATTCATCTTCATAGCCAGTGGGAAGTGGATATGGGTTATGTAATAGAGTATGGTTGCCATCTCCCCAAAAAGAGCCTTGGACCTGATGCAGTGATGGGGATAGGCAATGAACTCAGATCTTTTGTGTGTTTGAGTTTCAACTTCAGAAAGATGCAGTATGCCTCCTCCCACACCAGGGAACACGACGAAGTTGGTGAGCATCTTCCACATGACAGCTAAGCCCTCTTCACCATGGGAGCTGCTTGACATAGACCATCCCAGTTGTGACAGAGACCAAACCAGTATCCCAGAATCCTGGGACCTTGCTGCTGCTACCATATTTGACCTGGACTCCACCTTGACCTCTTGAGGTTCCATTTACCATCTGAAAAACAGCTAATTTCCATGATAGGGAAAAGTGAATGTGTTTAAAGAAGTCAATCTAATACCAGATATCTCCAGTACCTCCAGTACCTCCAGTTTACTTGTGTACTTATTTTTTGGCTTCCTCCTCCTCTAACAAGGGGCCCTGCAGCAGTGTTCAAGTTTTGATGGAGAAATACAATATAAACAAAAGAGGAGGAAATATCCTTATCTCAGGGATAAATACTCTGGAGAAGAAATTCAATCCTTTTTTTTTAATGTGTGATTAGTTAAATATCCTCATTGCTACCAGGACAAGAGATATTATTGGGGGGCTGTACTGGGGTAACCCTGAAAAGAAGCATCATCTAACCAGCTCAGTGCTTGTGTATGTGGGAGAGTAGGGGTCAGAGCAGGGAAAGTTGTCTAGTAATAAGTACTGTAGGAGCTCTGGTGGCATGGTGCCTAAGGCACTTGACTGCTAACCAGAGAGCTGGCGGTTCAAACCCACCAGCCACTCCTAAGAAGGAAGATTTGGCAATCTACTCCTGTAGTGATACTGCCTCAGAAACCAAGGAGGGGTCACTATGTGTTGGATCTGACCTGACAGCAGTGAGTTTTTTTTGTTTTTTTTTTGAAACGAGTACTGTATGACCTCTACACAATAAAGATTTTAATCTCTCCTGAAAAGAGGGCTGGTTTTTGCCCTTGGTTTCTGGGAGGTAACCTCTAATCCCTTGGAATGTTGTGCTCGATAGAAGTTTTTTTCCTTTGCCTGGGAGCCCAGTTTACAAAAACCGAGTAGCAAGCCTAAACTGGTGTGTGCTTCTGAGGCCTCACTCGCTCCAGCCTTAGGACTTTTGCCCTGGGTCTTTTCTCCGCTTAGACTATTCTTTCCTATGTGTCTGTAGAGGAGTTCTGGTGGTGTAGTGTCTAAGTCTTTTGACTGCTAACCAAAAGGCTGGCAGTTCAAACCCACCAGCTACTCCTCAGCAGGAAGATTGGGCAACCTACTTCCATAGCAATATCGCCTTGGAAACCCAAGGAGAGGTCGCTGTGAGTTGGATCTGACTCGATGGCAGGATACTTGTCTGTACAGCCCACTTCACTACTTTCTTTAGATCTCCACTCAATCTCACATTCTCTCTGTGTCCTTCCCTTATTTGAAATTGCAACTCCAATCCCATTCTTTGTCTCATTACCTGCTTTTATTTCTCCATAGCATGTATCATCTGACATTGACATATTTTATATTTTACTTGTAGTTTATTGTCTATGTTCCACCATTAGAATGTTAAGATCTATGAGGGCAGGGATCTGGGTCTGTTTTGTTCACTCCTCTGACACATAGGAAGCTCTCATAAACAGTCATTGAATATGACCTAGAAGAAGCCCCATCCCTGAGACTTTGATCTGCCCCTTCTGAAACTCCTCTGTGGATGGATATTCATCTACAGGTTTTTCATAAATCAAGACATTACAATCAAAATCAAATTCATTGCCATCAAGTCAATTCCAACTCAAAGCAACCCCATGTGTTGTTTGTTTTTTTTTAAAAAAAAAAAAACTCACTGCCGTGGAGTCAAACCCTCCCTGGGTTTCTGAAGCAATCTCTCTACTGAAGTAGATTGCCCAGTCTTCCTTCCGAGGAGTGGCTGATAGGTTTGAACCACCAGCCTTCTGGTTTGCAGTCAAATGCCTTAAGTACTATGCCACCAGAGCTCCCACCCCATGTGTTACAGAGTAGAATTCTCCACAGGGTTTTCTCAGCTTTAATCTTTATGGAAGCCTATTGCCAGCCCTTTCTTTCATGCTGTTGCTGAGTGTGTTTGAAGCACATTATAAGGCCTCCCCAAAAGAGTGAATGGGCCACTGGGAAGGCTAGCATGATGTGGAATGGAAAGTCCAGCATCCATTTGTGTGTGGCTAGACAGTGATGTTTAATCTATTCCTGTAATATTTTCTAAGTAAAACTCTGTTTTCCATTTAAAACTTTTTTGGTTTGTGGGAGGGAGATTTTGATGGAGTTTGTTGGGCACTTTTGACCATCTCTCGTAACTATTAGCCTCTCACAGGGGTGCCAGGCTTCTTATTATCCAGTCCCCATCCTCAATCAATCCTTCAAAAGAAGCAATGGCTTTGAAATAATAATTGAATGCAGAGTACATGTGGTGAAGGATTAACAAGAGAGTATAAGAAGTCCTTAAAGTTCCTTATGGAGGCAGTGATGGCTGAATGGTAAAATATTTGCCTTGTATATGGGAGACACTGGTTCAGTTCCCAGTCAACTCACACTACATTAGGACTGGGTCAAAGCCTTTCAGCATTCAGATGTGTGTGTTTTGGTTGGCTCCCTCTGTGTTCCATACTTTATCAGGAACAGTTGCCTACTAGGCTGGAGGGCCTGATTCCAGAATGAGTCCTACAGAGAGATTCCATTTCTTTCTCATCACCCAAACAACACTTTTTTTGTCCTTTGTCTTAAAACTGTTTTCTTATTGTATTTGCTTCCATTCATGGATAACTTGTTGCTGGGAGCTGACTCAAGGAAATTACTTGTTCCGATGTTTGTGTTCAATGTCTCCTTCCTTCCTTCTCTTTCTCTTGCTTTTTCCTTCCTTCTGTCACCTATAAAACTAATTTAAGAATTCCTACACATTTTAACCAATTATTAATATATGACCTTGAATAATTTAACTATTAAGAGCTACATGTTTTTCATCTAGACACATAAAATTGGGAAAATTGGTGAATATACTTGTGTTTTATTGAGTATGAAAAAGCATTCGATTGTGTGACTCAAAACAAATTGTGGATAACATTGAGAAGAATGGGAATTCCAGAACACTTAATTTTGCTCATGAGGAACCTGTACATAGACCAGGAGGCTGTTGTTTGAACAGAATAAGGGGATACTGTGTGGTTTAAAATCAGGAAGGGAGTGTGTCAGGGTTGTATCCTTTCACCATACTTACTTCAATCTGTTGCTGAACAAATAATCTGAGAAGCTGGACTATATGAAGAAGAACATGGCATCAGGATTGGAGGAAAACTCATTAACAACATATGATATGCAGATGACACAACTTTGCTTGCTGAAAGTGAGGATGACTTGACACACTTACTGATGAGGGTTAAAGACTTCAGTCTGCAGTATGGATTACATCTCAACATAAAGAAAACCAAAATCCTCACAAGTGGGCCGATAAGCAGCATCACAATAAATGGAGAAGAGATTGAAGTTGTCAATGATTTCATATTACTTGATTCCACAATCAACACCTATGGAAGCAGCAGTCAAGAAATCAGACAATGTATTGCACTGGACAAATTTGCTGCAAAACATCTCTTTAAAGTGCTGAAGAGCAAAGATATCTTTGTGAAGACTAAGGTGTACCTAACCCAAACCGTGATGTTTTCAATTGCCTTATATGCATGTGAGAGCTGGACAATGAACAAAGAAGACCAAAGAAGAGTTGATGCTTTTAAGTTGTGGTGTTGGTGAAGAGTACTGAAAGTATCATGGACTGCCAAAAGAACTAACAAATCTGTCCTGGAGGAAGTGCACCTGGAATGCTCCTTGGAAGTGAGAATGGCCAGACTTTGCTTGATCTACTTTGGTCATATTGTCCGAAGGGACCATTCCCTGGAGAAGGATATCATGCTTGGTAAAGTGGAGGATCAACAAAGGATGGGAAGGCCCTCAACGAGATGGATTGACACAGTGGCTGCAATGATGGACTCAGGTATAGCAAGTATTGTGAGGCTGGCACAAGACTGGGCAGTATTTTGTTCTGTTGTACATAGGCTCGCTATCAATTGGAGCCAACTCAATGGCACCTAACAATATATGTATCTCAGTGGCATGTGGTAACAAAAACCACAATATGTTATATATAATATTCTTTCAATTGGTTTGTAAGAATATATTACCATTGTCACTTTGAGTTGATTCCTTGGCCCTTCTAGCCTTTTGAAGGGACACCAATGGGTATTTGATGAGAATCTTCTCGTCCACAAAATATTGCTTGTACTTCTAGCCTATTGGCATATATGTTAAAAACTTACCATGCACTGAAGTAGGCTGTGTGTTTATAACTTGACTTGAGATCGTTTCAGAATTTTCATTTTCAACATGCATTGCCCCTTGTGGTAAAAGTCCCAATAGTTCATTGAACGTAGAAGATTACAGAGAACTTGTTCTCCTTTATCCTAAAATTGCATCCTTCACATTTCAGAATTGCATTTCCTAGATGCCTAAGGCATCTGACTGCTAACCAGAAGTTTGGTGTTTCAAACCCAGCAGTCACTCCATGGAAGTAAGACTGGGCAATCTACTTCCCTAAAGATTTACCACCTCAGAAACCCAATGGGGGTCGCCATGAGCCGAATTGACTTGATGGCAGTGGGTTTAGTTAAATATTCCAAGGCATATTGAATGGTTTAATGTATAATATATACATTCTTAATTTTATAAACAAGTTATGTTTCTGCTCAGGCTTCATTTTTACAAATGATGGGGAATATGACAACATTGCGGATGGAAGGCATTAGGACATTTATTTACCACTTGGTCTTTTATTTTCCACGTGGTTTCCTGAGAGTCAGACCTGGAAAACTGTAACATTTCGTCACCTCAATATTCTTATACAGAACTCACAAGGAAACCAGCCCCATAAAACTGGTTCACCTACCTTCCTCTAGGCAGAAACTTTCATGGCATAAACAAGTAGGGTAATACAATCTGCCTCTTTGTCTTTTTTAGAGTTTTTTAGAGTCTTTAAGAACTGGATGTGCCTTTTGCCAAGGAGGTGTTTTGGAGGAATAAGCAACATGAGACTTGGATACTCATTTTAAGAGTGAACTGTGTCTTTGAGAGTTTTTTTTTCCAACAATGAAATGAATCATATATACTAGATTGTAAAAACAAATTATGCAAATTAATTCATGTACAAATAAATAATGTAAAAGTCATATGTATCATAACTATAAAAATTAAGCAAATTAATTTTACACTTAAATAATACTGGACAAATACCTAATCACTAGTACTAATCACTAGATTAAGAAGTAGAATATTACCAATATCTTAAAAGCCCATTGTATACTCATGTCTGAATGTATTTCCCTTCTTGCTCCTAGAAGTAACTACCATCCTGACTCTTATGTCAGTCAGTGTTGTGATTTTTCTTTATATTTATCTCTATTTGTGTATGAAGGAGCTCTGGTAGCATAGTGCCTAAAGCACTTGACTGCTAACCAGAAGTCTGGCGGTTCAAACCCACCAGCCACTCCTCGGAAGGAAGATTGGGCAATCTACTTCCCTAGGGATACTGCCTTGGAAACCCAAGGAGGGGTTGCTATGAGTCGGTCCGACTCCAAGGCACATAACAACAACAACAATTTATGTATGTATTACTAGTTTGTAAAAACTGAGTAGCAAGCAAAAACTTAGACATGTAAGGTAAAGTCTGTGTTACTAGTTACACAGTAACTATGTTACTACTTTCACTATGCTAGTGAAAGCCATGCAAGAGAGTGCAAGATGAACAACAGTCTCTGGATCATAGTCCAAGCCCCTTCTGGGAAAGTCAGTGCTAGTGATGGTGGAAGAGTGAGTTCTGGGAACGTATTACCACAGACTGGGCAGCTGGCACAGCTTTAGTAAAAGCCAGGTATTGGATATATAGTAAGAATAGGGTCAGTAGGGGTGGGCTGTCCTGTTTCCCAGTTTCTTAGGTAACAGAGCCTGCTTTGTGATTTCAGGGGCTCTTTTTCTCGGAGGTGAAAGGAAATGACTGTTCTCAGCTGATCTAAAAAGCGGGTCCCAGAGAGGAGAGGAAGCACTTCACCAGATAAAGGTCAAAACGAGTGGCATTCTGTCTTGATCATCAAAGTTCTCAACACATCTATCTCTTATGTCATACTCCTCTCATCTGGATTAGGAAAGTTTCCCTTTATGCTTGTGTTATCTGCCATTCCATACTCCCCTTCACTGTCTTCTGATTTATTTATTGTCTGCTGTTGTTTCTCTCAAGGAGCCCTGCTGGTGTGGTGGTTAAGTGCTGGGCTTTTAACTAGGGTCCGGAATTTGAACCCACTAGCTGCTCTGTGGAAGAAAGATGTGGCAGTCTGCTTCTGTAAAGACTGGAAACCCTATGGGTACAGTTCTCTGTTCTCCAGAGTCACTGTGAGGTGGATTTGACTTGAGGCAATGGGTTTGGTATTTGTTTTTGGTTCCTTCTCTGTTGTTGCTGTTATGTACCGTTGAGTCATATCCGACTCACAGCGACCCCTCCGTGGGTTTCCGAGGCAGTATCACTACGGAAGTAGATTGCCCCATCTCTAGTCTTAGATTTTTTCTTTTCTAATGTTTCATGTCTTCTTTCCTAATTTACTTTCTTGCCTTGGTATGAAACATTCTCCAGTAGCTTCTTGAGAAAGCCTGAAAGGAATATACAGTTTTTGAGAATTTCTATATCTGAAAATATTATTTTACTTTAATACTTGATTAATATTGGAAGCTATATATAGAATTCTAAATTGGAAATAATTTCCTCTGAGAATTTTGAAGGCATTGTCCCACAGTATGTGACATATTTTCTCATGCTTATGAAGTACACTTGGCCTTAATGTTCTGAAACATCACTAGAAGGCATCTTGGTGTCTATCTATTTTCGTCTATTATGCTGGACACTCAGTTGTTGTTGTTGTTGTTATGTGCTGTCGAGTTGTCTCCAACTCATAGTGACCTTACTATGAGTAAGTTCTGTTGTACATAAGTTGTATACTATGTACAACTCATGTACAACAGAACGAAACACTGCCCGGTCCTGTGCCAGTCTCATGATCCCTACTATACCTGAGTCCATCCCTGCAGCCACCATCTCAATCCATCTTGTTGAGGGCCTTCCCCTCTTTTGCCGACCATCCACTTTACCAGCATGACATCCTTCTCCAGAGAATGGGTCCTTCTGGCAACATGACCGAAGTATGTAAGATGAAGTTTGACCATTCTCACTTCCTAGGAGCATTCCAGCTGCACTTCTTCCAGGACAGATTTGTTAGCTCTTTTAGAGCCCATGGTACTTTTGGCATTCTTCACTAACACCACTACTCAAAAGCATTACCTATTCTTTGGTCTTTCTTTTTCATTGTCCAGCTCTCACATGCATATGAAGTGATTGAAAATACCTAGCTTGGGTTAGGAGCATATTAGTCTTCAAGAAAATATCTTTGCTCTTCAGCCCTTGAAAGAGGTCTTTTGCAATAGATTTGCCCAATGCAATACATCTTTTGATGTGTTAATTGCTGCTTCCATTAGCATTGATTGTAGAATCAAGTAATATGAAGTCTTTGACTTCAATCTTTTCTCCATCTATCATGATGCTGCTTATTAGTCCAATTCTGAGGATTTTTGTTTTCTTTATATTGAGGAGTAAACCATACTGCAGACTATAGTCTTTAATCTTCATCAGTAAATGCTCCAAGAGTCATCCTCACTTTCATCCAACAAAATTGTGTCATCTACATATCTCAGATTGTTAATGAGCCTTCCTCCAATCCTGATGACATGTTCTTTTCATATAGTACAGCTTCTTGGATTATTTGCTCAGCATACAGATTGAATAAGTATGGGGAAAGGATAAAACCCTAAATACTCCCTTCTTGATTTTAAACGATGCAGCATCCCCTCATTCTCTTCGAATGACAGCCTCCTGATCTATGTACAATTGAAGTGTTCTGGAATTCCCATTCTTCTTAATATTATCCACAGTTTGTTATGATACACACAATCGAATGCCTTTGTATAGTCAGTAAAACATAAGTAAACATCTTTGTGGTATCCTTGGCTTTGAGCCAAGATCCATCTGATATCAGCTATGATATCCCTCACTCTATGTCCCCTTCTGAATCCAGCTTGCATTTCTGGAAGTTCTCTGTCAATATACTGCTGCAACTGTTTTTGAATTATTTTCAGTAAGATTTTACTTGCATGTGATATCAATGATATTGCTAGATAATTTCCACATTCTGTGCGATCACCTTTTTTTGGAATGGGTACAAATATGGATCTCTTCCAATCAATTGGCCAGGTAGCTGTCTTCCAAATTTCTTGGCATAGCCATGTGAGTGCCTCCAGCGCAGCACCTGTTTGTTGAAACATCTCAATGGGTATTCCATCTGTTCCCAGAGCCTTGTTTTTTGCCAAATCCTTCAGTGCAGCTTCAACTTCTTCCTTCAATACCATTGGTTCTTGATCATATGCCACCTCCTGAAATAGGTGATCATCTACCAATTCTTTTTGGTACAGTGACTCTGTGTTTTCCATCTATCTTCTTTTGATGTTTCCTGTATCCTTCAACATATTGCCCATGGAATCTTTCAATATTGCAGTTTGAGGCTTAAATTTTTTCCTCAGTTGTTACAGCTTGAGAAATGCCAAGCATGTTCTTCTCTTTTGGTTTTCTAACGCCAGGTGTTTGCACATTTCATATTATTAATTGACTTTGCCTTGTTGAACTGCTCTTTTAAATCTTCTGTTCAATTCTTTTATCCTGTCAATTCTTCCATTTGCTTTTGCTATTCTCTGTTCAAGGGCAAGTTTCAGAGTCTCTTCTGACATCCATTTTGGCCTTTTCTTCCTTTCCTGTCTTTTTAATGACCTCTTGTTTACTTCCTGGATGATGTTCTTGATGTCATCCCACAATTCCTCTGGTTTTCGGTCATTGGTGTTCAATGCATCAAATCTTTCTTTAGATATCTCTAAATTCAGGAGGGATATAATCAAGGTCATATTTTTGCTCTCATGAACTTGTTTTAATCATCTTCAGCCTCAACTCAAACTTGCATATGAGCATCTGATGGTCTGTTCCACAATCAGTTCCTGGCCTTGTTTTGGCTGAAGGTATTGAGCTTCTCCAATGCCTTTTGCCACAGATGTAGTCAATCTGACTCCTATGTATTCCATCTGGTGAAGTCCACATGTACAGCTGCCATTTATGTTGTTGAAAAAAGATATTTGCAATGAATAAGTCGTTGGTCTTGCAAAATTCTGTTATATGATCTCCAGAGTCATTTCTATCACCAAGGCCATATTTTCCAACTATTGGTGATTCTTCTTTGTTTCCAACTTTTGCATTCCAGTCACCAGTGATAATTAACACATCTTGATTGCATGTTCAGTCAATTCAGACTGAAGAAGTTGGTAAAAATCTTCAATTTCCTTGTCTTTGGCTTTTGGTGGTTGGTGCATAAATTTGAATAATAGTTGTATTAACTGGTCTTCTTCATAGGTGTATGGATATTATCCTATCACTAACAGCATTGTACTTCAGCATAGATCCTGATACATGCTCTGTGATGAAGAATGTCATGCCATTCTTCTTCAATCTGTCATCCTGGCATAGTAGATCATATGGTTGTCTGATTCAAAATGGCCAAAACCAGTCCATTTCAGTTCACTAATGCCTAAGATATTGATCTTTATGTGTTCTATTTCATTTTTGATAACTTTTAGTTTTCCTAGATTCATACTTCCTACATTCCATGTTCTGATTATTAATGGATGTTTTCAGCTGTTTCTTCTCATCTTGAGACATGCCACATCAGCAAATGGGGTCCTGAAAGCTTTACTCTTTGCATATCACTAAGGTCGGCTCTATTCTGAGGAGGCAGCTCTTCTCCAGTTGTATTTTGAATGGCTTCTGACCTGAGGGGCTCATCTTCTGGCACTATATCGCACAATGTTTCAGAGCTATTCATAACATTGTCCAGTAATATATCAGATAGTGTTTCACCACTGTTCATAAGGTTTTCACTAGCCAATTCTTTGAGAAGCAGATGGCCTCTTTCTTCTTCCAAGTCTGTCTTAGTCTGTAAGTTCCGCTGAAAACTGTCCACCATGGGTAACCCTGCTGGTATTTGAAACCCCAGTAGCATAGCCTCCAGCCTCATAGCAACACTCAAGGCACCACAGTACAACAAACTGACAGACAAGTTTGTCTCCCCTAGTTCTTCTAAACTTCTCTGCTCATTTCCTGGTCTCCCACATTCAGTGGGCCCTTCAATTTTGAAACTCATGCTGTTAAGTTCAAGAAAATTTTTTTGAATTACTTCACTGATGATTTTGTTGCTTCTGTCTTTCTAGGATTTTATTGAATAGACTGGACCTTTTCTGTTGAATTCTTAATTTCTGCTATCATGTATCTAATGTTCAAAAATTCTCATTTTTCTCTTAATACTAGTTTTTATTAGTTTTATACCATTTTGTCTTATAACAACTTTGTCAATATTAATGATGATTTTTAAAAAGGTTGTCACTTCTGCATATTCTCTGTTATTGCCCCATCGCTTTTTCCTATTATTATTATTTTGTTTTTCTTGCTCATGCTAGAGATTTTCCCTCAGATGTATAGTAGTTAATCCTTGCCCAATCATGATTTAAAGTGGGGCACTGAAAAGCTGATTGCGAAGTCTGAGCAGGCAGGTAGCAGTTGTCCACCTTAAGCATCACTATAGGGTGGCCTGGGTGGACTATTTGGGAGAACCCTGAGGTTGGTATCTCCAGGTCTTTCCTTTTAGGCTGATCAGAATCAACAGAGAAGAGACCACAAGTCTCTTGCAAGTGGGTGAAGTTCTGGTTGGCTGTCATCCTCCTGGGATTCATGTGGGGAAAAAAGTCTGGATTTTCAGCATTCAGTCTGCTTTGGTCTCTTATCACCTATATTTACAGTACATTATCCATGCCTCCAGCTATGCCTAATGTCTCCCAGATTTACCATTTCCAGTAAACAAACTTCTAAACTTCTGCTGATGGGAAGGAGAAGCACTCAGCCAGAGCCTTGAATGGTAGGGGAATGAAGACCTCGAACTATCCGAAGCAGCTTTTACTGGTCTGCCTTAATTTGGCCTCAACCTTCTCTCCATTCTAGAAGTATGAGCCTCTGAGATTATGTAAGTATATCAGTTTTATTCTTAGGTTTTTCTTTTATTACTATTACTTTATTTATTTTTATCAATTGGTACTCCATGTATATTTAAGTAAAATTTAAACATAATTTTATTTTAAGTAGTCAGACAAGCAAATAAAATTATACTATAACCTTGCTAATTTTTAGATATATATCCTTACATAAATTTTTTTCTCCCTTTAGGAGCTTTGGTGGCATTTGACTGCTAACCAGAAGGCTGGCATGGCAGTTCACACCCACCAGCCACTCCTTGGAAGGAAGACTGGGCAATCGACTTCCATAGAGATACCATCACTGAAACCCAAGGAGGGATTGATAGAGTTGGAACCAACTCAACAGCAGTGATTTGGTTTTTGGTTTTCTGGAAGATTGAACTAAGATTAAGATATAATGTGCTATAAAAAAAAACTCACTGCCATTGAGTTGATTCGACTCATAGCAATCACTCCTTGGGTTTCCAAGGCAGTATCTCTATGGAAGTAAATTGCCAAATCTTCCTTCCGAGGAGTGGCTGATGGGTTTAAACCACCAGCCTTCTGGTTGGCAGTCAAATGCCTTAGGTACTACACCACCAGAGGTCCCAATATACTATACATATGTAAATTTTTGAGTCATTAATTTATGTGTTTTAATTTTAACCGCTCTTAATTGAACCCCTACTATGGAATTAATCTCATTCCCAATATGTATTACTTACCATTTTAATTTGTCAATATATATGGCATTTTCTTCAAATTTGTTTAGTCTTTCTTTTTTTTTCTCTTCCAAATTTCTTTTATTTGTTTTTTTTATTTTTTAATTAATTTATTTTTATTTGGGTGAAGATTTACAGAGCAAATTCACTTTCCATACAGCAGTTCACATATACTTTGTCTCATGTCATTGACCACAGTTTACTACAATGCAACA
>NW_006921769.1:3963337-3964595 GCF_000298275.1 Orycteropus afer afer
AATTCTTCTGCTAATTGGGGTTTAGTCCACTTTTGTATCCTTCCCTTCAAGGCTCAGGGGTCCAAGATTATCTTCCATGTCTGTGTTAATTGGTTTCCCTTTTCTTTGTTGAAGAGCGTCTGTGCAGTCCTTGTGCCTAGTCCGCCATCTTGCCGGAACTCTTTTAGTCTTTTTTTTAATACATTTTATTGAAATATAATTTATGTATAGTGAAATACACAAAAGACTAAAGTGAAATGGGACAATGCATTTTTTTTTGGGGGGGGCAGTGTTTCTTCCCCTTCCTTCCCACCCTTGGTAAGCAACAAAGAAAATTTCTTTCCATATATAAATCTTTCCTTGACTTTTTGCAATAATGAACTAATGCTATATTTGTTCTTCTGAGACTGAGTTATATCCCTCAGCACAATGTCCTCCAAGTTCATCCATGTTATGCAGTGTTTTGCACATTCTACATTATTCTTTAGGGTTGCATAGTGTTCTGTTGTGTGTATGTAGCATAGTTTGGTTATCCACTCTTCTGCTGATGGGCACCTAGGTTGTTTCCATCTTTTGGCTATTGTAAATAGTGCTGCAATGGACATGGGTGTGCATATGTCTGTTCTTGTCCTGGCTGTCCCCTCTTTAGGATATATACCTGGTAATGGGATTTCTGGGTCAAATGGTGTTTCTAATTCCAGCTTTTTAAGGAATTGCCATACTGCTTTTCACAGGGCCTATATCATTTTACAGTCCCACCAGCAGTGTATGAGAGTACCAATCTCAGCATTTGTTATTTTCTGTCTTGTTGAACTTTGCCATTAGTATCTTGTTTTGATTTGCATCTCTCTGATGGCTAATGATTGTGAGCATTTCTTCATGTATTTGTTGGTTACCTGAATATCTTCTTTGGTGAAGTGTCTATTCATGTCTTCTGCCCAGTTTTTAATTGGATTGTTAATCTTTTTGTTGAGGTGTTGGAGTTTTCTATAAATTTTAGAGGTAAGTCCATTGTTAGATATGTCATTGCTGAATATTATTTTCCCCACCTGTAGGTTCTCTTTTCCCTCTTTTGGGGAAGTCTTTTGAAGCATATAAAAATTTAATTTTTAGAAGGTCTCATTCACCTAGTTTATCTTCTGCTGTTTATGCATTTTGGGTTATGCTTGACAGCCTATTTATGTCATAAATTAGGGCCCTTAAATTTGCCCCTGGGAGCTCTGGTAGCATAGTGGCTAAGATACTTGCCTGCTAACCAGACGGCTGGCAGTTCAAACCC
>NW_006921769.1:3964695-3972913 GCF_000298275.1 Orycteropus afer afer
CCAGCCACTCCTTGGAAGGAAGGTTGGGCAATCCTACTTCTGTAGTGATACTGCCTCGGAAACCCAAGGAGGGGTCGCTATGAGTCGGGGCCAACTCGACGGCACATAACAACAACAACAACAACAAATTTGCCCCTATTTTTCCATAAGGAGCTTTATAATTTTAGGTTTCACATTGAAGTCTTTGATCCATCTGGAGTTCATTTTTGTATATGGTGTGAGGTACAGATCTTATTTCATTTTTCTGCAAATGGATATCCAGTTTTGCCAGCACCATTTGTTAAAGAGACCATCTCTTTCCCATTTAATGGATTTCAGGCCTTTTTCAAAAATCAGCTGACCTTAGGTTGATGGATCTATTTCTGGGTTCTCAATTCTGTTACTCTGGTCTATGTGTCTGTTATTGTAACAATACCAGGCAGTTTTGACTACTGTGGCTGTATAGTAGGTTTTGAGATCCAGGCGTGTAAGACCTTCCTACTTTGTTGTTCTTCTTCAGTAGTGCTTTGCTTATTTGAGGTCTCTTTCCTTTCCATATAAAGTTGGTGATTGGTTTTTCCATATCCTTAAAGAATACTGATGGGATCTGGATTGGGATTGCATTGAACGTATAGATTGCTTTGTGTAGTATTGACATTTACACAATGTTCAATCTTCCTATCCACGAGCATGGTATGTTCTTCCATTTATGTAGGTGTCTTATGGCTTCTTGGAGTAGTGATTTGTAGTTTTCTTTGTACAGGTCTTTTGTGCCCCTAGTGAGATTTATTCCCAAGTATTTTATTTTTTTGGTAGCTATTGCAAACAGTATTGATTTCCTTATTTCTTTTTCAGCAATCTTTTTGGTGATGTAGAGGAATCCAACTGATTTTTGGATGTTGATCTTGTATCCTGTCACTATGCTAAATCTCTCAATTAGTTCCAGTAGTTTTCTTGCTTTGTTTTCTATGTATAAGATCATATCATTAGCAAATAAGAATAGTTTGACTTCTTCCTTATCAATTTGGATGCCTTTGATTTTCCTTTCTTGCCTTATTTCCCTGGCAAGGACTTCCAATACAATTTTGAATAGAAGTGGTGACAGAGGGCATCCTTGTCTGGTTCCTGTTCACAAGTGGAAAGGCTTCAGTCTCTATCCATTTAGAATAATGTTTGCTGTTGGTTTTGCATATATGGCCTTTATAATGTTGAGGAATTTCCCTTCTATTCAGATTTTTCTGAGAGTTTTTGTCAGGAAAGGGTGTTGGATTTTATCAAATGCCTTTTCTGCATTGATTGATATGATCATGTGGTTCTTTTCCTTTGTTTATGTGATGGATGGTGTTGATTGTTTTACTAATTTTGAACCATCCTTGCATACCTGGTATGTACCCCACTTGGTCATAATATATTAATTTTTGGATATGTTATTAGAGTCTATTGCCTAGGATTTTGTTGAAGATTTTTGCATCTATATTCAGAGGGATATTGGTCTGTAGTTTTCCTTTTGAGTGATGTCTTTGCTGGTTTTAGTGTCAAGGTTATGCTTGCTTCGTAAAATGAATTTGGGAGGATTCCATCCTTTTCTATTTTCTGGAATAGTTTGAGTAGGATTAGTGTCAGTTCTTCTCTGAACATTCAGTAGAATTCATCAAAGAAACCACCTTGGCCAGGGCTTTTTTGGTTGGTAATTTTTTATGACCTGTTAAATTTCTTCTTTTGTTATGAGTCTGCTTAAATTTTCCACCTCAGCCTCTGTTCAGGTAAGTAGTATGTTTCAAAAAATCTATCCATTTCTTCTCACTCACTGCCATCAATGACTCATAGTGACTGCTCCTTGGGTTTCCAAGACAGTATCTCACAGAAGTAGATTGCCCAATCTTCTTTCCAAGGAGTGGGTGTGGGTTTGAACCTCCAGCCTTCTGGTTAACTGTCAAATGCCTTAGGCACTACACTACCAGAGCTCATTTTCAAATTTGTTGGAGTATAGTTCTTCACAGTATACTCATATTATCCTTTTAATTTCTGTTGGTTCTTTTGTAGTGTTGCTCAACTCATTTCTTATTTGTGTTATTTGCATTCTCAACCCCTTTTCCTTTGTTAAATTTGCCAGTGGTTTGTCAGTTTTATTAATCTTTTCAAAGAACCAACTTCTAGTCTTGCTGATTTTTTCTATTGTCTCTCTATTTTCTGTTTCATTTATTTCTGCTCAAATTTTCATTGACCTCTGATCACTGCTTTTGCTGTGCCCCAAAGACTTTGTTATGTTGTGTTTTCATTCTCATTTCATTCAAGGTATTTTTAATTTATTCTATTACACAGTCATAATCAAGGAGGGTGTGGTGGTTACATTTGTGTGTCAGCTTGTCTGGGGCTGGTTGAGTGGCTGGGCAGCTGGTCATATTCATTGCCCATGATGAGACTGGCAATCAGCTCCATGGTGGGATCTACCACAAGCAGCTGAGTAGCTGCCTTAGGGATGTGCTCTGCTTCCCATATATAAGTAGCAGCTTTGGGAATGGTCTCTAGTTTATGGTACACTGGGATCCTGCAAGTAGCCATGCCATTGTTCAGCAGCCTGCCATGCTCTGCCAACCTTGGGACTTACAATGGACTTAAATTAATGGCCTGCCATGTGCTTTGGTAACATCAGGACTGTGTCTTTTTACTTGTCAGCTTTGGACTTGTCAGCTTCAGCAGCCAGCAGCTGTCTGAGAGAAGAAAAGCCTCTAGCTCCACTGGGCCAGGAGCAGGAGGCAAAGCTGAACCCCAAGGATGAGGGGCTTTCACCCAGCCCCTAGAGCCTGGCACTTTGGACTTGGACTTAAAGCCTCCAGACTATAAGAGAATAAACTCCTGTTTGTTCAAGCCATCCTATTTGTGGCATATTTCTGTAAGAGTGGCACTAGGTAACCAGAACAGAATATGGTACCAAGAGAGTGGGGTGCTGCTCTGATAGATACCTAAAATGTGGAAACAGGAGTGGAGTGCATCCTTGACCTGAGACCCTGGTAGAGAGACCCCAGCATATGACATGAGAGTTGGCAGGAGCAGAGCCAAGAGACTGACAGAGAGATACTGGCAGAGAGACCAGCATGAAAGACAGAGCCCAGAGACCAGAACAGAGGGTATTATTCAGTTTCCATTTGTTTGGTGTTTTTCTGTTCATCTTTGTGTTATTGATTTCTAGTTTTACAGCACTGTGATATGAGAGATGCTTTGCAGTATTTCAGTGTTTATGAATTTATTGAGGTTTGCTTTGTGGCCTAAGGTGTTAAGGGTCACTCATTGTTTGCTGTTGTTGGCTCTCTGTCCAAAGGACTCCCTTTCGCATCTCTTGTAAGATTGGTCTGATTTTAACAAATTCCCTTAATTTCTGCTTATCTGGAAATGTCTTAATTTCACCATCGTATTTGAGGGATAGTTTTGCTGGGTATATAATTCTTATTTGGAAATTTTTTCTTTCAAGATTTTATATATACTATCACACTGTCTTCTGACCTACATGGTTTCTGCTGAGAAATCCGAGCTTAGTCTTCTTATTGGTTGCCCATTGTAGGTAACTTTTCATTTTTCCTGTGCTGCTTTCAGGATTCTTTGTGTTTGGTTCTGGTGAGTTTGATGATGGTATCTCTTGGTGATTTTCTTTTGGGGTCTATCCTGTTTGAGGTTCATTGGACTTCTTGTATGGATAGATTCTCATCTTTCATCATACCAGGGAAATTCTCTTCCAACAAATCTTCAACAATTTTCTCTGTGGTTTTATTTGTCTCTTCCTGTTCTGGAATTCTGATTACATGTAGGTTAATCATTTTGATGGTATCCCACATGAATCTTAGGCTTTCTTCATTTTGTTTTAATCTTTTCTCCTATTGATCCCTTTCCAAAGAAGTATTGAGGTATTTGTCTTCAATCTCACTGATTCTTTTTCCATTGATTCAATTCTACTCCTTTGCTCATTCAGTGTATTACCTACTTCTGAAAATTTAGTATTAATCTTCTGGATTTCTATCTGTAGATTTTGTATCATTTCTAATTTTTCATTTATTTTGTCTTGTTCTTGTATTGTCTTTCAAAATTGTTCTAGTGTTTTCCTCAATTTTGTCAGTGTTTTCCTTGATCTGTCTCTCAATCCTTTGAAGGTACCTAAATATAATTCTTTTGAATTCCTTATCAGGGAGTTCCAATGCTGCTTCTTCCTCAGGGATGTGTTCTGGGTCTGTATCCTGGTCCCTTGTTTCTCCTGCTTTATCTTGCTTCTTTGTGTGGACTGTGATGCTCTATTGTTTCCAAGACATTGTGACATTTTTGTGTTTATATTTTCATGTGTGTTTCAATTTTCATTTTCTTTTCTTTTTTTTTTTTTTTTTTTTGTTTGGATGTTATCTAGGTAAGCAGGGTACTGTGCTCCTCTATTCATTAGTTGGCAACACTTATACACTCACCACCTGTCTCCTTTTTTGTTGTCAGCCCCCCCATATGCTGTCCTAGGTCAATGGAGCCTATTATCAGGTCCCTGGAATCTGAATTGGAATGCTACCACTTTAAATATCCAAAATGGCCACAGCTTGGAAACAATCAAAATGGCTGTGCTCTCCGACAGCCAGAAGTCCACAGCTCAGGTTGTCTCCCTCCTTGCTGTTTCCCTTCCTAGTCATAGGCCACCAGCACAGTCACCCCTGCAGCCCTTGGCCACCATGGTTGATTCTCAGGTCCCAACACCACTTGGAAATATTCAGGCTGTTGATCTCATCAGAGTAGGTGACAGTCTGCAAATCCGTCCATCTCCTTAATCACTGTTTTCTTTCAAATGTTTCCACTAATTGGTGCCTAATCCACTTCTGTATACTTCCTTTCAAAGCTCAGGGTTCCAAGATTATCTTCTGTATCTCTGTCAACAGGTTTCCCTTTTCTTTGTTGAAGAGGGTCTGTGTAGCTTGTCTGTCTATTCCTCTATCTTACCAGAAGTCCCCTTGTTCAGTTTTTTTTTTTGTGTGTGTGTGTGTGTGTGTGATATTTGAATGGATTCAATGAATGAGAGATTCTTTATTCTAATATATTTTGGATCTATTTTGTGACTGACTATATCATATAGATTTTTTTTTAAATAGAGACTCATGATAATGAATTTCCTGAGATGTTTGGCATGGTTAGCTCAGTGCCTTTTTTGGAGAATGACTGTATCTGAGTACATACTTATATTTCTGGTTTTTCCTTCAGCATTGTGTAAATATTACTTCTAATCTTCTGGCTTGGGATACTGATGTAGGATTTCTGAGGCCTGACTAATCATCTTCTATTTTTAGGAGTTTCTTTTTCAGTTTAGAAAAAAATCTTTTTTTTTTTTTTTTTAACTTTTTCCTGGGTTACAAAGGAGACTTAAAACACTATAAATCCAACATTAAGAAAAAAGTATATTCAGTTTTTCATTTCAGAAAATAATTATTGTTTGTTATTTGTTAAATGCCTTTTATTACTATTACTTTAACTTTTTATTGTGATTTGGATGAGCAAATTTGTTCTCCATTCAACAATTTATACACATTCTGTTTTATGCTCCTCAAAAAACCAAACTCACTTCCATTGAGTCAATTCTGACTCATATTGACCCCCACTGGGTTTCCAACACAGTAAATATGGAAACAGACTGCATCATCTTTCTTCTGCAGAGAAGCTGGTGGGTTTGAACCACTGAGCTTTTGGTTGGTAGTCAAATGCTTTAATCATTATGCCATTGATTGCAACCCAACAATATTAATATCACTAATCTCACTTCCTTCCTGTGTTTTCTGTTTCCATTCCTTCCTCTTTTCTGTCCCTTTCTGCCTTCTGAACTTTGTCCTTGAGCAAATGCTGCCCTTTTGATCTTGAATAGGTTGATTGTTCTAATGAGTGTATACCTCCCTGGTGTTATTGCTCACATTATATTCTTGTTGTGATGGTTAAGGCTGTGTGTCTACTTGACGGGGCCATGATTCTCAGTGGTTTGGTAGTTATGATATAGTTTGTCAGTTATGTAATGATATAGTCATCTCCCATGATGAAATCTGATATAATATAACCATCTCTATGATGAGATCTACTATGAGCAACTGCTCAATTGATAAGAAGTTTCCTCAGGAACATGCCCTGCATCCAATATACATTGAAATTATGGCAAGCTCTCTATTTTTGCTTGATCTAGATCCTACATCTGGCTCATCATCTGATCTCTAGTTCTTTGGACTTGAGCCAGTGGCCTACCATATTGCCTGCTGATCTTCAAATTAGTTAGACTCTGCAGCCTGTGAGCCAGCAGCCTGCCACCTGACCTGCCAGTCTAAGGTTTGTCAGTCCCTGCAGCTGGGCAGTCCCTCTAGCCTGATGTGTGACCCACAGATGTATGATTAGCCAGCCTCTACAACCACGTGAGCCATTACTTTGAGATAAATTTCACTATGTAAGCTTCACTGGTTTTACTTCTCTAGGGGACCCAACCTAAAACATTTGGTATCAGGAATAGGATGACCTAAACCTTCATTCCTGAAGGGTCTGGGCTATTAGTAGTTATGTCAGAATTGGGTTGCTGTAGTTTTTCGTTGACTTTATCACAGGGCATAGTATACCTGACCCACTTGCCTTAATATATCAAAACAAAACAAAAAATAGAGATTAAGTAAACAAATATATAATTAATCAATAAATAAAATAATGTCTAAATACTATGGAGACAACAGACAATATCAAATCTATAAAGAAAGAGAACAAGATGACTCAAGCAAATGAACAAAATAAAGAGGCAGAAAATTTCCCAGAGGAAGAAACGGTACTGGAATGCCTGATAAGAAATTCAAAAGAGTTACATATATAGGATCCTCAAAGAAATGAAGGAAAATACAGACAAAACCAAAGGAAACACCTAGCCTAAATCCTAGAAGAATTCAAGAAAACAGCACAAGAAAAAAAATAAGTAGACTATTAGAGACTATCTGAAACCAACAACTAGAAATCTAGAAAATTAACAATAAAGTGTCAGAAATAGATAACTCAGTGGAAGGACATTGAAGTTAAGTTGAATCAAAGGAAGAAAGAATCAGAAAAATAGAGAACAAATTTCTTGATATTAACTTGTTTGAGGAACAATCAGAAAAAAGAAAGAAGGAAAATGAAGAAAGTCTAAAAGTTATGTGAAGCACTATCAACAGGAATAGCTTATGCATGATTGGAATTCCAGAACAAGAGGAGACAAAAAAAAAAAAAAGAAAAAAAAGAATTATTGAAGATTTGCTAACAGAAAACACTAATATCATGAAAGATGACTAGTTTTCACGCAAGAGGCTCAAAGAACCCCATCCACAATAGACACCAAAAGAAAGTCACTAAGACATATCATAAGCAAACTTTCCAAAACCAAAGACAAAGAAAGAATTTTGAGAGCACCTCAGGTGAAATGAAATATCACACATGAAGGGGCACCAACAAGACCAAGCTTCAATTTCTAGGCAGAACTCATGCAGGCAAGAAGACAATGGGATGACATATATAAAATTGTGAAGAAAAAGAATTGCCAACTAAGAACCATATATTCAGCAAAATTGTCTTTCAAAAAAGCAATGGTGAAAATAAGACATTGGAAGATAAGTGGAAGGAATGGGAATTTGTAAAAACCACACTAGTCTTACAATAAATATTAAAGGAAATTCTTCAGCTAGAGATCCAATAACATCAGACAACAACCTGAGATAAAGACACATGACCACATCACCCAGATACCAACCCTTACAAAGACTTTGCAAAAACAAAATAAACCTAAAAAACTAACTAATCTTTAAAACAGAAAGAGGTAATTAAATATGTATTTGCAAAACATCCTTATGGGGAGAATGTAAAGGTGATTTCAAGACATAATAGATTGTTTTAATTTTAAGAGGATTAATGTAAACTTCAGGGTAACCACAAAGAAAATTAATAAATATACTCACTAATATGAAGAAGTAAAAAACCAGAGAGACATAGTAAACACAAAAACACCAACAGTGATTGATAGGAAAAGGAAATCTGTATACAAAGAGAATTTATCACAGAAACAAGAACAAAGACACCATTAACTCCAAACACACACACACACAGTATAACAGAATGACAGCAATGGATCTATGACTATTGATAATAACACTGAATGTAAATGGACTAAATGCACCAGTAATGAGACAGAGAGTAGTTGAATGCAAAAAAAAAAAAAAAAAATGGCTCAGTTACA
>NW_006921769.1:3973856-3984932 GCF_000298275.1 Orycteropus afer afer
ATAGCAGGGATTGTGGGGCTGGCGCGGGATCGGGCAGTGTTTCGTTCTGCTGTGCATGGGGTCTCTATGAGTTGGAAATGACTCGATGGCACTTAACAACAACAACAACAACATGCACCCAATGACAGAGCTCCAAAATACATGAAACAAACTAACAGAATTGAAAAGAAAAATAGACAGGTCTGCAATAATAGTAGGAAACATTAACATACTGCTTTCAATGATGAACAGAACTAGATAGAAACTCAAGATAGCAGATTTCAATAACACAATCAAACAATTTGACTTCATAGACAAATACAGAACACTCCACCCAACAAAAATGCAACATACATTCTTTTCTAGAGCATGCAGATCATTCTCCAAAATAGACTGTATGTTAGGCCATAAAACAAACCTCAATATATTTAAAAACATTGAAATTCTACAAAGCATCTTCTCAGATCATGCTAACAAAAAGAACTCTGAAAAGAAAATCAGGAAAACAATAGCAATTACAATGGCCTTCGCAAAAATAAAATACTTAGGAATAAATCTAATCAGAGACATAAACCACCTATACCAAGAAAACTATGAAACATTGCTGCAATAAACTGAAAAAGACCTGCGTAAGTGGAAAAAAAAACATACTATACTCATGTTCTGCCAGAAGAATGAACAAATCTGTCCTGGAAGAAGTATAACTAGAATGCTCCTTAGAAGCAAGAATGTCTCACCTACTTTGGTTATGTTGTCAGAAGGGACCATTCCCTGGAGAAAGGTATCATGCTTAATAAAGTAGAGGGTCAGCAAAAAGAGGAAGACCCTCAACAAGATGGATTGACACAGTGGCTGAAATGATGGGCAAGCATAGTGAAGATTGTGAGGATGGCTCAGGACTGGGCAGTGTTTCATTCTGTTGTACATAGAGTTGGTATGAGTCCAAGCCAACTCAATACCACCTAACAACAACAACAACACATGGATAAGAAGACTTAACACTTAACAAATGTCAATACCACCTATGGTGGTTATGTTTGTGTGTCAACTTGGCTGGGCCTGGTTGAGTGGCTAGACAGCTGGTGGTAGTTATTCCCCTTGATGATACTGGTAATCAACTCCAGGGTGGAATCTACCACAAGCAGCTGAGTGGCTGCTTTGGGTATGTGATCTGCTTCCTGTATATAAGAACCAGCTTTGAGAATGGTCTCTAGCTTGTAGCACGCTTGGACCCTGCATGTAGTTGTGTTGTTATTCAGCACCCTGGCAGCTCTGATGACCTTGGGACTTACCATGGACTTGAATTAATGGCCTGCCATGTAGTTTGGTAACATCAGAACTGTGCCTTTTTACTTGTCAACCTCAGGTTTGTCTGCTTCAGCAGCCAACAGCTGTCTGATTGAAGAAATGCCTCTAGCTCCAGTGGGCCAAGAGCAGGAGGCAGAGCTGGACTCCAAGGTTGAGGGGCTTTAACCCAGCCCCTGGAGCCTGGAACTTTGAACTTGAACTTAAAGCCTCCAAACTGTAAGAAAATAAACTCCTGTTTGTTCAGGCCATCCCATTTGTGGTATATTCCTGTCAGAGCAGCACTAGGTAACCAGAACACAATTTGGTACTGAGAGAGTGGGGTGCTGCTCTGACAGATACCTAAAATATGGAAACAGGAGTGGAGTGCATCCTTGACCCAAGACCCTGGCAGAGAGACCCCTGCATACGGCATGAGAGATGGCAAGAGCAGAGCCATGAGACTGACAGAGAGATACCAGCAGAGAGACCAGCATGAGAGACAGCAGTAGCAGAGCCCAGAGACTGCATTAAATAGCAACAGACTTACCAGCCCACAGGGGAGAAAGCTGGGTGCCATTGGGTAGGCGGCTTCCTGGTAGAGTGGGCTGCCTTTGGGCATTAATTGTTAGAGAAGACCGGCATAAAATGGAGTAGCAGGTTGTCTGGCCCACGGAGCGAGAAAGCTGAGTGTTTTTAAGGCAGGAAGATTTCCTGCAGAGTGGGTTGCCTTTGGCATTAATCAGCAGAAGCAGAGAGAACAAGGAAATAGAAACAGAGCTGCCTCAGCCTGAAAGGGTAGGACCATGGCCTTTGGAGGTGGAACCACCACAGCCCCCTAGGTTTCAAAGAGCCAGACCTTCACCAACTCACTTCTGGAGTGTGGGGCTGCTCAGGTTCATGTGAGCCAGTGGAATGGAGCCATAGCCACTGCCAAAGAGTGAGGGGGTGGGGCTGCCATGCCTAAGAAAGAGAGGAAAGGGGCCTGCCAGGCCAAGGGGGTGAGGTTGCCACTCAGGAACTAGGGGGCCAGAGTCACCCAGTGAAAGATCTGTACAGATGCCACCCATTGAAGATCTGTACAGGTGCCAAGTAGACAAGGGGTGGAATTGTGGTGGTTATGCTTGTGTGTCAACTTGGCTGGACCTGGTTGAGTGGGTGGGTAGTTATTCCCCATGATGAGACTGGTAATCAACTTCATGGTGAAATCTACCGCAAGCAGCTAAGTAGCTGCTTTGGGTATGTGGTCTGCTTCCTATATATAAGAAGCAGTTTGGGAATGGTCTCTAGTTGATGGCACCCTTAGACCTGCATGTAGCCATGTCATTGTTCAGCAGCCTGCTGTGCTCTGCCGACCTTGGGACTTATAATGGACTTGAATTAATGGCTTGCCATATGGTTTGGTAACATCGGAACTGTGCCTTTTTACTTGTCAACCTTGGGTTTGTCAGTCTTAGCAGCCAGCAGCTGTCTGAGTGAAGAAACACCTCTAGCTCCAGTGGGCCAGGAGCAGGAGGCAGAGCTGGACCCCAAGGTTAAGGGGCTTTCACCCAGCCCCTAGAGCCTGGAACTTTGAACTTGGACTTAAAGCCTCCAAAGTGTAGGAGAATAAACTCCTATTTGTTAAGGCCATCCCATTTGTGGTATAATCTTGTCAGAGTGGCAGTAGGTAACCAGAACACCACCCAAAGCGATCTATAGATAATAATGCAGTCCTGGTCCATATTTCATGAACTTTCTTTAAAGAGATGGAAAAACTAATTATCATCTTTCTATGGAAAGGAAAGAGATAAGCAAAGCACTACTGAAGAAGAATAATGTAGGAGGTCCAGACTTTCCAATCTTAGAACCCACTGTACCACCTTGGTAGTCACAACAGCTTGATACTGGTACAAATACAAACACATAGACCAAATAGAATAGAATTGATAACTCAGAAGCAAACCCATCCATCTATGGACAGTTAATTTTCAACAAAGGGTTATAATCCATTTGTTGTTGTTGTTGTTATGTGCCGTGGAGTTGGACCTGACTCATAGTGACCCCTCCTTGGGTTTCCAAGGCAATATCACTACAGAAGTAGATTGCTCTATCTTCCTTTCGAGGAGTGGCTGGTGGGTTTGAACCACCAGCCTTCTGGTTAGCAGTCAAGTGCCTTAGGTACTATGCTACCAGAGCTCCCTATATCCATTAGATGGGTAAAAAATATTCTCTTTAATAAATGGTGCCGGCAAAACTGGTTATCCATTTGCAGAAAAATGAAACAGAATCCATATCTGACACCATACACAAAAACTAACTGAAGATGGATCAAAGACATAAGGGTAAAACCTAAAACTATAAAGATTGTGGAAGAAAAATAGGGGATAAAGCTAAGGGCCCTAATTTATGGTATAAATAGACTATTGAACATATCAAACATAACTAAAAATGCACAAACAGCAGAAGATAAACTAGACAACTGGGACCCCCTAAAAATTGAATACTTATGTGAATCAAAAAGTCCAAAAGAATAAAAAGACAGAAAGTACAGAATGACATTCCCAGACATAAAGTATTGGGAATGACATATTTGGGTATAACATATTTGACGATCTCTAAAATCTATAGAAAAATTCAAAAGCTCAACAAAAGAAAGACAAAAATTCAGTTAAAAAATGGGCAAAGGGCATGAACAAATACTTCACCAAAGAAGGCATTCAGGTGGCCAAGAAATACATGAAGAAATGCTCATGATCTTTGGCATCAGACAGATGTAAATCAAAACTACAATGAGATAACATCTCATCCTGGGAATAATGACACTGATCAAAACAAACAAACAAACAAACTAAAACCCTAGAAAACAACAAATCCTGCAAGGGGCTGTATGTTGATAGGAACCCTCCTACACTGCTGATGGTAGTTCAAAATGGTGCAACCACTGTGGAAAATGATATGATGCTTCCATAAAAATCTAAAAATAGAAATCTCATATGATCCAGCAATACAACTCCTAGGTATATATCCTGGAGAAATAAGAGCCATGACACACATAAACATGCACACCTATGTTTATTGCAGCATTATTTACAATAGCAAAGAGATTTGTTGTTGTTAGGTGACATCAGGTTGGCTCTGACTCATAGTGACCCCACGTATGGCAGAAGAAAACACTGACCATTCCTGAGCCATTTTCACAATCCTTGCAGCCACTGTGTCAATCAGTCTCATCGAGGGTCTTCTCCTTTTTCACTGACCCTTTATTTTATCAAGGATGACAGTAATGTAATGATGTAGTCATCCTTTATGATGAAATCTGATATAACGTAATCACCACGATGAGATCTACTATAGCAACCAATCAATTGATAAGGAGTTTCCTCAAGAGTGTGCTCTGAATCCAGTATACGTAGAAATTATGGCAAAGCTCTCTGCCTTTTTGCTTGATCTAGATCCTACATCTGGCTCATCACCTCATTTTGTTTCATGACATTGATTGCAATCCTCATAATGTAACTCTTCTCGTCCTATGTCCTCTATGTGTTTGCCTTTTCCCTGTGTCCTTCTTTCCTATGCATTCCTGCCCTCTGAGCTGTCTCCCTGTGCAAATACTGCCCTTCTGTTCTCCCATGATAAATTGTTCTGAGGAGTGAACCTACCAGGTGTAAATATTCACCTTATATTCTGGTCTACTGTTTGTCTGGAAGCCATGGGAGTGAGTTCAATTCTAGGCCTGAAAGGTGACAAGGGACCTTAGTGTTGGGGGTTTCACCAGTCTCTTATTAGAACTGTAAGCCTGATCTTTTTTATGATTTTGAGTTTTGTTCCACATTTTTCTCCCACTCTGTGTAGGATCTCCTATACTGATCGCTTTCTGAGTGGTTGACGGTGGTAGCCAGACACCATCTAGTTCTTCTGGTCTCAGGATCATGTAGGCTGAAGTTCACATGACCCACTAGCCCCTTGGACTAATTGTTTCTGTGCATCTTCAGTGTTCTGCATTCTTCTTTACCCTGGATGAGGAAAAACCAATTGTTGCTGTTGTATCTAAGATGGCCACTTATAAATCTTTAAGATCCATAGTCACTACTCACCAAAGTAGGATGTACAACAATGCTTTTGTGTAGTATGTTATGCCAATTGAGCTTGATGTCTCCTTTGACCATGGTCCTAAGCCTGCAGGCCAACTACTTGCTCCTTCAGGGTGGGTGGCTGTGGTTAAGAAGTTATAATTTTGCCACCTGTTGACTCTATTTTATATATATGGACATTCTTGTTGTTGTTGTTGTTTGCCGTCGAGTTGGCCCCAACTCATAGCGACCCCTCCTTGGGTTTCCGAGGCAGTATCACTATGGAAGTAGGATTGCCCAACCTTCCTTCCAAGGAGTGGCTTGTGGGTTTGAATCGCCAGCCTTCTGGTGAGCAGTCAAGTACCTTAGGCACTATGCTACCAAAGCTCCTTGGACATTTTTATAGTACATACCAATATGTATGTAGAAATACTGTCTGCCAAACTTATATATGGTCATGAGTGTATTCTCTTTTGCCTAGACAGTCCTGTCTACTCATATATCCACCCATAGATTAATGTTTGTTATTACTGATAATCCAGTATTGTGTATGTAAAAGTGTTTATCGTTGTCTGTATCTCTTGTGCACCTCTCTGTGTCTTCCTTTTCCTTAGTGTTATTGTTTTGGTCACTCACTAGTAGTATATTGCCTTTCATTCCACCCAAATAAATACTAGTCTCTTACTTATCTAGCAATTTTTCCTCCCCTCCCCTCCCCTCCTGGCCTTGTTTTGACTGATGATTTTGAGTTTTTTAATCACTTCTTTCCACAGATGCAGTTGATTTGATTCCCATGAATTCCATCTGGTGAGGTCCACATATAGTCACCATTTATGTTGTTGGAAAAAGGGCATTTTCAATGAAGAAGCCATGGGTATTGAAAAATTCTATCATGTAATCTCTGGTACCATTTCTATCACCAAGACCATATTTTCCAGCTACTGATGCTTCTTCTTTCTTTCTAGTTTTCACATTCCGATCACCAGTAATTATCACTACATCTCTATTGCATGTTTGGTCTATCTATTTCAGACTGCAGAAATTGGTAAAAATCTTCAATTTTTTCATCTTTGGCTTTAGTGACTGGTGCATAAATTTGAATAATAGTAGTATCAACTGCTCTTCCTTGTAGGTGTATGTATGGATATTATCCTATCACTGACAATATTGTACTTCAGGATAGATCTTGAAATGTTCTTTTTGATAATGAATCCAATACCATTCCTCTTCAATTTATCAATCTTGGCAGAGTAAGCCATAGGATTGTCTTGATTCAAAATGGCCAACACCAGTCCATTTCAGCTCACTAATGCCTAGAATATCAATTTTTATGCATTCCATTTCAGTTTTGATAACTTTCAATTTTCTTATATTCATATTTCTTACATTCCATGTTGTGATTAGGAGCTCTGGTAGCATAGTGCCTAAGGCACTTGACAGCTAACCAGAAGACTGGCAGTTCAAACCCACCAGCTACTCCTTGGAAGGAAGGTTGGGCAATCTACTTAGGTAGCGATACCGCCTCAGAAACCCAAGGAGTGGTTGCTATGAGTTGGATCTGACTTGATGGCACATAACAACAACAACAACATGTTCTGACTATTAATGAATGTTTGCAGTTGTTTTTCCCATTTTGAGTCATGTCTCATCAGCAAATGAAGATCCTAAAGTTTTAATTCATCCGTATCATTAAGGTCAACTCTACTTTGAGGAGGCAGCTTCTCTCCACTTGTGTTTTGAGTGCCTTCTGACCTGAGGGGCTCATCTTCTGGCACTATATCAGACAATGTTTTAGGCTTATTCATAAAGTTTTCCAGTAATATATCAGACAGTGTTTCACTGCTATTCATAAGGTTCTCAGTAGCCAATTTCTTTAGAAAGTGAGTGGCCATTCCATCGTTCTATCAAACCAGCTGCTTCAGGATGATGGAGAACATGGTAAGACCAGTGAATTCCATGAGCATAAGCCCATTGCTGCACTTCATTTGCTGTGAAATGAGTCCCTTGATCCGAAGCAATGCTGTGTGGGATACCATGATGGTGGATAAGGCATTCTGTAAGTCCACGGATGGTAGTTTTAGCAGAAGCATTGCATGTAGGGAAGGCGAATCCATATCCAGAGTAAGTATCTATTCCAGTAAGAACAAAACGCTGTCCTTTCCATGATGGAAGTGGTCCAATGTAATCAACCTGCCATCAGGTTGCTGGCTGATCACCCTGAGGAATGGTTCCATATCGTGGACTCAGTGTTGGTCTCTCTAGAACCACTCCCAGTATCAAATGTGTTAGACTGGGTTCTCTAGAGAAATAAAACCAGTAAAGCTTATATATGTATGTATATATAGAGAAAGTTATCGTAGGAAAATGGCTTACTTATAGAAGCTGGCAAGTCCAAAGTTCCTGGATCAAACATCAAGCTGGAGACTTTTCCATGTCAAGCTGGAGGCTTTTCCCGACTCTTGCAACCACAGCGGCTGTGGAGCTCAAGGCTGGCAGGCAATACACTGGCTGTTGACTCCAACGAATGACGAATCCAAGATCTCCAGGCCAAATGGTGGACTGTTCACTCACGGACAGTTGTAGGCAGCACAACAGAACCCCAATCCACAGAAGAATGTCTCTTTTCCCAGGATGTCCTTGGATATACTGGAAGCAGGCCACACCCCTAGGGAAATACCCTTTCAACAGATTTCCTGCTCAAACATAATCATCTGATCCCATTATGGGAATAACCACATCACAACAGCTTAAACCATACAGAATTGTGGTACAGCCAAGTTGACACACAGCTCCAACTATCACAATAACCAAAGATTCAAGGAAGCATTTAGTCAAAAGGATTAATAAACCACAGAAACCGTAGCCTTCAGTAGCCTGAGACTAGAAGAACTAGATGGTGCCTGGGTACTACACTACCATAGCTCTGATCAGGATCACAACAGAAGAGAGAAAAGTGTAGAACGAAATTCAAATTCATAAACAATACCAGACTTACTGGTCTGATAGAGACTGATGGAAAATCTGAGACTATGGCCCTTGGACACTCTTCAAACTTAGAACTGAACCCACTCCCAGAGATCACCTTACAGAGATCACCAGCCAAACAATAAATAGGCCTGTAAAGTGAACTATAAACATCTGTGAGGAACGTGCTCCTCAGGACACTCAACTAACTCAACTATATGAGACCAACAGGGCAACATTTTCTGAATAATAAACTTCAGAAGGCAGGAAGAGGCAGGAAAGCTAGGTAAATGAAAACAGGGAAACTAGGCAATACTGCCTCAGAAACCCAAGGAGGGGTTGCTATGAGTTGGAGACGACTCAACAGCATATAACAAAAACAACAACAACAACAGGGTGGAAATAGGGAGAATGCGGACACAGTGAAGGGATTGCAACCAACGTCAAGAAATGATCTATGAATAAATTATTGAGTGGGAAATTAATTTGCCTTTTAACTTTCATCTAAACCACAAAAAAAAAAAAAAATAAGAAAAAAAAGATGAAATTGGGCCCATACTTCATTCATATAAAGAATTTATCTCAAAATGGATCTATGACCTAAATAAAAGAGCTAAAACTATAAAACTCTTAGAAGAAAATATAGGAGTAAAGCTTCAGGAACTTCTTTTTGGCAATTGATCCTTAGATATGACAACAACAGTATAAACAACAAGAAAAAGATAAACTAGACTTTGTTAAAATTAAAAAGTTTTTTACATCAAGGGATATTATCAAGAAAGTGAAAAGATAACCTATGGGTTGGGAGAAAATATTTGGTAACTATATATCAGATAAGGAGCTCTGTGGTATAGTGATTAAAGCATTCAGCTGCTAACAAAAGATCAGCAGTTCAAACCTACCAGCCACACCATGGGAGAAAGATGAAGCAGTCTGCTTCCATAAAGATGTATAGCCTTGAAAATCCTATGTGTCCGTTCTACACTGTGCTATAGTGTGGCTATGAGTTGGATAGGCCCAAGGCGGCAGGGAGCAGAGGCAGACAGAGCTGGCAGGAACAAGTAGAGGGAAGTCCAGGAAGTGAGCAGAGCAGTTGGAACAGCTAAGGGAGACCAACTACTCTGTCAGTTTTTCTTACTGTAGTGGCGTGCATGTTGCTGTGAGGCTGGAGGCTGTGCTAGCAGGGATGCCCATGGTGGACTGGTTTTAGTGGAGCTTCCAGACTGAGACAGACTTGGAAGAAGGAAGTGGCCATCCACTTCTGAAAGAATTGGCCAGTGAAAACTTTATGAATAGTAGTGAAACACTATCTGATATATTACTGGAAAATTTATGAATAGCCTGGAAACATTGTCCAATACAGTGCTGGAAGGTGAGCCCCTCACATCAGAAAGCACTTAAAATATGACTGGCAAAGAGCTGCTTCATCAGAATAGAACCTAACTTAATGATATGGATAAAGGAAAATTTTTGGGACCTCCATTTGCTGAAATGGCATGACTCAATATGAGAAGAAACAGCTGCAAACATCCATTAATAATCAGAACATGGAATGTATGAAGTATGAATCTAGGAAAATTGGAAGTTGTCAAAATGAACGCATAAAAATTGAAATCCTAGGCATTAGTGAACTGAAATGGAACAGTTTTGGCCATTTTGAATCAGACAATCATATGATCTACTGTGCTGGAAATGACAAATTGAAGAGAATGGCTTGGCATTCATCATCACAAAGAATGTTTCAAGATCTATCCTGAAGTACAATGCTGTCAGTGATAGGATAATATCTATATGCCTACAAGGAAAGCCAGTTAATACTATTAACTGGTTATCATTCAAATTTATGCATCAACCACCAAAGCCAAAGATGAGGAAATTGAAGATTTTTACCAACTTCTGCAGTCTGAAATTGACTGAACATGCATTCAAGATGTGTTGATTATCACTGGTGACTGGAATATAAAAGTTAGAAACAAAGAATAACCAGTAGTTGGAAAATTTGGCCTTGGAGATAGAAATAATATTGGAAATTACATGATAGAATTTTACAAGACCAATGACTTGTTCATTACAAATACCTTTTTCAACAGCACAAACAGTGGCTATACACATGGACTTCACCAGACGGAGTTCACAGGAATCAGATTGACAACATCTGTGGCAAGAGGTGATGGAGAAGCTCAATATCTTCAGCCAAAACCAGGGCAGGAGCTGATTATGAAACAGACCATCAACTGCTCATATCCAAGTTCAAGTTAAAGTTGAAGACAATTAAAACAAGTCCACAAGAGCCAAAGCATGACCTTGATGATAATATCTCTCCTGAATTTAGAGACCATCTAAAGAATAGATTTGATGCAATGAACACCAGTGACCAAAAACCAGAGGAAATGTGGGATGACATCAAGAATATCATCCATGAAGAAAGCAAGAGTTCATTAAAAAGACAGGAAAGAAAGAAAAGACAAAAATGGGTGTCAGAAGAAACTCTGAAACTTGCTCTTGAACAGAGTAGTTAAAGCAAATGGAAGAAATGACAAGATAAAAAAGTGAAACAGAAGATTTCAAAGAGCAGCTCAAGAAGACAAAGTCAACTATAATGAAATGTGCAAAGACATGGAGTTGGAAAGCCAAAAGGGAAGAATACGCATGGCATTTCTTAAGCTGAAAGAACTGAAGAGGAAATTTTATTTTTTTTCTTTTTTATTAGGATTTGGGTGAAGATTTACAGAGTAAATTCACTTTTCATACAGCAGTTCACATATACTTTGTCTCATGTCATTGACCAAAATTTACA
>NW_006921769.1:3986372-3993318 GCF_000298275.1 Orycteropus afer afer
TTGTGTGGATCATAACAAATTATGGATAACATTGAGAAGAATGGGAATTCCAGAACACTTAATTGTGCTCATGAGGAACTTGTACCTAGACCAGGTGGCTGTTGTTTGAAGAGAACAAGGTGACACTGCATGGTTTAAAATCAAGAAAGGAGTGTGTCAGGGTTGTATCCTTTCCTCATACTTATTCAATCTGTATACTGACCAAATAATCTGAGAAGCTGGACTATGAAGCTGAATGAAGAAGACTGTGGCATCAGCATTGGAGAAGACCTATTAACAACCTACGTTATGCAGACACAACTTTGCTCACTGAAAGTGAGGATGACTTGAAACACTTACTGATGAAGATTGAAGACTACAGTCTGCAGTATGGATTGTTGTTGTTATGTGCTGTCGAGTCAGACCTGACTCATAGGAACCCCTCCTTGAGTATCACTACAGAAGTAGATTGCCCAACCTTCCTTCTGAGAAGTGACTGGAGGCTTTGAACCACCAGCCTTCTGGTTAGCAGTCAAGTGCCTTAGGCACTATGCTACCAGAGCTCCCGCAGTATAGATTACACCTCAATATAAAGAAAACAAAAATCCTCACAACTCAACGAATAAGCAACATTATGATAAATGGAGAAAAGACTGAAGTTGTCAAAGACTTCATATTACTTGGTTCTACAGTCAACACCAGTGGAAGCAGCAGTCGAGATATCAGATGTCATATAGCACTGGGCAAATCTGCTGTAAATACTTCTTTGAAGTGCTGAAGAGCAAATATGTTTCCTTGGAGACTAAGGTATGCTGGACAAAAGCCATGGTATTTTCAATCACCTCATATGCATGTGAGAGCTGGACAATAAAAAAGGAAGACCGAAGAAGAGTCAATGCTTTTGAGTTGTGGTGTTGGTGAAGAATACTGAAAGTACCACGGACTGCTAAAAAAACTAACAAATCCATCCTGGAAGATGTGCACCCGGAATGCTCCTGGGAAGCGAGAATGGCCAAACTTCATCTTACCCACTTTGGTCATGTTGTAAGAAGGAACCATTCCCTGGAGAAGGATATCATTGGTAAAATGGAGGGACAACAAAAAAGTGGAAGGCCCTCAACAAGATGGATTGACACAGTGTCTGCAATGATGGGCTCAGGTATAGCAAAGATCATGAAGTTGGCACAGGACCAGGCAGGGTTTTGTTCTGCTGTACAGGTTTTCATTCACTATCAATTGGAGATGACTTGATGGCACCTAACAATAACAACATGAGCTGGAATCAACTCAATGGCAATGGATTTTTATGTCTTTATATATCAGATAGCAGTTTAATAACTCAACTCAACTTACTGCTGTTGAGTTTGATCTGACTCATAGTGACCCCTTCTTGGGTTTCTGAGGCAGTATCACTGTGGAAGTAGATCGCCCAATCTTCCTTCCAAGGAGTGGCTGGTAGGTTTGAACTGCCAGCCTACTGGTTAGCAGTTAAATGCCTTAGGCTTGCAAACTTTTAAGATCACCAGAACTCCTAGTTTAGTATGTAGAACATATAAAGAACTATTAAAACTGAGCAACAAAATGGCTAACAACGCAATTAGACAATGGGGGAAGGTTTAGCAGTTACCAGGGAGAGGTGTGCAGGGTTGAGGAGATGTTATTGCTTATGTAATACTGAGTTTCAATTTATGATGGGGAAAAAATCACATTGATCAAGGATGAGGTCACATAGTCAATTAATACAATTGCTGTCAATAAGTTATACAACTATAAAATGTTAGATTGGCAAAAGTTGTGTGATAGACGTATCTACAACGACAAAAAAAAAAAAAAAAAAAAGTAGTTGATGAAGCTGCTGTGTACAGCCAAACAACTCATAGTGTTTTGTTCCTTGGCTTGGAGGTTTAGGGTCATGGTTTTATGGGACATTGTAGGTAATTGGCTTAATAACATGTTTAGCGCTTCTGTTCTACCTCCTAGTTTGTTTTGTAGGCCTGGGGTCTTAAAAGCTTGCAAGCATCCATCCAAGGTACAATAAGTAGTCTCCGTTCACCTGGAACAATAGAAAAAGAAGGAGAGTCAAAAATAGATAGAGAAAATGGAATATGTGGCTAATCTGCTCCATGAACAACTGTCTCCTTAGCCATGAGAGCAGGATAACTGGATGTTGTTGCTGTTCTGTGCCTTCAATTCATCTCCAATTCATAGCGACCCTATATAGTATAGCAGGAAAAAACACTGCCCAGTCCTATGCCAGCTGCATGATCCTTGCTATACTTGAGCCTATCATTGTAGCCACTGTGTCAATTCATCCTGTTGAGGGCCTTTCTCTTTTTCATGGACCCTCCACTTTACCAAGCTTGTGTCAGGCACACCTTAGTCTTCAAGGAGTTTGCTCTTCAGCACTGGAAAGAGGTACTTTGCAGCTGATTTGTTGAGTGCTATACATCATCTGATGTGCTGACTGCTGCTTGCATTGGTGTCAATTGTAGAACCAAGCAATGTGAAGTCTTTCACAACTTCAATCTTCTCTCCATTTATCGTGATGCTGCTTATGGTCCAGTTGTGAGGATTTTTGTTTTCTTTATATTGAGATGTAATCCACACTGCAGACTGCAATCTTCAACTTTTATCAGTAAGTGCTTCAGGTCATCCTCACTTTCAGCAAGCAAAGTTGTGTTGTCTGCATATTGCAGGTTGTTAATGGTATTTCCTCCAATCCTGATGCCATGTTCTTCCTCATATAGTCCAGCTTCTCAGATTATTTGCTCAGCATGAAGATTGAATAAGTATGGCGAAAGGACACAACCCTGATACACTCTCTTCTTCATTTTGTCCCCTTGCTCTGTTCGAATGACAGCCTCCTGGTCTAAGTACAGGTTCTTCATGAGTACAATCAAGTGTTCTGGAATTCCCATTCTTCTCAATGTTATCCACCATTTGTTATGATCCATGCAATCAAATGTTTTGGCATAGTCGATAACACACAAGTAAACATCCCTCTGATATTCTTTGCTTTGAGCCACCATCCATCTGACATCAGCAACGATATTCCTCATTCCACATCCTCTTCTGAATCCAGCTTGCACTTCTGAAAGTTCTCTGTCAATACACTGCTGCAACCATTTTTGAATTATCTTCAGTAAGATTTTACTTGCATGCAATATTAATGACATTGTTTGAAAATTTCCACATTCTGTGGGATCACTTTTCTTTGTAATGGGTACAAATATGGATCTCTTCCAGTCAGTTGGCCAGGTAGCTCTCTTCCAAATCTCTTGGCATAGCCTAGTGCCTCCAGCATGGCATCCATTTGTTGAAAAATCTCAATGGGTATTCCATCAATTCCTGGTGCCTTCTTCTTTGCCAATTCCTTCATTGCAGCTTCAACTTTTTCCTTCAGTACCATTGGTTCTTGATCATATGCTACCTCCCAAAATGGATAAAGATCAACCAGTTCTTTTTGGTACAGTGACTCTGTGTATTCCTTCTATCTTCTTTTGATATTTCCTGCATCATTCAATATTTTGCCCATAGTGTCTTTCGATGTTACAATTCGAGGCTTAAATTTTTTCCTCAATTCATTCAGCTTGAGAAATGCTGAGCATGTTCTTCCCTTTTGGTTTATCCAACTCCAGGTCTTTGCACATTTCATTATAGTAATTGGCTTTGTCTCCTCGAGCTGCTCTTTGAAATCTTCTGTTCAACTCTTTTATCTTGTCATTTCTTCCATTTTCTTTAGCTACTCTTGCCCAAGGGTAAGTTTCAGAGTTTCTTCTGACATCCATTTTGGTCTTTTCTTTCTTTCTCATATATTTTTTTAATAACCTCTTGCTTTATCATGTATGATGCTCTTGACATCATTGCACAACTACTCTGGTTTTCAGTCATTGGTGTTCAATATGTCAAATCTATTTAGATGGTCTCTAAATTCAGGAGGGATATATTCAAGGTCATATTTTGGCTCTTGTGGACTTGTTTTAATTGTCTTCAACTTCAAGTTGAACTTGCATATGAGCAGTTGATAGTCTGTTCCAAAATCAGCTCCTGGCCTTGTTTTGGCTAAAGATATTGAGCTTTTCCATTGACTCTTGCCACTGGTGTAGTCAATTTGATTCCTATGTACTCCATCTGGTGAAGTCCATGTGTATAGCCACCGTTTGTGTTGTTGAAAGAAGGTATTTGCAATGAATAAGTCATTGGTCTTGCAAAATTCTATCATGCGATTTCCAGCATTATTTCTCTCACCAAGGCCAAATTTTCCATCTACCGGTGATTCTTCCTTGATTCTAACTTTTGCATTCCAGTCACCAGTGACAATTAACACATCTTGATTGCACATTCAGTCAATTTCAGAATGCAGAAGCTGATAAAAATTTTCAATTTCCCCATCTTTGGCTTTGATGGTTGGTGTGTAAATTTGTATAATATTAGTATTAACTGATTTTCCTTATAGGCATATGGATATTATCCTATCACTGACAGCACTGCACTTCAGGATGGATCTTGAAACATCCTTTGCCATGATGAATGCCGCACCATTCCTCTTCAATTCCAAAGAGTGACTGGTGGGTTTAAACGGCCAGCCTTCTGGGTAGCAGTCAAATGCCTTAGACACCACACTACCAGAGCTCCCAGAAAGTCGAGAGTGCATGAGAATTTGACACTCTGTTTTGCATTTCCTCTCTTTCGATCAGGTTTCTTCTATGGAATTTTTGTTCAAAGTGTTTAGTAGTGGTAGCTAGGCACCCTCCAGTTCTGGTCTCATGGCAAAAGTGGCAGTTTTTCAAGGAGGCAATTAGCCACAGATTCCATATCCTCCTCCTAGTCTTCTTTTCTCTGTTGTTCCAGCTGAATAAAGACCAATTGTTGTGCCTTGGATGGATGCTTGCAAGCTTTTAAGGCCCCAAGCACTATCCAATGAACTAGGAGACAGAACAGAAGCACTAAACACATTATTAGACCAATTACCTGGGATGTTCCATGAAACCATATGCCTAAACCTCCAAACTGGGGAACTAAATTCCATGAGGTGTTTGGTTGTACAAAGCAACCTCAGTAGCTACTTTGTGTATGTGTGTGCAATGTAGATCCATCTATCACAAAACTTTTGCTAATCTGTAATCTTTGTGGGAGTGGGTTGCCAGATCTTTTCTCACAAAAAGCCACTGGGTAGGTTTAAACCTCTGACCTTTTGGGTAGCAGCTGAGCACTTAACCGTTGTGCTACCAGGACTCTTTAAATATGCATTAGGTCTTAGGAAAGTCTTGAGGTAAATTCACAATGTATGTCCACTCCTCCTTACTTGTCCTGATCTTAAAGAAGAATCATTCTCTTTCCATTGTCAATAGGGTTAGTAATATGACCTGGTTTATTTCCTGAAATAAGAGTGGAAGTTAGATATGCCTCTTCTGTGCACAAATGAGAAGGTCCATCATGTTGTTTTGATAAGATTTTTCGTGCTGGAGTTCCAGTAAGATGACAGAATAGGCAGAAAGACTGCACAGACCCTCTTCAACAAAGAAAAGTGGAACCAATTAACACAGACACAGAAGATAATCCTGGACCCCTGACCCTTGAAGGGAAGGATATAGAAGTGGACTGAACTCCAACTAGCAGAATAATTTGCATGAAAATACCAAAAAAGGAGACATAGGGAGCTGTGGTCTGGTAGCGATCCTGATGGCACAGACAGCTTGGAAATTGCCGAGTGGTGGTAGTACCTAAAATTTAACCTCAAAATCAGCCCTGCTAGCCAAGGACTGCACAGAGGACTGCTCTGGTGGCTGGGGAATAAAAGGCAAAGCAGCAGCAAAGAGGAAGGTGGGCTGAGCTGTGGACTCTTGCCTGTCCAGAGGGCGCAGTCATTTTGAATGTTTACAAGCAGCTTGACCATTTTGGATATTTAAAGCAACAGCATTATCCCAGATTCCAGGGGCTTAAGAACAGGTTCCACTTGCCAGTAACCCCAAGGACATTCTGGACCTGGATGGCTGGAAAGGTGTGACATTCCCCTTGTTACTGTTATACCCCACACCTGCTTGGTGAATGGAGATGCAGCCATCCCCCACTCCCACCCACCTTCTGGGCACACAGGAACTCCATCCCACTCTGTGGGCTCGGATAGAGACGGGGTGCCCTGCCCTGCACTCACCCAATTCTTTTTTCTCTCTTTCTTGTTTCTGTTTCTTAGTTTGCTTGTTTTTGTCTGTTTAAAACTACTGTTATTATTACTACTTTTGTCCTTTTTACTCTTATCCCTTAATCTTCCACTCCCAGGTCCTAGTTTTCAGCTCTTTTTCTTTTCCCTGTTCCTGGTGGCATTTCTTTTTTTTCTCATAATTAACCCCATTCCTTGTTTTTCTTTTTGCATTTTTTCCCATTTTTTTTTCTTCATTATTCTCCATCTCTACCTTTTTTCTCTTAATGCCCTCTTCCCAGATATTGCAGGTTTTCTTGTTGTTTTCTTCTTCTTTTTCCCTTTTTTCTTTTTTTGGTTACGGTTCATGTGTGATTGCATGTTGTATTTTTTGTCCATGTGCTTTATTTTTTGATGGTTATTCAGTTGTAATTTTTGCCTAACTGAGCCAGAGACAATAGTCCCCATAAAACACAACTACACCCATACTTCCTGAAACTTCACTTACTGAGCAAAAGCCACCACATTCTTCTCCACCAACAGGCCAATGATAAGAAACCACCAAGCAGAGTCTGAATCACCCTTGGCTGCTCTTCATAAAAAGTTAATGGAGATCTAAATACAACAACGCCACATTGTCTCAGAGACAACAGACCAACACAGTCTATGCAAAGAATCAAGATAAAGTGGTAGAAACAAGGGAGCAGGATACAGACCAGAACACATCCCTGAGGAAGAAGCAGCATTGGAACTCTCTGATAAGGAATTCAAAATAATTATATTTAGGTATCTTCAAAGGATTGAGAGACAGACTGAGGAAAATACAGA
>NW_006921769.1:4003761-4005312 GCF_000298275.1 Orycteropus afer afer
AAATTTAGGGGCCCTAATATATGGCATAAATAGACTATCAAGCATAACTCAAAATGCACAAACAGCAGAAGAGAAACCAGATGACTAGGACCTTCTAAAAATTAAATTTTTATGTGCTTCCAAAGACTTCTCTAAAAGAGTCAAAAGAGAACCTACGGATTGGAAAAAAATATTTGGTAATGACATATCAGACAACGGACTTATCTCTAGAATTTATAGAAAACTCCAACACCTCAATAACAAAAAGACAAACAATCCAATTGAAAAATGGGCAGAAGACATGATAGACACTTCACCAAGGAGGATATTCAAGTGGCCAACAAGCATATGAAGAAATGCTCATGATCATTATCTATTAGAGAGATGCAAATCAAAACAACAATGAGATACCATCTTGTTCCAGCACTAGTAGCAAAGTTAAGCAAGATAGAAAATAACAAATGCTGGCGAGGTTGTGGAGAGATTGGGACTCTCATACACTGCTGGTGGGACTGTAAAATGGTACAACCACTGTGGAAAGCAGTATGGGAATTCCTTCGAAAGTTGGAATTAGAAATATCATTTGACCCAGCCATTCCATTACTAGGTATATATCCTAAAGAAGAGAGAGCCATAACAAGAACAGACATATGCACACCCATGTTCATCACAGCACTATTTACAATAGCCAAAAGATGGAAATAACTTAGGTGTCCATCAACTGAGGAATGGATAACCAAACTATGGTACATACACACAATGGAATACTATACAACACTAAAGAATAATGTAATTCTGCAAAAACACTGCATAATGTGGATGAACTTGGAGGACATTATGCTGAGTGAAATAAGTCAGTCACAAAAGGACAAATATTGTATTAGTCTGTTATTGTAAAAGTCAAGGAAAGTTTTATCTATGGAAGGAAATTTTCTTTTGGTCACCAGGGGTTGGAGGAAAGGGAGGGAACACTGTTAGATAAGTAGAGATATGTATTGATTTGGGTGAGGAGAAGGGAAATATACCAAATGTGAGTGATCAATATGTTGGCATTGAGGAAGAGGAAGACATGGAGATGTACATGGGAGGTGCAGACAACAAAGATGAACCCTTTTGCACATACAGTACTGAGTTGTCAGTGAAGGAAAACATGGGCATACGGGTGGATAGATGGGTGGACAGGCTGAACTATTAGGTATGTCTATGCAGCATGGAGTGTATCCAAGACCATGTATAGGATTGGCAGACAATAGTTCTGCAAGTGTATGTGTATGTTCTGTAAGAACTCCCAGTGGTATAGTAGAGATGACAAGGGAAAAGGTTGTAGTCACTTCTTGGCCACAGCCAGCTACCCAGAGAGACTGAGTAGTTGAACCCGTGGGCTCGGGACCGTAGTCACAGGGCACATCAAGCTCAATTTGCATAACATACTATACAAAACATTGTTCCATCTCCTACTTTGGTGAGTAGCGACTGGGATCTTAAAAGCTTGCAAGCTGCCACCTAGATGCAATGATGGGTCTCTCCTCGTCCAGAGCAAAGAATGAAGAAAACCAAAAATTCATGGAAACA
>NW_006921769.1:4005922-4010809 GCF_000298275.1 Orycteropus afer afer
ATTTTCACCCAAATCACAATTAAAAAAAAAAAAAAAAGATTTTTCATGCTATCACAAAACTGTCATGTTCCAGCTAGCTGTTATTATCTTGATTCCAATCAGCTGAGAATATGAAGCAATGTTGCAGCTGACCTGAAATGAATACAATCTTGAGCATGGAATACTGTTGAAAGTAACTAATATTGCAATGCAATGAGTGAGACTACGTTGACTTATAGCATAAAATAATGATAAATAGCTTTGAAAACCTAGTATATTGTCTCTATTATGCTTTATTTAATTCTTCCATTATTTGACTCTGCAACCTGGATCTTTTCTTCCAGGCTCCAGCATACTTGAATTCAGATTCCACTGCCCTTGACAGATAACAGAGAATGATTAAACCAAAACACATTGTCATCAAGTCATTCGAACTCATAACAACCTATAGGACAGAGTAGAACTGCCTCACAGGGTTTCCAAGGCTGCAAATCTTTATGGAAGCAGACTGCTTCATCTTTCTTCTGCTGAGTGTCTGGTGGGTTCAAACCATGGACTTTTTGGTTAGCAGCCCAATGCTTTAACTGCACCCCCAGAGCTCCTTTGAGAATGATTAGTTATTTCAAAGTCTCATTTCTAAATTCCTGAGAAAGATCATCTGATTGGCTTACCCTGTGTGTAGTGTATATATTTCTGGAACAACCCTGGTACAATTAATTGATATTATAAAACTGTCACCTTTTCTTAGTGTGGAGTATATCTGTGGGAAGCTCTGCTCTACATACATAAGCAAAGAGTGACTTTAATTGATTAGTGAAAATCATCTTGAATTTGGGAAGTTAGAAGACTCGAGTTCCAGCTCTGGTTCTGGCATCTAGTAAAAACATGATATAGCACAAGTAACTTCTCAGAACCTTAATTTACCCATCTACAAAATAGGAATAAAATATTTATAAGGGTCGCGTCCGAATCGATGGCACAGAACAACAACAACAGAAACAGCAATTGTTAACTTTGACATAACTTAATGCTATGGAGACATAGCTTAAATTGCGGACACTGAAAAATGCAAGAAATGGTTTTCACAGAGTTAAGCACTTTATATTGGTTCAGTAGTTAGAATTTCCTACCATGGTCAAAGCATATTTTTAATGTGTTAGTTTTCAACTGTTACATGAAGTTTATGTAAATTTATAAGCTCCCTGGAATTTCTAGAAGACTTTTTGTTTTGGATGGTTTTAAAAGAAATTATTAGATTGCACTGAAATGTGACTATTGTATTATCCTCATTCCATATATTTAGATTAGTATGTAACAGAAACTATGAGGAGAAAAAAAGCAGTTGTATACAAGATAGTTGAAATGGACTTTAATCTTTTGACCTTATTGTTATTACAATTTTTTTTTCACTTGCCTGATTGTCCAATCACTGAAAAGCTATGATCTTTCCAAACATTTAAAAGTCAGTCACGGCTACGTAACTCATAGATCCTTCTCCTGGACAGCGAACTGCTGTCTTTTGGTAAACAGGTTTATACAGCTAAGAGAACAATGGATTCTACAATACCTTTATCAATGGAAGAATCTGTTAAGAAGAGCACAGATAAGAAATATAAAGTAATTTGTATTGTAAGTACAGTTTTAATTTCAGTTTTTCTAGCTTTGTGACAAATGTTAGCTGCATGACTCCATTTATATTCATTTTTGTTGCTCTGTAAATGTAAAATTTTAACTGATTGCATTCAGTATTATCCTTGATATGACAACTCTATTCCAAGTTAATATACTTTTTTACTTAGTTTACAAATAAGAAATATGCATATAACAAACTAATATTTAATCAATCTAAAAAGTCAGAATTCAAGACAGAGCAGTTTGTAGCATTGATCTTAGCATAATTTTAATTATCTGCCTTGAAACTTCTTTACTGTGTGATGTTTTAAGACCAAAGAGGGAGAAATGAAAATCATTGTATTATATATTCTTTACTGTACTATTGAGTTTTACTTTCTTCTCCTAGGAAGAATGTTTTTGCCTATTTCTCTTTCTGGTTCTTTCATGTGTCAAGATCTCCCCTGTCCTAAAAATAGCTTTCCTTGATTTCATTACTCTCTTTTCCTTTTACCACTGAACTTACGGAAAAAGCCATCTCTTTCTGCTGCCTTCATTTTCTTACCCTTTAGTCCTTCCTTGTGCTCTGGCTTTGTGTTTGCTTTAGGGAGGTTACTCCCTTTCCAAGTCTGTCCTCCCCCATTCTTCCCCTGCTTGAGTCTCCATAACGAGACACAGACATCATTGCTCAACTTTCTCCTTTTGAAATTTTCTCTCCCTTATACTTTCATGATGGCATCTATATTCCTTTGATGGTATCTTCCTTTTCATTGCACATTATGCAATGTGTCCGCAAAGCCCTGTCTGAAGACCTTAGCCCTTGGCAATCTTATCTTGTATTACGACTTTAAGAGTAATATCAGTGACCGAAAATTCCAAGTAAGCCATTAGCTCTGACCTCTTGCTGAGTTTCTGTCACACAATGTCAAGTGCCTACTTGATGGCGCCTTGTCCCGTGCTTCAAGCCAAAACCAGTTGCGTTATTTTCTCACACGGATCCTGCTGCAACTCTCTCCTGAATTACCTGTCAGTTAATGACATTACCATTCTCAGTCGCTCAGACTAGGAACTACCTGGGCTTTTTTGAATCTTATCTCACATGGAATTGTTAAACTCTGGCTTTTGCCTCTGTATTACATCTCTTCCCTCCTTTTTTTTCTCGCAGATACCTCACTAGTTCTTTCTGTCTCTTAAAATCTTTTGTATTTTCATTTATCTTCTTTTCCTTTCCCTGATACCTGAAAAAAAAAAAAAAAAAAAGGAAAAAAGTATGACTCTCGCTTTCTGAGACTAACACTTCTGTACATTTTTTACTCCACTGATGAATTCTACTTTCATATATTTTTTGGTCATTCATTCATTCAATCACTCAACATAGATTTGTTGAGCACCTAATACTTACCGGGTACTTAGTTGCTGGGAGTGGAATAATGAAGAACCCCTTGCCATACAGTCGATTTTGACTCGCGGCAACCCTACAGGGTTGCCCCATAGGGTTTCCAAGGCTGTAAATGTTGATGGACCAGACTGCCATATCTTTCTCTCCTGGAGCAGCTGGTGCGTTTGAACCACCCACCTTTTGTTTAGTGGCCAAATGCTTTATCCACTGCGCCACTAGAGATAAAAATTCCTGCCCTCATTAAGGCAGGCAAAAATCAAGATAAATAATTAAAATATATAGTATTAATAATCACAATAAAAATATAATATATTTAATCATGAAAATTACTAAGGAGAAAAATATTAACCAGGGAAGAAAAAGAACATTTCAGGCAGAGGAAAGAGCAGATTCATGCATGACCTCCATATACAAACATACTCAGATCTCCCAATTTAAAAATAAATAAACAAACTATCCACCAGAGGAAAAGCAAATTAAAAAAATTCCCTAACTAACTAGCTATTCTGGTTCTTGGCTTCCTTTTTGCTGCCAAACTCCTGTAGAATAATCTACGCTCTGCCTGTATTTCTTTAACTTAATTCCTTAATTTATTCCTGGTTTTCCTTCCCTCCCCGACAGCCTTTGTTCTCTAGGCAGGTCAGCAACTTGCAAGCTGGCAGATCTGAAGGCCTCTTCTTCCCTCTTCTCACTTCTCAAGCTCCTTCCTCTTTCTGGAGGACTTCATTTCTAAGAAGTGTTACCTCCTCCTCATGAAACTTCCTTAGGTTTTCATGATTTGGACTTTTTTCTGTTTGCCTGTTGTTTTGACGGTTACTCCTTTCACCACAGGTGAGTTCTCTTTTTTCCTTCTGTCAATTATTATGTGAGTTTTCCTTAAAAACCAAATGCCTTGAAACCTTATCCTTGTCTTTTTAGTTCTGTACCTACTTATCTCTATGGTAATCTTATCCTTTCTTGTGTCTGTAGAATTTGTTTCTCTGAGTGTTTCCAACAGATTTTTCGTTCTTGAATTCCAAATAATCTCCATCTAATTACATCCAGGGAGCTCTGGTAGCATAGTGGCTAAGACACTTGCCTGCTAACCAGAAAGCTGGGGGTTCAAACCCACCAGCCACTCCTCGGAAGGAAGGTTGGGCAATCCTACTTCCGTAGTGATACTGCCTCGGAAACCCAAGGAGGGGTCGCTATGAGTCGGGGCCGACTTCCTACTTCCGTAGTGATACTGCCTCGGAAACCCAAGGAGGGGTCGCTATGAGTCGGGGCCGACTCGACGGCACATAACAACAACAACAACAACAATTACATCCAAGTAATAAGAAAACTTCAGGAGGTCTAAATTTTTTTTCTCCTCTTTGCCTGTGATACAATTTCAGAATGCCTGCCTTATTCTTTCTGAGAGTGGCTTAAACAACAACAACAACAACAAAACCCAAACCCACTGCCATCAAGTTGATTCCAACTCATGTTGTTGTTGTTGTTGTTATGTGCCGTCAAGTAGGACCCGACTCATAGCGACCCCTTCTTGGGTTTCTGAGGCAGTATCACTATGGAAGTAGATTGCCTAACCTTCCTTCCAAGGAGTGACTGGTGGGTTTGAACTGCCAGCCTTCTGGTTAGCAGTCAAATGCCTTAGGCACTATGCTACCAGAGCTCCCATTGGGTTTCCAAGACAGTAAATCTTTACAGAAGTAGATTGCTCCATCTTCATTCCATAGAGTGGCTCTTGGGTTTGAACTGCCAACTTTTGGGCTAGCAGCCAAATGCCTTAAATACAGCACCACCAGAGCTCCTTAAGAGTGGCTTAGGTAACATTCTTTAGGGATATGGAAAAAATGATCACTAACTTTATATGGAAAGGAAAGAGACCTCGGATAAGCAAAGCACTACTGAAGAAG
>NW_006921769.1:4012214-4015125 GCF_000298275.1 Orycteropus afer afer
GGTCAATGACATGAGACAAAGTATATGTGAACTGCTGTATGAAAAGTGAATTTACTCTGTAAATCTTCACCCAAATCCTAATAAAAAAAAAAAAAAAAAAGAGTGGCTTAGGTTTGGGGACTAAACTATTATTAACTCATTCTGTTCTAGTGCTTTATACATTATTTAATACCCACACAAGGGCCATAAGTTATGTAGCATCCTCCTTAGACAGAAAATGGATTTAGAAAAGTTAACTAATTTTCCCAATTTCATGTGCTAGTGGCAAAATTCCCTGTTGTCTAGAATGAAGGCCATGCTACTTAGTTTGCATTTAAAGCCTTGTATCATGTGGCCCCTACTGTAAGGTATCACACTGGTGGCTATAAAGATAGTTGACTTGAAATAGGGAAGTTTGGGTTTCTAGACCTGCCTCTGTCACCAACTTTCTCTGTGACCTCTGACAAGTAATTTTTGAAAACCTACTGGAAGGTCAAGATCCTTTTGCTAAATGAGATTATTAGGCCAAATACTCTATTCCAAGATAATTTGAGTAGAAAACATATAATCTCTCTGCCGTCACCCTGTGTGGTATAATTGCATTAGAATCCAAGGTCCACATCCACTTGACACTTAGCAGAGAAACAATCTCTGAGCCTCAGTTCAACTGTTTGAAGAACTCCTCCATAGAAGCATTGTTGCAAGGAATAAATGAAGCAATGTGTGCAAAACAGAGTGCTGTGACTATAACAAAGGAAACACTCTTCATATATTCTATTAATTCTTTTATTCAAAGTTCTGGGAACGTTGCAGTGCTCTTTGTATCTCTTATGCTATTTATTATAATCACCCGACCTTATCAATTCAGGAAATTATAAACTCCTTGGGAGCAGAAGTTGTCTATCATTTATTTATTATCTCTCTATTCTTTTACTGACATATTGATACATATAATAGATGCCCAATATTTTAAAAGGAGCTCTGGTAGCATAGTGGCTAAAGCACTTGACTGCTAACCAGAAGGCTGGAGGTTCAAACCCACCAGCCACTCCTCGGAAGGAAGGTTGGGTAATCCTACTTCCGTAGTGATACTGCCTCGGAAACCCAAGGAGGGGTCGCTATGAGTCGGGGCCGACTCGGTGGCACATAACAACAACAACAATATTTTAAAAAGATAATTTCAAAAGTGCCCTTATGTTTCTAAAGTTTGATAAAAGTTTCATTTAAATATTATAAAGGTATTTACTAAGTTTCTAGCACTATTTAGCTAAGCTGAAGTCAAATGTTGGGTTCTTAGTGATTTGGGGAGTTCAGAGTATTCTCCATGCTTTGTAGGGAGATAATTTAAGACATAAGTGGGCACTCATATCAAGAAGCCTATTCAGAATTACATATTTACAATAAGTAATCGTAAGAGATTAAAAGTGGAACCTTTCTTACCTGCAAAGAGATTACAGAATAATACAGAGAACAGGCTATAAATATATAGAACTAGTAAAAAGACAGGAAGAAACAAACACTAAGATTAATATTACAAAGTTGTAATGCATCCTAGGGAAAACTATGTGTTAATTTTTGCAACAAGTTTGAGTGGTGAAAGGAACAAAGATGAGCTGCAAACAGAAATATACCGATGCGTAAATATATAAGGCATGAAGTTTGCCAAAAAGGAACATTCTCAATGTCGTTTTCTGCTTTGCAGTAATCTTGGTCTCTCATTTCCGGCTTCTGAGCACCACCACAAGTGACTGGCTGCTGTTCACTTTTATTTATTAACTGTCTCTATTTACCTTCCCCTCTCCACCCTCACCACTGAATAAATGCAACCTGGAAAGTCGTAAACTCTTGGGCTAACTTTGAGACTTCATATGAGAATTGGTTTCGTAGAATTTTAACATGTTTTCACAAGCACTGCGTTCATTTCTATCACAAAAATTAGATGTGTTAATTTTCCAGTTGGTTTGCAGAATAAAAATTAAACAAAACATTAGTTTATGTACTTTATTATTTGTAAAAATGTTAATGTGGTTTTTTTTCTTCTACCAGGAAAACTATTCTTTTTTTTTTTTAAATATAGCTATAAAAAAGGATCATTGCAAAATACTTCCCTAAGCAATGTGATTGCATGTGTTTGTTCCATTCCACATTCTAATGGCAACATACGTTATTCAAACTCTATGCTCAGCATGCTTGTTATTGGACCATTAAGATGGGAAAAGAGGGCAGTAAGAAGCATTCTCTCTAATTATAACAGGTTTAATTCTAGTCATAGCATAAAGTTCACTATACCAATGAGCTTTGTCAGCAGTAGTGATAATGAGTGAAACAATTTTGATCAGCTGGTTTCCAAATTACGCTGAATTATATATACGTGCCATAGATCAAACCAGATTGTTTGTCAGTTAATTATTTGTGCACTCTATTGCTATGTTAAATAGTCCTATATTCTCTTATGGAAAGAGAAAAAGGAAACTGCTTCCTAGGAATGAAATAGTTAACAATCTCATGGTTCTAGAATGCTTTCCAAAAAATCGTCTCTAAACAGGTACCTGGTTAAGAAAGAAAAATGGGCAAAGGTAAATGGTGCCAGTGGTTTTATTCTTACTTTAACTCAATTTGGAGTTTAGCTCACTGGGACTAATGCATTTTAATTTGAAGATCTATAATAAATGGTATGTTAAAAGTCTTTGAAAACCTTATTTTCAGACATTAAAAGAAATAACGTACCACTATCATTGTTGGGTGGCAGAGTGCTTTAGGCATTTGACTGCTAACCAGAAGGCTGGCAGTTCAAACCCACCTGCCACTCCTCAGGAGGAAGGTTGGGCAATCTATTTTAGTAGAGATACTGCCCCGGAAACCCAAGGAGGCATTGCTGTGAGTCGGATTTGACTTGATGGCAGTGAGTTTGGTTTGGCTTTTTTTTTTTTTT
>NW_006921769.1:4015275-4016911 GCF_000298275.1 Orycteropus afer afer
TAGCGACCCCTCCTTGGGTTTCCGAGGCAGTATCACTACGGAAGTAGGATTGCCCAACCTTCCTTCCGAGGAGTGGCTGGTGGGTTAGAACCGCCAGCCTTCTGGTTAGCAGTCAAGTGCTTTAGCCACTATGCTACCAGAGCTCCTAATATTTATGTTAGAGAGTGGTAATTTGCACCTCTGTATATTTTTTAAAAAATTTGTAAAGTCTACCTGTCCTTTTTTGCTTCAGGTTCTTCTTGTTTCATTGGTGATCATATCACTTGGATTAGGCCTAGGACTTGGACTAAGGGAACCAGAGCCACAAGGTATAATATCTCTTACTACTGTTTTTCTCAGAACATACCTTTTTTTTCTTTTTTCTGGCCTTAACCAGTTAAAACCTATCTCCCTGCCCAAAGCCTCTCTGCTTCATGTAGTTCTCTCTTTCTAGGCCTCTCTTTCTCCTTCCCTCACCTATCAGGAGCCAAGATCTGCGGTTAGCATTATCCACTGCATTTCTGAATTTGACTCTTTTGTCCTTTGACCCTTTTGACTCTTTTACAAAAATTTCTCCTCCTTTGAGATTCATATAATTCCAGTGTTTCCTCCTTACCCTCCTTCACCTTTGTAGTAGACTTGGTAACTAAATCTCCAAAACTTTCTGCCCTAGCTACTATTGTAATCATGAATATCTGATTACAATCTGTCCAGCCACTTGGCCTTGAAAGTCGTTGTTGCTGCACTCTAATGACTTTCTCTTCCTGTCCAACCCCTTGTAGCTTGATTCTGTTACCAGATCAAAGGCGGGTCCCTGTCCTGTGGGCAGTCAGGCCAAAACAGTTTACACACGGAGACTGAGAGGAGAGAAAATTATTTATTGCAAAGCAGCAGTGCAAAGAGTTATGGGTAGTCTATACCCAGATCTTAACTCCCTGAGATGCCATGAAACACAGTTTTTGTAGGTTTCAGGAGAGGGGGTTGTGCATATTCACAAAAGGTTGAGGAATTTGGGGCATGAACGTGAAATGGGTGACAGATGAGTCACTAATTTCTTGTTATCAGCTGATAGGGGCTTGGGCAGAGGGGAGAGGGTCAGCAATTAACTTCTGTTCCCTTATGTCCTGCCCAGAGTTCATTTACAAATTGTTTCTAAAACATTTCTATTGTCTGTGGCCAGAGTTAATTAACAAGTTATTTCTAAAATACTTTTAGCAAGTCTATCATCTGGGGGAAGGAATGTTTTCCATTTAATTCTTTAAGGAACTGAATCTGCGGGGTGGGAAAAATAGTTGGGGGTAATCCAGTCTATTTATTCCCCTGCAGGGTCTTATCTAATTATCTGTCTTAACCAGGGTGGGGGAAATAGTTGGGGGTAATCCAGTCTACCTATCTATTCCCATCCAGGTGTCAGGGTGGGGGAAATAGCGGTTTCTATTCCACCAAGCATTGCTCCACCTATATTCTCAGATTTTAGTTCATAAAAATCTTTTTACTAAGGTGGGGACCAGGTTTGCTGGTCCAATGGAGCCTGGTGTAACCACTGAGACTATGGCCCCTAGCTGACCTTCGGGTCTGGAATTGAACCCACAACTGTGGTTTCCAGCCAAACAAAGTACAGGCATGTGAGTTAAACATTTACCTCAAGTAGACACAC
>NW_006921769.1:4017576-4020122 GCF_000298275.1 Orycteropus afer afer
CCTTCCTTCCGAGGAGTGGCTGGTGGGTTTGAACCGCCAGCCGTCTGGTTAGCAGGCAAGTGTCTTAGCCACTATGCTACCAGAGCTCCCTCCCGTAAAGACTATAGCCTAAGAAACCTTATAACAAACTCCCTGCCATCAAGTCAATTCTGACTCATAGCGACCCCTATTGGATTTCCAAGGCTCTAAATCTTTACTGAAGCAGCCTGCCTCATCTTTCTTCCACAGAGCAGCTGGAGGATTAGAACCACTGACAGCCAAATGCCCCAACCACTGCCCCACCAGTGCTCCTTAGGAAACCTTACAGGGCAGTTGTACTCTGTCCTATAGGGTTGCTGTGAATTAGAATCGACTCATTGGTACCCAACAGCAACATATAATGCACTCTCTAATCTTAACTATGTATCATTTTGATACTTTTACTAAAGGGAAGTATGATGTTCCATATTAGATAATTCATTGCTTTTTCAAGTTGACTCCTAATTCTAGTTTGACTCTAGTGGGGAAAGTCTTATCACTTCTTCTTTAGGAAGACTCTTGGTGAGGTTAACTGACAATATTCTGTGACATTTTCGCTTAAGAATTAACAAACACTAAGACCCCCTAGTACAACATGGAAACACAATGGAGCTCAAAAGGTGATATTACCATGTTCTCTTGGCTACTTGGCCACTGTTTCTGCACTCTGGAGCTAGTTCCAGATCTAACAAATGTTGGCAACCCATTTTAGCATTATTCTGGTGTTGGTATACACAAGTGGACATCATTTCTTGGTTATTTTATCCCACAAATCTTATAAATTAATTGCAAAAAGTATATATTGATCTCTGAACAAAACCTCCTATTAGTCCAGCTCTTTCACTCTCTTCGTTACTTTCGTGAACCTCCTGGGAGGCTTCAGAATTATCATTAGTCATTCTCTTTGTTGGGCCCAGTCCGGAAGAGGAATGTCGGTACGAAGAAGCCACCACAGACACGATAATGCAATAACAAAAGGAAAGTTTATTTTTTAACTCGGATTAGGGTCCCTGCTCTTGCCAATGTAGTGGCTTAGTCAAAAGACCCCGTGTTCTTTTATTATCACATTTTTATAGGAAAAAATATAGGGTGGAGTAGATAATTGGGCTTAGGGCAGGGGTTTGGGAAGTTGGGGGGCGGGTTGGAATCCCCTGGCTTCAAAGATGAGTGAGAGATTGCTGGAGCCATGCAGAACTCTCTGATATGTGCGAAATCCGGGGGGAGGGGGGTGAGTCTTGTTGGAGCCAAGCAGAGCTCTGATACAAAGCCCTGAAGCATGGGACTTGTTAATCTCCACACTAAAGGCTTCTGGAGGCATTAGGACTCAGAATGGGACCTGTTAATCTCCATACTAAAGGCTTCTGGTTAAAGATCTACCCGGAGGCATTAGGACTCAAGCCTCATACCTTTCATCTCAGTTTCTCAGTCCCATATATGGCATCACTCATTTCTTCTCCTACCCAGGACCTTGGAAACTCTGGTGGCATAGTGCCTAAGGCATTTGACTGCTAACTAGAAGGCTGGTGGTTCCAACCCACTAACCACTCCTCCAAAGGAAGGTTCGGCAATCTACTTCCGTAGTGATACTGTCTCAGAAACCCAAGAAGGAGGCCACTATGAGTCGGATCTGACTTGAGGGCAGTGAGTTCGGTTTTATTTGGTTTACCCAGGACCTTGGTATATGACTCCAGCCCCTCTTTTGCCATTATTCTTAGCCTATCCATTCCTGCATTTTTCTACTACTTCTACTTTACTAACCTCCATCCCTGGACCATTTTCATCATTCTCCATTCCAATTAACCTACCCTTTCTAGGCAACTTTTATTTCCCCCCTAATGTGGGTTTTAGGAGCTCTGGTAGTGTAGTGCCTAAGGCATTTGACTCCTCACCAGAAGTCTGGTGGTTCAAACCCACCAGCCACTCCTCGGAAGGAAGGTTGGGCAATCTACTTCCACAGGGATGTTGTTGTTGTTATTTGCCGTCGAGTTGGCCCCGAGTCATAGCTTCCCCTCCTTGGGTTTCCGAGGCAGTATCACTACAGAAGTATTGAGTCAGCATGGAGTTTGACATAACTTTTGAGTAAAGAGCTGAAGGAAGTGAGGGACAGTCACAAGGATAATTTAGGGAAAAACATTTCAGGCAAGCAGATGTAGCAAGTATAAAAGCTTATGGCAGGTGCTTGTCTGGTATGTTCTGTTCAAGGACTAACAAGGAGGCTAGTGATCTAGAACTGAGAGGATTAGGGACAGAGTACTCATAAATGAGACCAGCTAGGTAGAGAGGAACCAGATGACATAAATGGCACAGTGGTTAAACACTTGGCTGCTAACTGAGATGTTGGTGGTTCAAACCCACCATCCACTCTGCGGAGAAAAGACTGGCCAAGCTGTTCCTGTAAAGATGATAGCCTAGGAAACCATTTTGGACAATTCTATCCTGTCTTATAAGGTCTCTATGAGTCGTAATAGGAGCTTTGGCAGCATAGTGTGTAAGACACTTGACTGCTAACCAGAAGGCTGGCGGTTCAA
>NW_006921769.1:4020722-4021231 GCF_000298275.1 Orycteropus afer afer
TTGGGTCCAACTCAACGGCACATAACAACAACAACAACATAAGTTGGAATCAACACCATGAACACAACAATAACAGCAACAGGTCAAAGTATGTTCTTCTACTTTCATTTGGAGACAGGAAGTGACTGCACATTTTGAGCAGATGAACAGCATGCTATTATTTGCTTCTCAACAGGATTGTGAGTTACCTTGTTATGAACTGATGACAAAGTGAAAGAAGGGAACTCAATTAGGAGTTGATTGCGCTATCAGGGTGGTAACATTGGACCTGGTGAGAAGTATTTGGATTCTGGACACATTTTAATGTGTGGTAGACAGGTTTTGTTGTCAGATTGGATATTGGGTAAGAAAGACAGGAGTCCAGAATGTCCTCAAGATTTTTTTTTTTTTAAATTGTGATTTGGGTGAAAATTCACAGAGCAAATTCACTTTCCATACAGCAGTTCACATATACTTTGTCTCATGACATTGACCACAATTTACCACAATGCAACAGCTTCCCTCCCACT